>NC_080095.1:38402701-38710201 GCF_950005125.1 Chionomys nivalis | reverse complement strand
TGAGAAAGAGCACAGAGCTTTCGGGGATGAAGATATGAGTCACTTCTCCAGGAAAAGAGCCAAGACTGCTGAGGTTCTTGCTGAGGGTGAAGGAAGCACAGACTGAGTAGCAGAGGAAGGTGCTTATCAATACAAGCTAAGGCCATGTGACCGTGTGACCAGTGGCAGGATTTTAATGGACATGATTGTTTCTGTCATATTTTGTTAAGAATATGCTTGTACAGATATTTTTTGTTAACTTTCCTTGATTTATTATGTAGTGAACATCAGTTAAGAGAATGTCAGTGGTATTTCTATTTAAGTGTGAACTACTAAAAGAATGTCCCTCAAGGAACATTGCCACTATTCTAAAGTTTATAGTGTCTTTACGGTTGTGCGAGGGATGAATAGTTATAGCATGTTAGATATAATTATGACCTTGTCATTGTTTTTATTTGGAAATTAGGATGATATAAGGAGATATGATGGTGTGCTCTTGATTATTAACTTGACTACATTCGAAATTAACTAAAAAGCTAAGCAGTTGGTTACATCTGCAAGGGATGTTTTTATTAATTAAATAATTTGAAGTGAAAAGACTCACTTTTAATCCAGATCACTTGACGTGGGAAAATATACCTTTAATCCGAATCATTTGAGATGGAAAAAAAATCACCTTTAATCTAGGCCACAGCTTCTGCTGGCAGCCTGTATATAGGATGTGGAAGAAGGACACTTGCTCTCTTTGCCTGCTTGCTCTGTTCTTACTGGAAAGCGATTGTGGCTGCCGTGAGCTGGTGGTCACACCGACTAGGTTGTGTCTGGAGGGTGAGACTTCCCTGCCCTTCTCCCTACCTTTTAGCTCTTACATTCTTTCTGTCCCCTTCTCTGCAATGCTCCCTGAGCCTTAAAGAGAGTAGAGACTTGCTTAGAGTTGAGCCCTTGTCTGTCATTTATGCTCAGTTTCTTGGATAGCCGGGAGTTTGCATTGACCACCATTTACAGCAAGTGGAAGCCTCTCTGACTAAGGTTGAGAGTAACCCTGACTTATTTGGTGCTGGGTTTCCAACCCAGTGTTTCACGTATGCTAAACAGTTACTCTACCAGCACAGCTACATCCCATCACACAGATGTTCCCATCTAGAAGCCAAGACTTGGCTGGACAAGTAACCCAGGGATAGACCTTGACTTTGAGGACTATTGATTTGGGCCTCAAGGAAACTGAATTTGCCCTTCTTATTAAGTTGCCACTTTGGCTCTAAATAGAGGGACAAATGCTTGCTTTTTCAGTAGACAATGCCACACATTTGTGATCAATGAGACTGGCGCTAGCTTATCCAGTGTGTGTCTTTGCAGCCCACAGAAAGACAGGTAGGGCCGGGGTCCTGCACTGTTCCCACTAGTCAACCCTGCCTTTCCTGACCCATGAGGAGAGGCCTGGGACCCGGAATTCTTATATCCCTGCTCCTTAATCAAGCCTCTTGAGGTGAGTTGGGAGTCGGATAGAGGAACGTTGGTGAATAATACCAGGTTTTAAGTCCACATCTCTTGATCTATGAGTCCTAGGTTGTTGAGCAAATCCTTTCTTATCATCAGTTCCATGCCAGGCCCTGTTCTAAGGACTTTATCAATGTGAACTTTAATCATCCTGACAATCTTACAAGACAGTAGCTATTCTTCTCACTAAGGAGGGCTCACCATTGGATCGCCATAATCCTGCATGAAGTGTCTTGTGGCTGACCTTAAGACACTGCTCTCATAGGAAACACATGACACAGAGTGTAAACTGTTCTCAAACACTCTATGTAGCTAAGGATGACTGAATTCTTAATCTTCCCATCTCTGCTTCCTGAGTGTCAGCATCTCCGGTGTGTGTCATTATACCCGGTTTATAAAAAAAATAAATAAATAAAATTAAAAAAAAAAAAACTTTGTTTTTTTTGGTGCTGGAGATTGAACCCAGGCCCTCAGGTTTCCAAGGGCCTACCAACTGAGCCATAGCCCCAGTCCACACTTGTCATTTTGACCACATGTAGAATACTCTCATGTGTTACATCATTGCAATGAGCTGGGATGAGGCCTCTGAAGCGACAGAGCTCAAACTGAATAGATTTGCCTTTGAAGCCAGGCACCTAAGTTTCCAGACACTCTGTTACATAATCTTTCCACCTGAAATTAATAATTTCATGTGGTCGAGGCCAAGATTCAACAGAACAGCTGTTCTTGTTCTCATTTTTTGCTGTATATGTGTGTGCATGTGTGCGCATGTGCGCAGCAGCAGCAGCAGCAGCAACTGTGTGGGCCAGAGCAAGCCAGTTAATTCTCAGGCTCCTGTCTCTCAGCACTGTCTGTTGAAGTTATCAAGGGGAAGATGCCCCACCCAGACAGACCGAGAAGACTAAAAGTAAGGTAGAGATGTGGCTGCAAAAATGTGAAGGGTCTTAGTGGGAACCTCCCAAAAGCCAGGCCTGGCTTTCAGGACCTTCTTCAGAGTCATGCTCCCTGTGGAGAAGGGAGGGGATATAAATGACAGATCCAGGAGGGGCTAAGATGGAGTATAACCATGGGATGTGGATTACAGAAAACCTACCCTGAAGACTTGAAAATCTGAATCTGATGAACTTAATGCGACCAAATAAAAGATGCAGAACAGCAAATGTGATGTCATGAGTTATGAGTCGCCGCTAGTCACCACTGAGCGACACTTAGGGAATAGATAAGAAGGGCTTGGAAGCCAGCTGGTGTCTTAGAAGTGGATGCATTTCTGAATCAACAACTCAGGGGACATGGCTGCCCAGGTCACAGTGTCCATCCCTTCTCAGATGCTCTGGAGGGGCCAGAGCTTTATCTAATAGGAGAGACTTAGAAAAGGATTGGATATGTGCCGCACACACCGATGACATCATCCCCAGCAGTGCCCTCTGTCCAGGTGGCCTGCTGTCGTGTAGGAAGTGCTACACCAAGTTCTCTCTGGAGAGCCTGTAAACTCTGGTGATGCGCCTGCCTGAAGCCCAAGTCCCAGCCAGGAGGGACTCAGTCAGGGTCTCTTTGCTTGAGATAGGCCTTCCTCTTCCTGGTAATACATAAGCCGGTGTCTATATCCTGTTGCCGCCCCTCTTCTGCCCTCCCTGGGGACACAGGGTGGATGTGACATTGGGCCTTGTGTGGAGACTGCCAGCTTTGGCAAGGTTGATTGGGACCCACATGTCAGCTGGGGCCACTTCCTCATCACCGTAACTCTGTGCCAAATAACAAGACCACCGAAATGTGCCCGAGCAGGCCTGGAGAGCATACTCCATTACTCTCCTTTACTCACCCGGGAGATTTATGTAGCCTATCTCCCTTCCCTTTGTCCACCTGCAAGGGCCTATAAGTCATGTCCCCCGGCTGACAGGTCACAGGGCCTGTGCTGCTGCTCTGTCAGAGTGAGTGATGCCAGGGGGTGATTAAAAGAGAGGAAGGGTGAGAGGTCAGCAGCAGACGGCATGATGGGACTTTGGAATGTAATTATCACTCCTGTGACATACTGCTTGGTGGTTCCCCCCCCTTCTCATAATAGATATACACACTTGGGTACCGCTCTCAGAGGGGAGGAGGTGGCAATGCAAGGAGGTGGCCTGAAGGACCTGTGGAAAGGGGCTTTGTATAATGGGCCTCTCAGGTGAGTGTGGAGAACCAGGCACCAAAGGAGACCTTCGGCTCGTGAGGAAGAGCCCCCCCCCCCATACCTGGGAATTCTCTCCAGAGCCTTGGGACAGGGGAAACTCTAATTGCTGCCATTACTGCCATTATCTCAAAGGAATCTGTCAGGAAAGATATTGATGGGATAAGCTCATGGGGTAGATGAGCTTGATGGCTTATGTAGCCACACACATCTTTCTCAGTTTCCATTCCCACAGTGTACCTGGACTGGCCGTGACTGGCGGTCAGAATGGGTTTATGTGAATGCTAAGCCTGGCTGTGAAAAGCCCTATAGGGTCCACTCTTGTTGTCTTAGGGTTTGGAACCACTGTGTGAGGAAGTCTGTGTTATGCTACTGGAGACATCAGGTGAAGAGGGAAGGCCCTGGGGGATGATGGTGGGGAGAGAGAGAGAGAGAGAGAGAGAGAGAGAGAGAGAGAGAGAGAGAGAGAGAGAGAGAGAGAGACTCAGATGTCTCAGGGCTCTAGTTTCTCTACTTAATGGCTAAGCAAGAGAAAATGGTTGTTTTGGATTCTTCAACCCAAACTACAGAGCAGAGATGAGCCATCCCAGCTGAGCCCTGCCCACTGACTCTAGAATCATAAAAACGTCATGAGCTCCATTGTTTCGCAACAGCTCTGTTACTAATCAACCTATCTTCTCCTTGGGTTTTTTTTTCCCACTCTGAGATAGAAATCATGAAGAGGCAGGGACAGCATCTGAATGAACGCTGTGTTGGGCCTTCTGCATCCTAGCATGAGGGGAAACACACACAGGACAGTCTCTGGGCTGCTCTGGAGAGAAGCTTGTATAGTATGAGGCTTTCACTGTCTGTCTACATTGGGCTTCTATTGTGATAAATACCATGACCAAAAGAAACATAGGGAGAAGGGGCTTCTTTAGTCTTACACTTCAAGGTAACAGACTTATCATGGAGGGAAGTCAGAGCAGGAACTTAAGCAGGCAGGAACTGTAGCAGAGGCCATGGAGGAACACTACACACTGCCTTGCTCCCACCACTGCTGTGGGACAATAGTCTTCTACCCTGGAAAGATTTGTCACTTATATTGGTTTAATAAAACCCTGATTGGCCAGTAGCCAGGCAGGAAGTATAGGGGGGGTGACCAGAACAGGAGAATTCTGGGAAGAGGAAAGTCTCAGTCTGCAGTCACACCCAGACACAGAAGAAGCAAGATGAGAATGTCTTGCTGATAAAAAGGTACCAAGCCACATGGCTAACACAAATAAGAATTATGGGTTAATGAAAGTTATAAGTGTTAATAAGCCTGAGTTAATAGGCCAACCAGTTTATAATTAGTGTAGGCCTCTGTGTGTTTCCTTTGGGACCGAATGGCTGCAGGACTGGGCGGGACAAAAACCTCTGTCAACACACCACTTGCTCAGCCTGATTTCTTAATACCCCCAGGACCACCTGCACAGGAGTGGCACTGCCCATAGTGAGTTAGTCTCACCCATGTCAACCGTCAATCAAGAAAATGCCCTAGAGACTGTGTATGGGCCAATTGGATTGGGGCATTTTCTCAATTGTGATTCCCTCTTACAAACTCTCTCTGGCTTGTGTCAGGTTGACATAAACTAACATCACACTGTTGAACCATGCTTTGGAACAGTCATAGCTGGGAAGCCTACACATGCAGCATCTGCAAGAGTTCGTGGAAACGGGTGGTACAAGCAGGAAAGATACTGCCTCTGGTGTTTAATGCAGAAACAAATGCCTCCACTTTAAATTTTACTTTATTTTTATCACCTGTCCACAGGTGCCCTTGGAATGTCAGGCCCTTGTTCATCCTCAGGGCAAATATGAACTTTGGGAAGAAAGAACTGAGAAGCAATCAAATTTGAACCCAGGGCAGGAAGATCAGGAGGAGAGGGCCTCTGAGGAAAGTCATAGTTTTTATAAATGCTGTTGTCTTTATCCTCTGGGTCCTACCCCCACCCTCTCAGTGTGTGTGTGTGTGTGTGTGTGTGTGTGTGTTGTGTGTGTGTGTGTGTGTGAGAGAGAGAGAGAGAGAGAGAGAGAGAGAGAGAGAGAGAGAGAGAGAAACTTATCTGCCTTTCCCCACTATGTTTGGTAAAGTAAGGCCCTCATCTGTCTTCTGTCTTGTTTACCACCCAGGAATTAGTACTTGCACCAAATAAGAGAGTTTCCTTGGCACTAACCTAAGTGTGTACCATTCCATGACTGCTCTGAGGGTTTGGGATGCTCATGGTGGCACCCACCCTTGGTGCCTCTGCATCCTAGACTGTTAAGGTAGCATAGCTGCTCATCCCTGCTGGCACTTGGGAAACGGTGTAAAATCCCTTTATATGTCTCCCTCCCTGAGATAGACTCAACTACTGTTTCCTCTCTGACTGTCCCTCTGCAGAGCTCCCAGCTTTGCTCAATGGGCACAGAAGGGCATGTTGCCTTCACCAGGAGGACCAGGGGCTGCTTAGGAAGGACCATGGCCCGTCCATCTCTGTGTGAATGAGACTGTGCTTTCAGACATCGTGGGAATAGATAGAGGGAGAGGGTAAGGAAGAGTAAACTGACCCCACTGATAGTCCCACACTGCAGATTCCAGGGTAACTTCACAGAGACCCAAGATGTGCAAAATGGAGGGTTTACCAGATAGCCTGCTGAGTTCTCAATTTTACATTCCACTAGTCTAAAGAAGAGGAGACAATCCCAAATCCTGGGCCCAAGCCAGAGAGTCTGACCACTCTTTGCCAATAATCTCCACAGAGGAACTTGTTCCTCATACCTGATTTTCTAGATTCTTCTGAGTTCTGCAGACTGGAGGGATTTTGCTTATGGCAAATCCAGTTTTTTTTTTTTTTTTTTTTTTTCAGCCACAGTGTGTACAAACAGGTCCTTGCCAGAGAGTATCAGGGTGGTGCTTATGTGTGTTCTAGTCTCCATCCTTGGATACCTTCGGTGCATATGTAAAACACCATGATCTGCACCTCTAAGCTGTGCATTGCAAAGGAACAGTGAAAGAAGCAAAAGCAGAACCATCTGCCAATGTGTCTGCTTTTGGCTGTTGTGGGCACCAGGGTCAGGGGCTGATGGGAACTCCGGGGCCTATAAAGCAAGAGAGAGAATAAGTGGAAGAGATGATCTGGGGCTTCCAGAAGAAGACAAAGGCGCTTGGGCCGGAGAAATGCTGTCCATGGATGGGTACTGGGGAGCCCAGCTGGAGCTCAGAGGGTGGGCGCGGCTGCAGCCTGCGCTGACACTGGGAGGAGGCAGAGCCTAGAGCTGGGGAGGAGGGGAAGACAGCGTGACTGTGTCTGATCTACAGTGACGAGTACCAATGTTAACTGTCACCTCTCATCTCCAAACTAAATCACACCTGGAATTGGAGCCACCTAGGAGCTGATAGAGTCAGCCTCGCAGAGGCGACAAGTCAATCAGCACGGAGATGCGCGCTTGGAGACAGGCTCCACCAGGCCGGGCGCCTTCATTCATTCTGGGATTTACACTTGTCAAGCAGCCGCCTGAGGGTGGGCAGAGGGAGGGGTGGGCAGGAGGCTGGTCTCACTTCAGCTCCACTTAAAATGAGATGACTGGCGGCTTTCCCCCAGGGCCCTCGCAGGCTGGGTCCCCTTACTCCGGATGGGGAAGGACTGGCAGCCTCTGAATAAGCCCTGTGGGCTTCCCAGACAGCCAGCCGCATCCAGCAGCCTTCCGCATGTTTGGCAACTATGAGTTCAACAAAATATTCTTTCTAGGGCAACAGGTCATGCTGTTGGGAGGGAGCAGTGAGGCTTGGTGGGCAAAGATGGATGAATTTTTATGGACCTCTTTAGAGCAGACTCACTGCCTTCCATTTATTCTTTTGCTTGTGAAACAAATGCTACCCATTTGCACTCTATGGTGAGCTCTATGGTGAACAGCAGCACAGAGCTTCCACATTCTGAAAAGGAGGAGGACTAATGTGTTAAAGGAACTTGTTTGGCGTGCAGCCCTGGGTTCAGCTCCCAGCACTTTCGAAGTTCAAGGTCGCCCAAGACTACATAGTGGGACTCTTCCCATAAACAGCGTCAAAACAGCTCAGGTTAGAGTCTCCTACAGCCTTTGAGTTGCTGAGTGAAATCATAGCCCGCCCCCACCCCATGACTGACCACACCAGCTATAATCCCTCATATTTATATGAGAAAGGACTTCTCACCTACCTATAAACATAACTGATAATTGTCATGCCAAGGAAAGTATCTAGACATGAAAATACCAGGTAGAGAGAAAGCTATCAAGAGTCTTCCTTGATTTCTTTCTTTCTTTTTTTCCTTTCTTTACTTCCTTTTTTTTTCTTTTTTGTCATCATGAAAGCAGTAAAACTTCATCACAGGAAGTCTGGAGCAACACAGAGGGAGAAAGTCACCTACATACAACATTAACATTTTGATTGGTTCCCCTGTGGTCTTCTCTCTCTTCTCTCTCTCTCTCTCTAAAAAAAAAAAAATTGTTGTTGTTTTGTTTCATTTTGAGACAGGTTCTCACTATGTAATATAGGCTGTCTCTGAATTCATGATCCTCCTGCCTTAGTCTTCCAAGTACTGGAATTACAGATGTGCACCTCTGTGCCTATCTCTTTTTGCTATATCTTTTACATATGATTTCCCAGAACCCAGAACCCCTTAGCTGAGGGTGCGTGCTATGCCGGCGGATGCGGTGCCTAGGGTGGAAGCTTCATTTTCTCCTCTAACCCCCACTCCCACGGGTCCCCGAGGACCAGGCTTCATTCTGCCTGGTGCCCAGCACAGACATGGTGATACCGGCACTGGGCAGGCTGATCTCTTAATCCAGATTGGTGTAGTCATTTGGAACTGAAAGTAGCTCTTTTTATGTTGCCTGCTTCTCCGCATTAACTTCTCTTTGATGTAATTTTTGCTTCCGATGCTCTCTCCCTTCATGGGTTAGATTAGTGTGAAATTGGCCAGGCTTCTCTGGAGACTGCAGTGTTAAGCTTCAAATATTTGGTCCTTATTGAAAATCCTTAACCCACATCAAGGGAGAAAAGTGGCTGTGTTACTTGGGAGCAAGTGCGTGCATGTGTGCGTGAGTACGTGGGTGCGTGCATGAGTGCATGCGTGCGTGTGCATGTGTACAGGATTTAGCATAGTGTACATTGTGTAAGATGGAGAGAGATGTATGTTGGCTAGGGGACAGTGGGGGAAGTGAAGACTCTTCTCTATTTATTGACTTCTGAGACTTTAATAATGAGTCTTAAGGAACTTGAAAGCTTAAAAGGGAGGAAAGCCTGATTACTTGTCAGTACCGCTGGCTGGAGCTGTCCACTGGCCCTGGTGCTGAAGAAAACACGGACTCCAGTTGATTGTGCTCAGGGAAAGCGTGCAATTACATCTTCTGGTGGTACCTGTGGGGCTAAAGCTGCCCTAGAGAATGTGCCACCTGATTCAGAGATGACTTGGAAGCACACAGTGGCCAGGATTATAAAAAGACTGACAGTAGTGGTCTTGTCAATCCTCCTACCCTGCCTTGCGCTACCGTCCCACAGAGAAGTGGTCGCCCAGACTTGGGTCTGACTGCTGGATGGGGGCACTTAATTCCAGGAGAGAGTCACCTAAGTGCAAGGCCCCGATTTTAAGGAAGAAATGGAGGAGTCCCTGTAGTAAGTGATCCAGACAGACCCAGAAAAAAGAGCTCTCCAGGAAAGCAGCAACTTATGTCCCCTGCCCCCAAATCCAGGTTGACACCTGAAGACATTATTGCAGGGCGGAATCAAAGACAGTCCTGACCCCTGCGTAGGGCCAGCCACCCAGAGTGGAAGTAATCATATGACCAGTGTGTTCGGAGGGGGGAGGGGTTGAAGATTCTCTATTTCAAAGTAGATCAACTGCATATATTCCACTCTTGCTATCATCCAACCAACAATCACTAGATTCTCTTCCTCCCGTCTAGCTCTCTCTGCTCTGCTAACTTTGGCCTTTTGTTGCATGTTTGGTTTCTGCCTTGGTTTATTTTCTTCCCCACCGCACTCCTTTCTCTGATCTTAGTCTCTGTGACCTTCCCTTCTCTTGCCCTACGCTCTGCCCTTCCCCTCACGCCCATCTTCATGTTTACCTGTGCTCCTTCCTCGCTTTGGCTCCAGTGCCCACTCCATACCAGACCAGGCCTTGGTCCAACTTTGGCTCAGCCTGTGCCTCCTTGTGCTTGGGCCCTCCTCTCCCCTTCTGGGGTCCGCAAATCACTCCTTCTAGTGTCAGCGGGCAAATTGGTTTATCCTCCCCCCAACCCGGCTTTCATTACCTTGCCGAAATGAAGCGATATCTCCTCGCAGAGGCTTCCAGTCCGTGCCGCCGCTGGCATAATAAATGAAGACAAAGTGCCGGCGGCAGAGACCATCTCCCCTCTGCACCACCAGCCGCTGCCAGCTTCATTATTCGCTTAAGTTGCCGGAGAGAATTACTTAACCCTGACCCGTGTATTAGGGGCCTGTATTAATGCCGCGACAGGCGCCTCTTACGGCAGAGAACAATTTATTAGCGCCGAAACAGGCTGCTTTTCTCTGTCATTTTTCCAATCTGAGCTTTGAACACACATCATTAAACTTGTCTGACTCTCTCCCCTTCTCCATCATTCCTTTCATTTTTTTTAAACAGAAGCGCCATAGAGAATGGAGATTGTTCTGAAAATCTCCAAGCACCCCTCCCTCTCTTTCCTCTCCCCCTTTTCTTTTCTTCTTTTCCTCTTTCTTATTCTTTCCTTGGTCTTTTTCCATCTGGATCTTTGTCTTGTTTTTAGAGTCAGAATGTGGAGGGAAGGGATTTGGGGTTTCCAGAAGGGATTGGAGTTGTTCTTTGGGTGTGGGGTCTGGGGGATACAGAAGCCATAGCCACATCCCTGGAGCCATATATCAGCATCTCTCCTTCAGGTGCCTCTGCCTGGTCCTTTTTTGTGCCTTTGACAAAGCACCTACTTTGAAGTCAAGCTTGGGATGGATCCTGAGGACTAAAAGGGCTTGTCGTGAGGAAAGGCTACCTGTTTCCTAGCTCCCACAGGGAACCTACCATGCAAGGATCGGACATATGCAGAGGCACCTAGAGATGGCCATAGTGGGCTTGAATACCCTGGACCCAGGCTGCCATTGCCCTGGAGCATTGACCATGCCGCCACAGGCTATGTACCTAGCTCTCCCAACCCGGGCACCAAACTGTAGCATCAGTCTCTTATCCCTATTGTTAGCTCCCCATATGACATGTCTCAACACCTGAGCTCAACTTGAAGCTTGCCCTGCCTCCCCTGTTTCCTGGTCTTCTGCCCTTGAAGAAGCCGTGTGTGTGGCGCCAACTGCTGAGTGAAGTCACATGAAGTCATGTTCCCTCCTGACTTCCTCTGCTGTTTGAACTGGGAGATGCCAAGGCCATTGTCTTCATTCATGTCCCTTTGGGGCTGACCTGGGTGTGGATAGTCTGAGAAGCACTCATGGAAGGTGGAGAGAATAAAGCTAAGAAGGGAGAGAAATGAGGCTGTGTGAGCCTTTGTAGATGGTGGAGTTTGACTCCAGTAGGCTCTTTGAACTGGACAAGAAATATACTCCTACTTTTTCTTCTGGGCAGTTGAGTTATTTATGCATAAACTCCTGCCCACCTCCCACTAGCTAGGGGGTAGTAAACTCTCATGTATTTCTTCCCTGAGCTGTGTATGTGCCTGTGTACAGGGGGTGTTGCTGCCAAGCATGGTTCCCTTGGAGAAGGTCTCAGGGCCAAACTGCAAAGATAAGACCCCCCTGATCAAAGCATGTTGGATTAGGATGGCATGATGGATTCACATGGCACTGGCCAGCACAATTATGTAGTGGGTGAAATCAGAGGTGGTCCAGAAGGACAGCGTCCATCCTTATTTCACCCCCATCTGCCTACCACTCCCAGCATCCTCTTCGTCCAGTCTCCAGCACCCATTGCCTCTGGCAGGTCTCAGCTTTGTAGCCCCAACCTGACCAAGAATAGATCTCTCAGGCCCAGAGAGGCCATGAGCAATTGAGGCGGGATAGAAGTAGTAAGCAGGAACTGATGGGAACTGTCAAACCATAGCACCAAGACAACCGCATCCTTTAAAACACATACTGCCAGCCAAGCACATTATGGTGGTGGAGGATGTTGGGGGAGACGATTTGCCCTGTAGTCTTCCAGTTCAGTGTCAGGGTGGGTTTTCTAGAAGGGATGGACTTCTTGATGGTTTGTTCACTTTTTTCCCTTTCTTCACACTAGTTGATGTTTTGGGGGCCATTGAACTATAAACCCAGGGAGAGGGGTGGAGGAGTGAAGAGCCAAAAGCTCATCTAGGAGACCAGTGGCTTTCCCCCAGCCCAGTCCCCCCAGATTCGCTGGGCCTGCCAGATCAGGCAACCCTCCCTCCCGCTTAGCTCAATGGCTCTCGAGGACTTCTCTAATCACCTCTGCTTCCCGCATTAATGAGCCTCTCATCTCACTGATGGCAATCAGGATATTTGCTTATGAAAGGGACACGGTTAATAACACGATTGCTCCCCTCCACCTCCTTCCTTCCTCTCTTCCCCCCTCCCCTTCCCTCACCCTCCACACAATTCTCTCAATTAACGATAGGCAGAAATTAATTTTTCCCCTCGATCGAAACAATTGCCAAGAAGTGGATTGCCAGCGTGGTTTCAGATAGGGGCCGCTCCCAGCAGAGCTCAGAAAAAGGAAGGGAGATGCAGGCGATAAGCAGGCCCTATCTGCAGGCACAGGACAGAGTAATACAAATGTTATCCTTAGAAATGTACTTAAAGAGGATATGTTTATAATTCGGAGGGGATTTTCAGTGGCTCTCTTGTCCTCCCTCCCTCTCCAGGGCACGCTTCTCCACTCACTTCGGCAGGGCGGAACCCAGGGTTTGCTAGGAAGTGGTTCCTGCTGCCTTGGAGACGGGAGTGGCCCAGGATGAGAAGAGAGGTCAAGTTATTCAGGGTCCTGACTGTGGACCAAGGGCCCAGGATAGCCGTCCACTGGTAGTGCTCCTTTGGCCTAACTGTTGAGCGGTCTCTAGGTGATAGCCTGTCTATCTGTGACCTGTACCGCCCCTCCAGAATCTGCCTGTATGCTTGATGTTCTTTCTCCCAGCCATGTGTCTGACCATGTAAAGAGGCAGAAGTCTACGGTGAACTTCACATCCTAGGAGTCTGTCTTTAAGTATTAAGACAGCTGCAAAGCTGCGTAGCAGCCCTGAGAACACAGGAAGTTGCTTACTTTCTCTGTGACTTGCTTCCTCCCCCGTGGCATGAGGACGCAACTGCCTCCTTGGGTTGTGATAAAGATTGAAGGAGGAATGATGTGTGTCCATCAGCTTTGCGTTGCTGCCTGTCTTGAAATATCTGAGATCCAAGTTTTATTTTGGTTCGTGGTTCTGGTGGTGCAAGGCCAAGGTTCCTCAGCCACACTGGTTTAGACCCTGGGACGGGACAGTATGTTAAGGCAGGAACATTATGGTGTGTACACAGACTATAAGACAAGAAAGAGGAGCAGCAGGAAGGGGAGGCGGAGAGAGAAAGAGAGAGAGAGAGAGAGAGAGAGAACACCAGGGTTTCATCTTTCAAAATTCCATCCCTAACAAAGTATGTACCATTAGGTCTCACCTTCTAAAGTCCATATCCAAACCATAACAACTGGTGAGAACTTAGAATGGCATGTGGAACATGACAAGTGCTACTTAAATATTTGCTACAGAAAAAAAAAATCTCTGCAGTCAGGAGTCTGTGGACAAGTTCACTTATCAGTTGCCAGGCCCTGGTCCTGTGAAGGATGTGGGCACCTCAGTGATCTGGTGTCTGTATGCTTGGAGTTGTGAACCACCTTTAGGATGCATGGAATGCACACCTTATGAAAAGTGCTTTGGGATTGCCATGGGAGGAAGTAGAGAAATTCAACCAGGACAATCAAGACTGGCTTCACAGAGGAGGTGGCCTCTCAGCGGCACTTGTTTCTTTTACAAAGATTTATTTATTTTAATTTTATGTGGATGAGTGTTTTGCTTGCACGTATGGAAATGCACTGTGTACAAGTGTGGTGCCTTGGGGGGGGGCAGAAGAGGGCGCCAGGTCCCCGGGACTGGAATTAAGATGGTTGTGAGCCACCATGTGGTCGCTGGGAATCCAACCTGGAAGTGCTCTTAATGGCTGAACCACCTGCCCAATTCCATCAGCGGAACCCCGAAGAACGTGTTGAGTTTTTGTAATAAAGGCTGGTGCAGGCTGCTGCTGGGTAAAGGGGACAGGAAACCGAGGATTCTAGTTGTAAATAGCCAACAGGTCACCGGGAAAGTTGGACTACTGGGTGGGCAGAGTAGCGAATCCCTTCCGTGGTCTCCGTCTGTGTCCAATCCCCACACCCGTCAACTCTGCCTGACTTCCTCCTTTCTCTCCACATCCAAGAAAGATTAACTTCTCTCAGTTCGAGAAGAAAGTTATCATTAGCCAAGAATTAAAAGAGTGATTAATGATGCACTCCTCCCCCCAGGTCTTATCTGGTGGTGGTGAGCTGGACAATGGGGCGAGTGAGGGCGGGGACAGACCAGAGGAGAGGGAGAAAATGGAAAACAATAAATATTAAGTGCAAGAAGAAAGGGAACGCCACGGTTCCCACTTGTTACATTGAAGGCGCCTCTCCAGAGGGGGCAAGGCTCCAAATTGCTAATTAGCGCCTCTGAAAAGGCCTGGCTCTGATATGCGGGCGGCTGAAAGGCCGCGTTAATGAAGGCGCGGAGCCCGCTTCCCTTTGACGGGCCCGCAGCCCTCCTCCAGCCCCGGGCCGCCGAACAATGCGGCGGGGAGAGCCGGCTCCCCGAGGCCTCGCCGGGACGGCCCGGGCAGCGTGCGAGCAATGTGGAGGGGGAGATAAGGCCGAGCGCTGGGAAGAGCTCCCTCCCAGGGGCCCAGGGAAAATTTGCAGTTATTATGAAGGAGATGAGACAGATTAAAAGCCCTTGTGTTCGCTGCTTTGCCCCATTATTTAGTGGCTTCATCTTGGAGATGAAAGAAGTTGGAAATGACTTTCTCTGCTTTGCGCTGCAAGAAGCTTCATGGCACATTTCTTGACTTTATTCCCTCCTTTGTTTCTCTCTTCCTTGCTTTTAACCCCTGAATGGCTTCTCCGTGTGGCCGTGGGCACTTGGGGTGCAGAAACAGAGGGGCGGTCTCCATTGGCCACAGGCAGACAGACCCCTGGCGGGTCTTTGACTTCCTTTTTCCGAAGGCAGTGGTTGAGCTTACACTTATGGAAGGCTCCGAGGAGGAGGTTGAAAGAACAGCGCCCATGGCTGGATCTTCCTTGGGCCTATCCTTAGTATAAACTACAGGACTCCAAGGCCAAATTACCTGGGC
The DNA here is from genome assembly GCF_950005125.1 of Chionomys nivalis. NCBI lineage: Eukaryota > Metazoa > Chordata > Mammalia > Rodentia > Cricetidae > Chionomys > Chionomys nivalis. The sequence goes on along the minus strand of NC_080095.1, from coordinate 38,695,181 downwards.
TCAAGCCCCACGGCCTCCGAACATAACCTTGGGAGGGGCCCTTAGTTTGTGCGTACTTTACTTTTCTATCTGTAAAATAGGCATGATGTTATAAAATTCCCACGGCTACTTTGTGGGTGGGGAAATGGGCCTCAGTACCGATTCTACCCACAAGAGTTTTGGATGTTGTTACTGTTTTTCTCTAATGTCTCCCTGGATGTAGCCTTTCCCTGTGAGTTCGGACTTGGTCCACGACCTACCTGTTTTGGTCAAAGTGTCGCTCGCAACCTGAATTCAAGCAGGGCTTGAGAAGGCCTTAAGTACGGAGCATTTCTGCCTCCTCTCTTAGTGTCTTTATAGTTGGCAAGACTTGTGAGGGCTGGCCTCTGGTCAGGAGAACACGGCTATATCGGCTTGCTGGAGGCATGTGGTAAACATAGCAGGAGGGAGAGTCAAGTCGTCCCACACAGTGATGACCTAGGATAATATACAGCTCTCACCTACCTGTAGACATACTGAGTATGCTCCGCCGTGCCCAGCCATGTCCAGCCCAGCTCAGATAGGGAGACCGTCCCAGCCAGCACTGGGGATCTGGGAGAGCTGCTGAGTGAGTGTTGTTTTAAGTAACTAAGAACTAATTTTTTTTTACATTTGTTTGTTCAATACACACGTGTGTCAATATGTGTGTGAGAGAGATAAAGTATATGTCTGTGTGTGTGTGCCTGTATGAGGGCACATGTGCCAGAGTGCACACGGGGAAGTCGGAGGGACATCTGAGGGAGTCAGCTCTCTCCTTCTACCTTGTGGGTCTCAGGACTTGAACTCACTTGCCAGGTTTGGAAGCAAGTACTTCTAGCTGCAGAACTATCTTGGCTAACTCACCAACATAGTCACTAAATTTGCTTTTTATATATATTTATTGTTTTTCAGGACAGGGTTTCTCTGAAACTTTGGATCCGCCTCTGCCTCTCAAGTGCTGGGACTAAAGGCGTGTGCCACCACCGCCTGGCTCCCAGTTACTAAATTTAAAAACTTTTTTTTTCTTTTTAAACATTAGCACACAACGTGGTAAGTTTCATCATGGCCTCTTGATGCATATGTATTATTATACATTGTGATTTTTTTCTTTACATTTTTATTTGTGCGTGTATGTGCATGGGGGTGTCATGGGCTGTTTGGAGATCAGAGGACAACTTACAGAAGGCAGTTCTCTTCTTCCACCACGTGACTCCCTGGGATGAAATTCAGATCGTCAGGCCTGGTGGCAAATGTGTTCACCCACTGAATCATCTCTCCTGCCCAGAAATGATGTTTTGAGGTGACTTGATAAGCAACCATAGTGTGACGACAGATAATGTACGACCAGATGCTGAGAGATCCAGCGTGGGTATAAACCAGACCCAAGCGGAGGGGAGCTGCAACATCAGAGCGTGGGCTTTAGAAAGCCAGAGCTAGAAAGGATGGGAAGGAACTACCAGGGCAGGTTGGAAAGGAGGGCGACCTGTGCTATGTCAGGGGAAATGACTGGTAAAACCGCTGCCTGCGGGGATTTGGAGATGGAAGTACTTAACGAACTTACAGGCGTGAGTAGTGAGGATCTCAGGTGAAATTCCGAACAGGTCACATGGTCTTCTTTGACTACTGAATTTGATCAAATATTGTGAGAAAGAGATTAGCCAGCGAAGGGAATAACCAGATAGCAGGATTTAGAGGGACCATTAAGGACCTCGAACCAACTGGACTAAAAAAGAAAAAAAAAAGACTATTTCTCATCCACAGCTGTCAGAGCTGTAAAAATTACTAATCAACACAGGGCGTGAGATGCTTGCCTTCCGCTTCAGATGGTCCTATACCCCCAAGCATTCATTCCAGTGGAAGGTTTGGTTCCCAAAGCGGGAATGTTCCAAGGAGGGAGCTTTGGGGAAATGACTGGATCATGAGGACGTTGACTTTGCGGATTGATGAATGGACTGACTCACTGATGGGCCACTGGGAAGTGATGGTAATCTAGGAGATAGGCCTCCATTAAGGGACTGGGCCCACGGTGGTGTGCCTTGAAGCCTGTCTTATCCCCATCCCCTTCCTCTCTTCCTCCCTGCTTCCTGGCTGCACTGAGGTGAGGAGCCTGGAGCCATCACAGTATCTTCAGATGATGCTCAGCCACACTCAAGCCTGAGAACAGTAGAGCCAAGCAGCATCAAAGAAGCTGGGAGCCAAGATAAAGCTTCCTTCTTGTTAAAAAAAAAAAATATTAGCCAGGCAGTGGTATGAAAGCCTTTAATCCCAGTACTCAGGAGGCAGAGGCAGGCAAATCTCTGGTTTGAAGGCCAACCTGATCTACAAAGCAAGTTCTAGGTGGACCAGGGCTACACAGAGAAACCCTATCTCAAAACAAAACAAAACCAAAAACCAAAACCAAAACCAAAAAAACCCAAAATACAAAAAAAATGCAAAAAAAGCAAAAAACAAACAAAACAGTAGCAACAACATACAGAGAAACAAATTACTATGTATGTTCGTTAGCTGTATGAATGTATGCATGTGTGAATCAGAGTGTGTGCACCTCGGCACATGTGTGCAGGTCAAAGGACAACCTTTAGGTGCTGGTCCTCATCTTCCTGCCTCTTTGGTGCTGTATAAGCCAGGCTGGCCGCGCTGAGAGCTTCTGGGGATTCTTTGCCTGCCGCAATCCTAGACCTTCCTGCTACTGCATCCAGCTTTTATGTGGGTTCTGGGGATTCAAATCCAGGCTGTCAGGATTGTGTGCACCCCAAACTTTCCTTCTTTAAAAAAAGAGTTTAATTGTATGTTTTATGTGTATGAGTATTTTGCCTCTATGCATGTCTGTGCCCCATGTATGTCCCAGAGAAATCAGAAGACGGTGTCAGATCTTTTAAAACTGGAATAACAGATAGTGGTGAGCCTCCATGTGGGTGTTGGGAATCAAACCTAGGTCCTCTAGAAGAGCAGCCGGTGCTCCTTACAGCCAAGCCATTCCTCCAGATCTCCAACTTTTCCTTTAGTAATGAAAGTTCACCAATAGGGCTCATGATGGACCAGCAAGAAATGCTGTTCCCTCATCTCAAACAGAGGAGTGCAAAGGTTTTCAACATCCAGCTGTGTTGGGGAAAATAAAAATTATGATTATAGTATAAAGGAAATTAATCAATAAAAACAGGACCCAACATTGCTATAGGACAGAATTAGTGAACATAAATGATGGTCTATTAGTTGAATAGTAGGAAGTTGGCCTGAATAAAATAAAACATTGTAAAAATGAAGGAAACAAAAAAAACCCTGTTACTATATTTCATATGTTCAACAGGCAAGTAAGACGTGAGCACATTAATGAGAGACATTGAATATGTTGAGGAAGAACTGCAGTTGAGGAGTTAACTTTAAAAAACGGTGCCAGGTACCACAACAGTAACATAAAAAAGGGGGAAAAAAGATTTTAAATCTAGTTTCAGTGTAAACACAACAGCTGAGGCTGAGATGGAGAAACAGCCTGTTTGATCTTCAGATGAAAAAGATGACTGACTCTGAAGACAGCAATATGAATTTCCTAAAATAAAAGGCCAAAAATAAAAGAGGAAGGAAGAAAGGAAAGAAATAAAGAACACAGGGTAGGAAGAAGGAGGGAAAAGAAAGACAGAAAAGACTTGAGAGGTGGTGCAGTGGTTAAGAGCACTTGTTCCTCTTGCAGGAGACCTGGTTTGGGTCCCAGAACCACATCAGTTGGTCCATGAGTAACTCCAGCTCCAGGCCGTTCTCTTCTGTGGCCTCTTGCACATGTGCCAAACATACACATGCTTTTCAGGCCCACACACCTGCACATAAAAATAATAAAATAAATATTTCTTAAAATGCTAAAAAAAAAAAAAATGGGCAGTGGTGGCACACACCTTTAATCCCAGCACTCAGGAGGCAGAGAAAGACAGATCTCTGTGAGTCTGAGGTAAGGACAGGCTCCAAAGCTCCAAAGCTACACAGAGAAACCCTGTCTCAAAAAAAGAAAGAAAAGATAAAGAAAGAAAGAAAAAAGAAGAAAACTGGCTATAGCAGGGCACATATGTAATTCCAGCCCTTAGAAGATAGAGGCAGGTGGATCTCTGTGAGTTCAAGGCCAGCCTGGTCTATAGCCTACATAGTGAGTTACAAAATAGCCAAGTCTACATAGAGAGACCTTGTTTCAATCCCCTCCCACACCACCACCACCAACAACAACAAAAAAATCAAAAAATAAAAAGAAAGACTGAAAAAGAACTTAACCTAAAATATGTGTGCCAATTTGACTTGAGACATTCTTACATCCCAATAAACCCATAATAATTTGAATATGAATCTAAAACACAATTAACACCCCCAACCTGCTGAATGCCATAGCTTAATCTACCTTAAACATGCTCAGAATGCTTACCTACCCTACAATCAAGGAAAAGCATCCAACACAAAGCCCACTATGAAATAAAGTGTTGACTATCTCATGTTACTTACTGACCACTGTACTTAGAGTGAAAACCATATGATTATATGGATACTTTTAAATGCCATTGTAAAACAAAAGAAATTAAAGACTGAACCATTGTAAGTCGGGAACTGTCTGTGATTTGAGTTTCAGAAGGAGATTGAGAGATGGGTGGAGAAAAAAGACTTTAAGAAATCACCACTAAAATTTCCTAAAGCCAATAAAAATTGAAAATCCATAGATTTAATGGGCCCTGCCACTTCAAAGACAAGAAACAAGATAAAATGACACTAAGGCATATCATAATCAGAATTTTTGAAGCCAGTAAAGGCTGGGGCGATGGCTCAGCAGGTAGAGCACTTGTTACTCTTGCGGAACAAGGACCCCGTTCGGTTCCCAGCACCTACATGATGGTTTATAATTGTCTATAACTCCAGTTTCAGGGAACCAATGCCCACTTCTGACCTCATGAGCACCACGTACTCATGTGATACACATAAACACATAACACTCATACACATAACATAAATCTAAAAACACTTGTTTTAAAAGCCAGTGATGAAGAAGCCATCTTAATAGCAACGTGAGTCCAAAGACACACTATGCCCAGACAAAGGCAAGAAGGATGGCAGATTGAGTGCTTGAAGGATGTAAGACAAGAGACAGTGAAGCAACACTTTTATTTATTTATTTACTTATTTATTTTATTTATTATGTATACAATATTCTGTCTATGTGTATGCCTGCAGGTCAGAAGAGGGCATCAGACCTCATTACAGATGGTTGTGAGCCACCATGTGGTTGCCGGGAATTGAATTCAGGACCTTTGGAAGAGCAGGCAACGTTCTTAACCACTGAGCCATCTCTCCAGCCCGAAGCAACACTTTTTTTTTTTTTTTTTTTTTTTCCGGTTTTTCGAGACAGGGTTTCTCTGTGGTTTTGGAGCCTGTCCTGGAACTAGCTCTTGTAGACCAGGCTGGTCTCGAACTCACAGAGATCCGCCTGCCTCTGCCTCCCGAGTGCTGGGATTAAAGGCGTGCGCCACCACCGCCCGGCTGAAGCAACACTTTTAAAAGAATAAACAAGCTGGGCAGTGGTGGCGCATGTCTTTAATCCCAGCACTCAGGAGGCAGAGGCAGGTGAATCTCTGAGTTCAGGGTCAGCCTAGTTAATCTACAGAGTGAATTCCAGAACAACCAGGGCTACACAGAAAAGTCCTGTCTTGAAAAACAACAACAACAACAAACAAAAATATTTCCCAGGGTTGTCCACCAATCAAAGACATCGTTCAGAAATGAAAATATAAAGACTTTTTCAGAGAAATCAGATCTTAATGAATTATCACCAACATTCCAGAATAACAGAAAACATTCAAGAAAATATTACAAACAGAGCAACATTATAGATCTAGTAGATTCAAGTCTATATAAGGGAATAAAAATCACCAAAACTGATAATTGTGTGATTATAAAAATGTTTTATTTAAAATATTTAGGCCATAACATAAAGTGACTAAAGGTAAAAAACACCAATATATTGTGGGGATTCTGTCATGTGAAGAAATGAAACGTATGACAACCGACGGGTCCAGGACATACCGCTTGAAAATATGACCCTGTCCATAGAGGAAAGAGCAGCAGCTGCAGCGTGGACTCTACAAGTCCTCCACCTCTTCTTCCCTGATGGGCTGTATAACATAGCCGAGATTCTGCTGAAAGTAGATCCAAAGATTCCCTCCCATTGCAGAGGAATCTGCTCCTACCCCACACCAAGGGAAAGGCTATCCTTGTCGTACAAGGTTGACAAGAAGAATCTGGACAAATAACTCTTGCCGGGTTACTGATGATTGTCACCATTTGATTATATTCTTCAACCTCTGTTCATGCTTTCATATGTCCGACCATAAACACAAAGTTCCCTGTTTGTTTTATTAAAATTTGATTTTATATGTGTGGGTGTTTGTCTGTGCACCACATGTAAGTGGTGCCTGAGGAGGTCAGAAGAGGCCACTGAACCCCTTTGGGACTAGAGTTACAGATGGTTGTGACTGCCACTGTGTGGATGCTGGGAATCGAACCAGGGTCCTCTCCAAGAGCAGCCAGTGCTCTTAACCACAGAGCCATCTCTCAGTCCCCTACTCTGATCCTTTCCTTCATTTATGTAGACTCTGGGTCATGTCAAACTGGTTTTAAATAACTTCCCAAGTTTTGCTCTGACTATTCCCTGCGCTGGTTACTTTTATGAAGAAAAGTCAGTTATTCTGCTGGCAGAATAACTTAAGGGAGAGAGTATTTGTTTTGGCTTATGGTTTTGGTAGTTTTTTTCCATGGTGACACAAAACATCATGATGGTGGGAGCATGTGACAGAAGATGTTTACTCTTAGGTGAACAGGAAACAGGGACAATGTACCAAGAGTCATCTTTGGTCATCTGCTTCCTCCAGCTAGGTCCTACCTCTTACAGTCTCCAGAATGTTCTCAAGATCACATTGCCAGCTGGGGATCAAATAGGCTTTCAACATATGAATGTTGGGGCATTTCACTCTCAAATCATAACATCTCCATCACAGCAGGAAGTAGTGGGATACTGTGATAAGCTTCTTATGCTAAGTACTAAGAGGAGTATTACTTGAAGGCAGGCTGTTAACATGTGTTTTTTAAATCTTAAAGCAACCACTAAACATATAAAATGGAGGGATACATAGTAAACTAACAAAGGTTACATCTAAGTTCAACTGTTATGGGTTGGAGTGTATTTTCTGTCCCTTAAATTAGTCTGTTGAAGCCCTAACTCTCATTTCCAAGGCTGTGTAAGGATCACTTAGATCAGCGGTTCTCAACATGAGGGGAGAGACCTTTGGGGAGGAACAAACGATTCTCTCACAGGATCATATATCAGATGTTCTGTAGATCTGATATTTACATTACTATTTATAATAGTAGCAAAATTACAGTTAGGAAGTAGCAACAAAAATAATTTTAGGGTTGGGGGGGCCACCACCTCATGAAGAATTGTATTAAAGGGTCACAGCATTAGGAAGGTTGAGAACCACTGACTTAGATTATAGGGCTATTTTGAGGACTAATGGAGCAATCTTATTAATTAATAAAAGAGATACGGTTTCACAGTATATGTCTAATAGTTAATATATTTATATATGTTGTGCTGTATATCTGGGAAGATGTTAGCTGCTGAGGTTGTGGACCTGAATTTGATCTCTGGAACCTCTAAGGTGGAAGGAGAGAACCAAATCTCTCAAGTTGTCCTCTGACCTAGACACACAGAGTAAGTATATAAATGTGATAAATTAGAGAATAGTACTACCCACATATATGATTTTCTTGAGGATTATACCTTAGAGGATTGAGTTAATCCATATTAATATTTAAGTACTGAGTGCCCAAAAGATGATAATGATCATTACAGTCACATCTCTCTCCACCCAAAATGTAAATGGAGACTGCTCGTTCATTTCCTGGCTGCCCAGACCCAAATAATCACACAGAAGCTATATTAATTACAACACTGCTTGACCAATGACACAGGTGTATTACTAGCCATTCTGTTAATCTATGTATCACCACAACATCCTTCTCCTTTAGCAGCTACATGGAGTCTTCTTGACTCCACATACTCTCTCTCTGTATCTCTTCCAACCTAGCTATGTTCTGCCCTGCCATAGGCCAAAGAAGCTTTATTTATTAACCAATAAAAGCAACACATATACAGAAGGACATCCCACATCATTTCCTCTTTTCATTTTAATTAAAAAGGAAGGTTTTAACTTTAAAATAATGAAATTGCATATACAAAAGTTATCAAGCAAGAATTATAGTTACAATATTTAATCCATTTACATTTGGCAAATTAAGGGAAATAGTCTATCATCTATCCTATCTTTGTGAGTCTAAAGTTTTATACCTAATTTATCTTTTATCGTAACTAAGGAAAACTATAACTATTTGTTTTCAAATCTTCAAAGACCTCAGAAGGATATAATATTACCTAAGTAAACAGGAAGTTCATTGTAAGTAACTCCCAAAGTTCTAGAATTAACAGAGACATCTTGCTGCCTGGACAGTCATTCAAATTTCTTCTGTAATATTGGGGCATCCATCTTCAGCCTACAGGCCCATAGTATCTGGCAGATTTTTCCATGAAGCAGGAAATTTGAAGATCAGTTTTTCCTTGTAATGGCAAAGCTCATCAGTTGTTTTCTTCTGTGTCCTACAGAATGTCTTGACAGTTTCTTCTGTGAATCAGGAATCCTAAAGGACCATCCTGTCTTTCAAACGTTTAGCAGTGACTTTTCTGTGGGTCCTGCATGTTCAATTGATACAGTATACCACAAAACAGTCCAGGCAAGAGCAGTTTCTTGCCCAGATAGCTAGGCTTGTCACTTTGAAGGTAAATTCCATAATTAGTTTCTTTAATGCCCACTAACCTCTCTGAAGTAATTGGTACTGCCGGAAACAGGCATGTCTTACTGTTGAGAAAAGTCTAAGTTCTTAAAAATATTTAAATACCATATTCTGTAGGTCTTTGAAAGATTTGAATACCTATCCATCTGAAATACATCTCTATACATCTAGAAAACCTAACTAACACAACTACGAGTTTGACTATTATAGGTAACTATCTATTAATCCAAAAAGTTTAATAGTACATTACATTTTTTTGTTTTGTTTCTCAAGACAGCCTTTCACTGTAGCTTTGTAACCTGTCCTAGAACTAGCTCTTGTAGACCAGGCTGGCCTTGAACTCACAGAGATCCACCTGCCTCTCCCTCCCGAGTGCTGGGATTAAAGGTGTGTTCCACCAATGCTTAGCAATATGTTACCTTTTTTAATGAGCTGTATAAGCATAATACCTTAAACAAAAGTAGAAATATACATAAAACAATATTGATTTTAAATTTGTGTCAATAAACCCAGCCCATACCAATGTTAAGTATTCATTTCTATATCATATCCCCCTTTAAATGAGAACAGACATTTCTAAACAATCATTTTTGGAATTTGGTCATAGTTTTCTCCAAACTGCTTCTGGGTGTTTGTTGGATGAAGTATATTTAGGTTTCTTAAGCAATTCTTTCCTCTTAGAAGAACAGGTCGATGTAAAGCAATGTACAGTGTTACACCAGCAGCGGCTTCCTACAGCTCATGTCTGCTGCATCTCTTGACTGTCAGGAGGCCACCACAAGTGAGTGCACAAACCGGCCAGGTTTGTGTAAGCAAGCTCTACAATATTTGCAAACGGTGGAACTGCTGCAGGACACGTTTCTCAGAACATATCCTTGATGCTAAGTGATGTGTGACTGTGTTTTTAGTTGTCTAACTTAGTCTATGTATTTCTGGGGCAGTTCCTGACATACCGGAGCTCACTGAATGCTGGTTTCCCTTCCCTTATCTCCTTCTGGCTCATCTAAAAAGTCAGGTCCAGCTAACCTTTCATTACTTCTTCCATGCACCCACAGAGTTCCATCTTAGACGGCTTTGGCCCATACAGCTGAGGGTTCCTGCTATCTGCCCTTATGAGTGGTGTGGAGCTGTGTGAGAACAAGCCCCACCCAACAGAGAAGGTGAGTCATCTGTGTTTGGTACTTTAGCTCCTCCCCACCTGTCCAGATGCCTCCAGCACCACTGGAGAGTACTTCCAAGCAGAGCTTCAGAGTTATATTTCCATGCCAAGTTTCAATGGCAGAACAACTTGTATGTCTCCATGGGTAGAAAGTCAGGTATACATTTTACTGCCATTTCTAAAAAGACATCAAGAGAGGGACCTTCGTAGAGGGGTTGTGGGATTTTGTCCAAGTAAGTGGCAGCATTGCTTTTCAGTCCTGAGGAAGGGTAAGAAAGAAGGTGGAGGTAGATATGAGAGAACAGCTTGAGCGATGGACAGGTGGGAAAGCTATGACCTTTGGCTGCATGTAACAGAAAGCGACAACTCAGAGCTGTTTAAATACGAATGTTAGTGTGTGACAGAACAGAAGATTCTGGAAGGGATCTATCAGGATTGGTTGATACAGTGTTCAGGGATATCATGAGAGATCTAGGTTGTCCCTCCATTCTGCTTACTTTGCGGTTGGCAAGAGGATGCAGGGTTGTCAAATGTCATACTTAGTCTAATTCCTGGAAAAAGAATGAGAGATGGTTTCCTGCTGTGATTCGTTTTTCTTTTTATTTATTCTTCTCTCATACATTACACCCAGACTGCAGCCTCCCCTTCCCCCACTCCTCCCAGTTCTCCTCTCCCCCACATCACTGTTCCTTGTTTCTCTTCAGAAAAGAGCAGGCCTCCCAAGGCAACCAACCAAACACAGCATAACAAGATGCAATAAGACTAGGCACAAATCCTCATGTCAAGGCTGGACAAGGCAAGCTAGTAGGAGGGTAAGGGTCCCAAGTGCAGGCAAAAGAGTCAGAGTCACCCCCAATCCCACTGTTGGGAGTCCCACAAAAACTCCACAGGACGCAACCACAGCTTGTATGCAGAGGACCTAGTGCAGACCCATGCAGGCTCCATGATTGCTGCTTCAGTTTCGGTGAACCCCTCCCTTTACACCTTATACCCCATTACTGGTTGTTGTTGTGTGCCCAATATTGAAGCAATCTCACAGATACTGGGACTTGAGGTATTATGGGATGGATTGGATCCCTCTAATACCTCAGAATGTAGTTGTGCTTGGGGGAAAACAGGGCCTTTACAGAGGTGACTAACTTCCGGTGAAGCTGTGAGGATGGACGCTAATCCAACTTCACGGGTGACTTGGTAAAAAAGAAACTTGCACACACAGACACCAGGGGAGTACACACCCAGAAGGGTGCCCTTCTGAAGAGGCAGCAGAAGATAGCCATCTGCAAGCTAGGGCATGAGGTCTGAGCTCAGGCGTGGCGCAGAGGCAGCATGCTTGATGACGTGTGGGATGCTCGGGACCACAGGCAGTAAAACGACAACACAGGGGGAAAGGCCTCTGTGGAAAGGAAGCCTGTGATTTCTGGTCTCTGGAAATGAAGGACATGAATTTGCATTGGGTAAGCTGCTCAGTGTTTATCACGACAGCATTAGCAAAGCAACGCGAGGAAATGCCGTTGGGAAGAAGGAAGGGAACCGCGGGTGTTGTCCAGAGCATATGTGACAGGGAGGGTGGAGTAGGAATACGTAAATGTAGTTTATATTACGTCAGGGAGTCAGACGGATCTAGATGTCAATCCTGGTCTATCATTTGCCAGCTGTGTGGATTCAGGCAACTTTAGCGTTTTCCATAGTTGTAGTTTTTTCCATCTGTAACATCGATATTAAATAATGTATTAGGGAGAATCCGTGGCAGAAGGGATTTTTATTAACATCATCTAAGTTAAGGACCTTGAGCTGGGTGTGATCGCATATGTTTGTAATCTCCAGGATTTGTGAGACAGAAGCAGCAGATCTCTGTGAGATCAAGGCCAGACCCATCTACAGAGAGAGTTGCAGGCCAGCCTGAGCTACGTAGGGAGAGCCTGTCTCAAACAAACAAACAAACCATCCATCCTCCACCCCCAGTCCGACCAGTCAAGGACTTGGGAGGACAACAGCGTAGTTTATCTGAGTGGGCCCAGTCTAGGCTCATGAGCTCCTAAAACCAGAGAACCCCTGGTAGTTACACTTAGAGAGAAGCATGAACAGAACACAGTCCAGAGTTCCTATGTCTTTGCCTTTGAAGCTGGCAGAAGAAGCCACAAGTCAAAGATGGTAGGTGGTGTTTAGATGATGATGGAAGGGAGCAGGCAAAAACGCTTTGGCCCGAGTAACTGCCATTTTGGCTTCAGACTTCATTTTATCTGCAGGGTGAAATAAAGTTCAGGTTCCCAAGCCCTAGGGGAGCTGAGGACTTCCCAGTGGCTGACTACCCTCCTCCCTAAACCACAGACACAGTCATTGTGCTTCTCTAGTTCTCTAGAAACGTTCCGGCTCTTCCTTTTTTTTTTTTTTCGAGACAGGGTTTCTCAGTGGCTTTGGAGCCTGTCCTGGAACTTGCTCTGTAGACCAGGCTGGTCTCGAACTCACAGAGATCCGCCTGCCTCTGCCTCCCGAGTGCTGGGATTAAAGGCGTGCGCCACCACCACCCGGCTTGTTTAATTTTGTTGTTTTTCTTTTTTTTAATATTTATTTATTTATTTATTTATTTATTTATTTATTTATTTATTTATTTAGTATGCAATATTCTGTCTGTGTGTATGCCTGCGGGCCAGCAGAGGGCACCAGACCCCATTACAGATGGTTGTGAGCCATCATGTGGTTGCTGGGAATTGAACTCAGGACGTTTGGGAGAGCAGGCAATGCTCTTATCCTCTGAGCTTCCTAACCACAGCAGGAGCAAATGAATCTGATTGGTTCGACGAACAGGCTTGCATTGTATGTTGGCTGACAATGGTGGAGCACACCAGATGAGTTCCTAATCTTTGGTTTCTGATCGGTGAAAATACAGCTGTAACTTGGCAACAAATGTTGGCGAATTGCGTACTTATAAACCCCGCTTCTGCCCCTCCTCGGGGCTGTCAGGAGAAACAAGACTCCCCAGTTTTTGTCCTGCAGCGCTGATAGATCGATCAGTGACCTGCTTATGTGGTGGATTACTGAAATCTTTGGAGCCCATAGTGTCGTCTCTTTCCTCCCTCATGGCTCATACCGAGCCTGGTGTAGCAGTGATAAAGTCCAGGATATGGACTCTTCTTTAGAGTCTCGAAAAAGGAATTTAGTTTATCAGATGCCTTGAGTTCAGCCCAGAAGGGCCTGCATCCAATTTCATATGGAACCGTAAGGATGTGAACGGCTGTCTTGAGCCACTCCATGCATGGTGACTCATTACAGCGGTCATAGGAAATGGAAAGCGACTGATAGCAGATGGTTGTTGAGAGACATGGTGTGAGTGCTTTTCTACTTGGGGAGATGAGAGCAAAGGTCTGTGCCTATTTACTTCAGGTAGAGCACAGTTGACAGACCAAAGAAATGATCCCATCCAAGTCTAGATTAGTGGGTACTATGGCTACTTACAGGAGGCTACTTACAGGAATGATGTGGATGACCCAAAGGCAGCTGCTTTGTCAAAAAAGGAAGAAAGAAAGAAAGAAAGAAAGAAAGAAAGAAAGAAAGAAAGAAAGAAAGAAAGAAAGAAAGGAAGGAAGGAAAAAGAAAGGAAGGAAGGAAAAAGAAAGAAAGAAAGAAAGAAAGAAAGAAAGAAAGAAAGAAAGAAAGTCTACGTCTGCATGGGCAACAGTTAGAGAGAGGGAGATAAAATGAGTGATGTGGCATAGGAGGATATGGAGAGCCTCTGTCATCATGGACCACAACACAGACGTCTCCTGACATTCTTTAAGGCAATTCTGTGTCTATCACCACTGCTTCCAAGAACTGATCAGTGCACCACCCCCCTCCAGTTTCTAAGTCCCTGCCTCCAGGGAGGCTTCTCATATAGAGAGACAATGTCAGAGTTCTGGGGCCAGGGGAGGAGGGTGCATTGCTGGGAATCACTTGTTTTCTAAGTAAACACTAATACTCTTAGCCTCTTTGATTGCCGGAAACAAGAATAACAACCACAAACTTCTGGAAAATTTCCAGGGTATCTAGGATTAGTTTAGAGAAGATCTGAGCTGGAAATGGGGGACAGGAAAGAGAGTGGTGGAGATGAGAGGATGGAGAATTCGGCCATCCACTGTTTACTGAGCCGGATGTGTGCTGACACAGCTGAGAGCTGGGATTGTGACCCGCTTGGGAGGCAGGGAGACAGTCTCTTCTCTCTTCCCCTCCCTGCTCCTCTCTTCCCCCTCCCTGCTTCTGTTCTCTACTCTCTCTCCCCCTTGGTCTCCCCTCTCTCCCCTTTATCTTTCGTTCCTTAGAGATGGGGTCTCTTATATTCCAGGCTTGCCTCTGTGTAGCCAAGGGTGACTGTGAACTTCCTCTACGTCCTGAGTGTGGGGACTTCAGTCGGGTGCTACCAGACCAGTTTTATGCAGTTCTAGAGACAGAACCTGGGACTTCAAGCGTGCTAGGCAACAATTGTATCAAATCAGCTGCCTCCTTAGCTCTTTTATCTTGAATCTCTGCTCATGACGTCCATCTTTCCACAAAGATGGAGTTTTTGTTAGTCATAACAATTTATCTGAGGATTGTGGCAAGTGCTTCTAATTTCTTGGTTTAGCGTTTAGTAAACAAATACTTATTTGATTTTTGAATCTATCAAGCACCTGCCCTGTACACAGCTCTGGGTCACACCTGTATGATGTAAAGGGCTGGGCTTTAGGGCCGTGGAGTGGGCTTTGTTTTGCTTACATAGTCACATCTCCAGGGCTTAGCCAGGGGCCAGGGAAGATGAAGGGACTCAGTAAATATTTGCTTGCCTAGTGATTTAGTTGGGGGAGGCAAACTTGCTCCTAGTTGCCTCTAATTCAAGGTTGAATGAAGAAAGAGCCATTAATAAAGATTCTGGTAAGCTGAGAGTTGGACAGAGGAGTGGAGAAGTCTTCATGGAGGTGACTTTGGCTCTGAGCCTTCAAATTACCCCCAAGTCCCCAGGGTGTTCTGGAAGCAGCAAGTGGCTTGCTGTGCTCAAGCGTGATGCAAGAGGCAGTAGACCATGGATGAAGTGACTCGATCCAAATTATGTCTTAGGAAGTTCATTGTGGAGCCAGCCAAAGACGGCTTTTCTGGAGGGTGACAAGTGCTAGGACCGTAGGGCAGTGGGTCGTTGTGCATTCAGCAGAGTGACTCCCTGTCCATGGCAGAGAGCAAACAAAGAAGGATGGCTGGGGTGCGAACCCTGGGAGAGTGGCAGGCACCGTGAGGCTTAGCATTAACTGAATATCAGGCTTGACAGAAGGAAGAAGAGGAAGAGAGGAGGAAGCAAGAACTGGAAATACTTTGAAGCTTTGGGCCTTGGTGGCAGTGACATTTCCCCAAACAGGGACAGATTTGAAAGGAACTGAGGAAGAAACTAAGCTACATTTTGACATCTTAAATTATAGATGCGGGTGGAGTGTGCACACACGGCATCCAACCGAAAGCAGACACTGAAGCTGAATTGAAGGCATTTGGGAGCTTTCCGTGTAGATGGAGGGAACTGACACCACAGGAACAGATGAGACCCGTGAGAGAGAATTGTCACTGGAGCAGAACAGCCGTCTGATGGCTGTGCATACCTGGTGAGGATTTCCACATCTCCTACCCTGTGAGAGTCACACATTCATCAAGTTCAAAATGGAGCGAATCATTTCCCCATTCATCGGCCCAGTTCTCTTTTTGACTTCTCTTGTTACTCAGTCTCTGTGTCACTCTGGCTCCAAATTTGTTACCTTTGTCATCTCCCCCAACTCTTGGTGGGCAATCTGGTGTGTGTGTGTGTGTGTGTACGTGTGCACGCAGAAGCAAGCTCCGAGGTATTTGTGAGTTGCACTGAGAGTGCAGGAGCAGCCCACTACACTTGTTTTTGTTTTTTGTTTTTTTTTTATATGAAGATTGAGGATCTGAACACATATTGTGCAGCAAGCACTTCAACCACTCAGCCATTTCTCTAGCTCCCATTCTTCTAATTCTTTACACAAACAGTTTATCAACAGGCAATTCTGGAAATCCATAAAACAACAAAGTGGAGCTGGGCGGTGGTGGTGCATGCCTGTAATTCTAGCACTTAGGAGGCAGGAACAAGTGGATCTCAGTGAGTTCGAGGCCAGCCTGGTTTATAAAGCAAATTCCAGGACAGTAAGGACTTACACAGAGAAACCTTGTCTCGAAAAACTAACCAGCCAACCAACCAACCAAACAAACAAAGACAAAACAACCCCAACAGATCGGAGATACAGGTATTTATACAAAACTATTTTTATTTATTTATTTTTTGAGACAGGGTCTCACCATTTAGCCTTGGCTAACTCTGGCTAGTCTACATAGAAACTCTTTATGTAGACCAGACTTGCCTCAAACTTCCAGAGATCTGCCTGCCTCTGCCTATTGAATATTGAGATTAAAAGCATGTGCTATGATATCCAGCATTTGGAAAGTTACATAGTGTAACATTCTGGTCCTATTCCTATGTAAGCATAGTCCCAACTTCTTTCATGTATGAATAGTCAAATTCTACCCTTTAAAGGGTTATTTTTTATTGAAATGTAATATATAGAAATGTAGACAATTATAAATCAGTAACTTTTTTTTTTCTTGAGACTGGGTCTTTTTATGTAGTCCTGGCAATCCTGGAACTCTCTATGTAGATCATGCTGGCCTTGAACTCACAGAAATCTGCTTTCTCTGCTTTTTCAGTGCTGGAATTAAAGTCATGTGTCACCATGCCTGGCTTAAATCAGTAACTTTTCATGTCATCAAATAATCTCCTGCAACATCAATTTTTATCTATATTGCTGGGATGGAACTCAGGGCATTGTGCATGCTAAGCTCATGCTTTACCATTGAGGACAACGCAGTGCCATGACTTCAGTTCTGAGAGGCTGCAAGGAATTCTGTTTCATAGATGCTCCAGGATTCCATTAACTAACCCCTATAACATACTTCTTCTTCTTTTTTTTTTTTTTTTTTTTTTGGTTTTTCGAGACAAGGTTTCTCTGTGGTTTTGGAGCCTGTCCTGGAACTAGCTCTTGTAGACCAGGCTGGTCTCAAACTCACAGAGATCCGCCTGCCTCTGCCTCCCAAGTGCTGGGATTAAAGGCGTGCGCCACCACCGCCTGGCTTATAATATACTTCTATTTCTAGCCAGCAGCATTGTCCTTCTTATGCAGCAAATGCTACAGATATGAATAGACATATTTAGCATTTTTAAAAGTTCATTTTAATTTTTCCTTAGAATAATTTTGTAGCCAAAATTTATAAATATATTTTAAATACCTTTTAATTTCAGGATAATTTTAGGTTTGTGGAAAAATTATGGAGAGTCTACAATTTTTATATAAACCACACACACCCAGTTTTCCTTTGTTTATATCTTAGATAGTACATCTATCTATCTATCTATCTATCTATCTATCTATCTATCTATCTATCTATTTACACAGGTGTATTGCTCTGCTGGTTGGAACTTGCTATGTAGTTCAGATTAGCTCCAAACTGGCAATTCTTCCTTGACCTTCCAAATTCTGGGATCATAGGCATCTTCCACCATACCCACTGTTCTAGTTAGGGGTTCCATTGTTGTGATGGAACACCATGACCAAAAGCAGCGTGGGGAGGAAAGGATTTATTTGGCTTACTCTTTTACAGCACTGCAAACTACTGAAGGAAGTCAGGACAGGAACTCAACAGGAGTGGAGTTCAGGAATCAGGAGTTGATGCAGAGGCTGTGGAGGGTGCTACTTACTGGCCTGCTCCGAATGGCTCACTCAGACTGCTTTCTTTTAGAACCCAGGACCACCAGCCCAGGGATGACACCACCCACAATGGGCTGGGCCCTTCCCCATCAATCACTAGTTAAGAAAGTGCCCTACAGACCTGCCTACAGCCTGTTCTGACCGAGGCACTTTATCAGCTGAGGCTTTCCCCTCTCAGATGACTTTGTTAGGAGTGCAAACCTCCCAATCAAGCCAAATCACAAGAAGCCAAATTAAAGAACATCCAGGTTTAATGGGATTCCTGCACTCTTGGGTGGCCTCAAGGGGTACCGGGAAGCTGCAAATGCGACCACTGGGGGAGTGGTCAAGATTTTGGCAGCTGCTTTGACCCTACTCAGGGGAGGGGTCAAGTTTTTGGCAGGCTGCGTTGACCCTCCTCATAGGGGGTCAAGATTTGGTGGGTTCAGGGACCGGGCTTCCAAAGATGGAGTCCAGAGACCGCCACTTACAGACTTTGGCTGTGTCAAGTTGACATAAAACTATCCAGAAGACAGTATCTGCCCTCTTTCCCTTGTTCCCTTCCCCTTCTCCCCTGTTCTCTATCTCCTGTCTTTGTCTCTCTGTTTTTGTGTTTTCAAGACAGGGTTTCGCTGTAGCTTTGGAGTCTGTCCTGGAACTAGCTCTTGCAGACCAGGCTGGCCTACAACTCACAGAGATCCACCTGTCTCTGCCTCCCGAGTGCTGGGATTAAAGGTGTGCACCACCACCGCCAGGCGTCTTTGTCTCTTATTTTGTCTTTCTGGGACAAAAAAATCTCGTTGGTGCTGAGAACTTGGTCTTTGGGGTCCTGTGCTGATACTTTTTCTTTTACTGGTTTCCTCTCTCTCTCCCTCCCTCCCACCCCCCCCCCCCCCCTCTCCCCTCCTTTCTTTCTAGAGATTAGACTGGGGTTATGGGTTTTGGAAGGAAAGCACCATAACGTGTCATTCACATTAGACATCAAGCTCATGCGCTACCAACAGAACTGTTGATGTTAACTGTGATCCTAGCCAGGGTAATGCTTGCCAGGCTCCCCGCCATAAAGCTGCTTCCTTTTGGGCTCCTTTCAGTACTGCGTTATTTGGAAAGGAGCTGCTATGCACAGCTAGAGAGGAAACAGGGGTTCTGCGTCAAGAGAGCATATGTCTTCTACAGGAAATTTATCTTTCTTTACTTGCTAACTTTTTCGTTCACTTAGGATGAGAGTATTAGTATTTCTTTTATGCTTTGAGTGATAATGCAGTATGGCTTGTTTTTTGTTCAAGCCACGTACGCTTTTATACGTCTTGAGTAACAATGCGAAGGCAGGTGACCTACTTCGCCTTAATGTCAGCAGCAACCTAAGAGAGATGTGTGGTCTCTGTCCTCCTTTCCCTCCTACCCCAATTCCTAGTTTCCCGGTGGCCCGCCCACCGCAGAGCGGAAGTGGGCGCTCCGCGGGGCGGAAGTGCAGGGAGGGCGTGTGTCCTCTCTTAGAGCCCGCCCCTCCTTACCGTTGCAGCCCCACCTCACCGGCCCAGACCGGAAATGAGGTCAGAGAGGGAAACCCGGACTAGAAGCTTCAGCCCCGAAGGAGGCGCCGGGTGCGAGCGGCTGCGGCAGCCGGTGAGGGGAAGGATGTCCGTGAGGCTGGGCCGCGCCTGGCGGGCTCCGGGCTCCGGGTTGCAGCGGGGTGGCCCAGGGCACTGCGGGTTTGCGGCGAGTGACCGAGGGTGGCGGGGCCTTGCTGCCCTAGACGCGGCTTCTCAGCCTGGGCGCTGAGGGTCGGGCCGCCTCCGCGGCTACAGTCCCCTCCGCTCTCGCTGGGTCTTTGGTGGGCGACAGCGAAAGCTCAGGCTTGGTATCCCGAGCAGGGGTCTCCCTGGCTCTTGGGGACGTGCTGGGCATGGTGGAGAGTCCTCCGAAACACGGCTTTTCTCACCTCGGTGGCGGTACCGTGACACCCCCTCCCCTCCACCCCTTCGCTTGTGGGAACCCAGTCGCTAGGACCAGATTTGAGACAGTTTCTGCCCTAGACAGCTGACCCCCTGTCTTGGGTGAGTCCAAATGAGAAGTTGCCTCTTGCCTCCCCTCCTCCCGTCACTGATGGGAGACTAAGCTGGTCTTGGCTGCTTGTGGCCCACCAGCGTCCCGAGTGACTCAGACCAGGGTGTTTCAGGATAGGCTCCTGAAAGTAAGCCTGGAGGTGTGCCAGGGCTCGCTTTTCTCTGTCCCCCGTGAGACGCAAGACTTCTGCGCCAGCATCTGAGGACACTTCCTTTAGTACACTTGTCCCACGTTAAAGTTTGTGCAGTTCTGCCTGAGTTTCAAAGCCGTAGTTCTTTGTTAGAGACTTAGATTTGCTGCTGTTCCTCGTGTTTCTCTACTTTGGGTTTAGGGACACTTGTTTTCCAAATCCCATTCCTAGCGTTTTAAGCTACTACCGATTGCTGAACGGAAATGGTCTTCTTATGTGCAAGGCTTTTGACACTTGAGGAAGTGTGTTTGGGTGATAGTTTTTGGAGCTAGGTGGCCCCATTGCTCTTGCAGACGTGACCCATAAACCGGGAAACTTTCCCTGCCTCTGAATTTGTTGACATAGGGACCCCGTGGGAACCGTTTTTAGAAAGTCCTTTGCAAAATGTAAATCGCATGAAGGGATATTTGGTCTGAGCTCAGCTTTAAACTCTGATTATGGCCGAGATGTACTCTGGGCTTAACAAGAGCTGGGGAGAAAGAGCTGTTTTAGTATACAAAATTTAGGTGTTGTACAGATGGTATTAGACGTTCCTTTTGAAAATGAAAATTTGAAAATTGCCTCTACCACTCATGCCTTGAAAGTGTTGCTTCTGCTGGCCAGAAGTCTTAGAGACGTCACCCTGCATACCCGTTTTAGTTTCATTCCTGTCCTTCTTTAGTGTGATTGGCTCTAAGGCGCATAATTGGGGTGACCGGGATGAGTAGTCTTAAGTACTATGCTAAAATAATAATCATAATAAAAAATCAGTGCCATATTCTATGGTGTTCTGTATCTGGTAACTTCCAGGTGGCAGTTGGTACCATGGTAGTATCAGACGTAGGCTTTCTTTTTCCCGCCTCTTTCTGAGTACCTATGTGGGTAACCACAGATTCTTTATGAACCCTGCAAAGCCTTCCTGATAGCCGCCACTCAGGTCTTTGTCCCTTCCCTCCCGCAAGCATCTTTTGCGGGTATCCCAGACCACTGCCTGGCCTTCCATTGTGACTGATTCTGTCCAATGCTCCCTTAGCTCTCCCTACCATAGTGTTGAAGTTGTGTGATGAGCTGCCCCTCTCTGGTGAGACACTTTCTCGTGTTCAGGCAATCAAGGCACACATTTAATTGGAGGAAAGAAGCAGCTTTGTTTGTTTTTGTTAATGTCCCAGTTATCATCTGGTGAGCCATTGAATATGTCGATTTCAGGTATGTGACGAGGGCCAGACGCCTCATGTTTGTGGCTTTCTGGTGCATGGATGTTGGAAACAGTGGTGATTGCAGTGGATGAAAGAAGTCTATTTCCCATAGCCTGGCAGGGAGCCACAGTGCCATTATGTGCTTTATAAAATTACTGGAAAACACCAGGCTCTTCAAGCTTTTCTTCTTCTTTTTTCTGGCAGATGTGGCCTCATGGATGAGCTGGTACATGACTTAGCCTCAGCCTTGGAGCAGACATCTGAGCAAAGTAAGCTTGGTGAGCTGTGGGAGGAGATGGCCCTGAGCCCCAGGCAGCAGAGACGGCAGCTTCGGAAGCGCAGAGGCCGGAAGCGCAGGTCTGACTTTTCTCACCTGGCAGAGCATGCCTGCTGCTTCAGTGAAGCCTCGGAGTCAAGTCTGGATGAAGCCACCAAGGACTGCCGAGAAGTGGCTCCGCTCACCAATTTTAGTGACTCTGATGACACAGTGGTGAGCAAACGGCACCCAGCTCTCAGTGCCATCGTTAGGAGTAAGCCACATTCTTGGCATGAATCTGACTCCTTTACAGAAAATGCGCCTTGCCGGCCACTCAGGCGCCGGCGGAAGGTGAAGAGAGTGACGTCAGAGGTGGCCGCCAGCCTTCAGCAGAAGCTGAAAGTATCAGATTGGAGCTACGAGAGAGGCTGCAGGTTCAAGTCTGCCAAGAAGCAGCGTTTGTCCCGCTGGAAGGAGAACACTCCCTGGACCTCATCAGGGCATGGGCTGTGTGAGGCTGCAGAAAACAGGACTTTCCTAAGCAGAACAGGAAGGAAAGAAAGGATGGAGTGTGAAGCGGAGGAAGCGAAGCAGGGCTCTGACGAGAACATGTCAGAATGGTGAGATCGCCCCTCCTAAAGCAAAGGTCTCCCTGGTGAATTCTCCCTGGAGTGCAATCCCAGGCCTGCAATGAGTTCCACTCTCTTCTAAGCAGGCCATGCTAGTGTTGCCTTTGTAGGCTGGCTGCCTGGAGTCAGCTGGTTTGCAAAGTGCCATTCGCAAATCTGTTTCTCTATGTCAAGAAGGCTGTGTGTAACAAACAGTTTAAGCCTAAAAATAATTTCAAACATGTATTTTAAACTAGGAATTTGTCTTAAAAAATAATTTGCTGTTTTTTATACCATTCAGTTCATACAAAGCTGCTGCTATTTAGAATCAAAGTATCAGTGAGGGCTGGTGTTGACAGCTATGACAGAGAAAGCACGGGGTGCCAGGTCTAGGCAGTTTGTAAACAGATGCAAGCTAGGTTTGCTCTTTAAGAATCGGCCCACACCGTTAATCCCGGCACTCAGGAGGCAAAGGCAGATGGATCTCTGTGAATTCCAGGCCTACAAAGTAAGTTTCAGGACTGTTAAGAGAATCCCTATCTCAAAAGAGAGAGAGAGAGAATGAGAATCATGACTTTCTATACTTTGGGGCTGTAATTCTGTTTTCTGCTAGTTATAGTTTGACTGTATTGCATGCAATTCTTAGTTTGTGTGTCTGTTTGTGTACATGTGTTCTTGTGCCTGTGGAGGCCCAAAGTGAATGGTTATGTTTTCCTCTTACTTTTCACCTTATTTGTGGAAATTGTCACTAACCCAGAGCTCGCCAAGTGGCTTGACTGGGTGGTCAGCAAGCCCTGGGAATCCACCTGTCTCAGCTCTCACAGTAAGATTATAGACATGCTTACTCAGAGAGCACTTTACCCACTGAGCCATCTCATGAACTTCTTTAGTGCCTGTCTCTGAGTGGGTGGGTGAGTGACCGAGTGAGTTTGTGTATGTATCTGTCTAATCAAACTCAGGTCATCAGCCTTGCCAACAGGTGCATTAACCTACTCACTGAGCTATCTTGATCAGTCCTTGAGTGTTTCCCGATGGCAGACATTTAAGCTGTGTGCATATATAGTGTGTGTATAACACCGTGAGTCCTTTTAATCTTGTATCACATGATAAAGTACTCTGGTGGTTGCATGTTTAAAATGTCAGTGTAGTTTTGGTAACTCACTTCTCTCCATGTCAGATCACCCTGCAAACATGAATACTTGGCAGCCTGATACCTGAATATTATTACTAGAGTTAAAATGTGACCTCTCCGTGAGGATGCCTTTGGTGTCTGGGGCAGTTCTTTGTGACACACTGCAGGATGTTTAGCAGCTCTGCCGTGTTGCTACCCTTCTTCCTGTGTCCACTTGGATGCTGTCAGAGGTGGCCGTTAGGTGGGTGAGCACTGCGGGTTTGTTAAATACTCTGTATGGTAGGCACTGTACTGCGTGTCTGCTGAATAGTTTTATTTATTCCTTACAATTATGGTAGAACCTCAATTGTATTTTTAGAAGAGAAAACTAGGTTTAGAATTTGAGTAATTTGCCAGGGTCACCTAGTGCTCAGACAGAGTCAAACTGATTTCCAAGCTCATATTTCACCAGGTTTGGCTACCTGTTATGTTTTACAGTGTAGCACAAATAACCTTTTTTATGACCTTGTTCTTCTGAAGTTCCCACCCTCAAAGGCAGAAATAAAGCTTAGGTCCACCAACGCAAGGCTGTGTTGGTAACAATACAAGCCATGGAGGTCTGTGTGCTTCCTCCTTTTCTAAATGCCTTTTAATTTAACTTTGAAACTTTTTCTTACTAACTCTATTTTGCCAGTGTGTTCAGCTGTTTTGAGGTAGGTTTACAATTTGACTCTTGTAATTTTCTTCTAAGTTTGATTCTGAGTCCTGCTTATCTAATTTACATGTAGTTTTTGGATTATAAAGGTATTCTTCCCTCATACTCATACTATTTTTAATCAAACAAGAATTGCTTAGCCAACATGTAGCCTTTTATGATTCTGAAACCTGTTTCTGCATTCAAGGTACTGTAAGATCAGGCATTGACATCTTAGACTCTTAGAACTGAGAATGCAGACTTAAGATGGCCCTTTAGATTGTTGCTTGTGTCTTTTTCTTCCCCGGAATTTCTTGTTAAACTTGAAGATACTGTGTGTGCTAGAGACTGTCAACTGTCTTCTCTAAGCACAGCTCCCAGCACAGGGCCTGGGCCTGTGGTCCAGCAGTGATGCGTCTGTCTTCTGTCTCTTCCTATCCCAGGCTGTCAGGCTCTAGGTTCTAATCCGAGAACCAGGAGAAACTGAAGTCAACAGGGGTTCTCATGAAATTCTTCTTTTCACACTGGAGAGACCTGACTCTCCCCCTGGGCTTTCCCCCCGGCCAGGACTTCAGACCCTTGCAGAGATAGGGATGCCAAAGTTGTTATCACTGAAGAAATAGTGGGTGAAGTGGCAATGTGACATTGATCCTATGTGAACAGTGACTGGAGGGGGGCTTCTAAAAGGAGACCCTCTTGGAGGCTAGATAAAGGGCTCAGTAGTTAAGAGTACTTGTCAAAAAGCCTTGAGATCAGTTCTTAGCACCCACATTGGGTTACGTACCTGTAATTCCAGCTCTAAGGAGATCCAATACTCTTTTCTGGACACACACACTCACACACCTTAAAAGGCTCCCTTGTGCTCTCACTGCCCACTGTTAAGATTATTGAAACAATGGACCCAAAAGTTTAAACTTTTCCCAGGAATCCCATGCTGGAGCAGGGAGAGGCTGAAATCCTAGTAGTGACCAGAAGAGGTACTTGTCTTACAGGAAGGTATCTCACAGTCTGTGATACCTCAACTTACCTCACTGTTAAGTTAGCAAGGTGACGCTGTTACAGGAGGGTGTGGAAACCCTAGGAGATTTCTCTCCCTGATTCCAGCCAAACTAAATAATTCCACCTTCATTTATTCATTTATATTTCCAAATTTCTTTTAAAGTACAGGGAAACTAGGTGGTGGGTTTATGGTAATAGTAATGGACACACATAGAGAAAAAGTCTTTGAAATGTGTAATTGAATTATAAGGCATGGTTGCGCATTCTTTAGTCCCAGTATTTGGGAAGTAGAGACAGGAAGACCAGGAGTTCAAGACCAGTCTCAGCTACTTAATGAGTTCAAGACCAGCCTGGGCTATACGATACTCTGTTTTTAAAAATGAATAAAGAGAATCAAATTTTTAAAGGAATGTAAATCACTTCTTGACTTGTCTCCATTTATCTGTAGTTACAAATAGAAATGCCCTTGTATTTTTTCCCCTAAACACATTCTGTCGAGAGACAGGTGCTTCTTATTTTCTGGCATCAGAATATGTCCAAACTTTCCTCATCATTGAAGTAGAATAAAAGTTTTCAATTTTCAAGCTGCTCTTAATTATTACTTATTTTTACTCATTATTACTATATTATTTAAGATAGGGTCTTTACCTCAGGATGACTTGCATCTTGCAGTCTTCCTGCCTCAGCTTCCTAAATGTTAGAATTACAGGCTTGTGGCTTCTAATTTGTTTCACTTTAGTGTTGGGGGTTGAACTCAGAGCTTTGTACATGGTGGGCGGGTACTCTGAAACTGAGCCTCACCCAAGCCCCATTTTATAAGCAGGGCTAACATTAGACTGCAAATAGAAAATAGTTATGATTTGTGTATTACTCCTTGTTGGCAAGTTGATTATGTCAAAATTATTCTACCTTCTGCTTTAAAAGAAGTCCTTTCAAGAATCCCTGTGGCTGTTATTTAATGAAGCTGCCCGGCTGTGCCATTTTTCAGTCACATAGAGATCAAAGTGTTGAACTTTACTTCCTGTCAGTCATGTTGAGGGTTCTCACAATCAGCCCTGTAAACTTACTAACCTTGATCCACCTTGTAAAATTACTGAGATAAGAAGTTGATTATTAACCTTAGCCTAGTCTGTGGGTAGTGTTTTAAGAAACCATGTATTAAGTGCTTTGGATTTGGTAACGTGTATGTTAATTGGCTTTATTTCTAGTTTACTTAAAGTTGCTTATTGCTAGCAACTAAAAATTGCTAACACTTTAAAACCTTGCTGCTGTTTCTTTCTGTTTTTCTTTCTCGGTTCTGTTCTTCAGTTGTGTTCCAGCCAAGAATTGTGAGGGTTTAGAAATGGGTGTTACATAATAACTTTATTCATGCTTTGTAAAGATCAAGTTATTACTGTAATGTCTTCTGTGTATTTATGGGAGTAAATACTGTGAGATTTTACAAATCTTGTAAAATTAGTTCCTTCAAATATCATTACTTCGTTCAGATTTTCGAATATCACTTGTCCCTAAGTGATGAGCTTAGCTGGTGCTCTGTGCTCTCTGCTCTCGGGCAGTGCAGTGTATATGTAGCTCTTACATACAGTGTAGTTCTCTTATGAGCAGATCGGTCTCATCAAGAGCCTTCCTCAGGTGATGGATTAGAGGCCAGTCTCACAGAAAGAAAATAGTCCCTTTTCTTGGAAGGCAAGTGACAGATGGAGTGCTAGACCTGTCCCCTCCTTCCCCAGCCCAAGCTGACCTTCTGCAGCCCCTTGGTGCCTCTTGTTTTCTTATTTTTATAGAAAATCAATATCCTTTCTGACACAAACAATAGCTCAGAAGCGAGAATAAATGGGAGGAAGCTGAGATCTCTGTCCATCACCTCTCCCTTGAACTGCCCCAAACTCTTTAATTATGAGTGTGCTTTCCTCCAGGTGTTTGTGACAGTGAAATTGCTAAATGAGGATCATTTTAACCAAAGATTGGGTGATCAATAACATTCTATAGCAGTAGCTTGTTGGATCAATAGCATTCATTATTTCATGGTTAAGGTAAGTAGTCTCCTTTGCAAGTGGGGGTCATTAATCAGGGGTTACTGGGGCAGTGGAAAGAATATATGTAGTGTTGGAAGTTCTGTTTTTCTTTTCTGTAAACAGAGATGCCGACCAAGTAAATACTTACCTTTGCAGCTATTGACAGCGTTCACTGAAAGGACCTGGAGGACTAGCACAAACTGCTATATAGACTTAGTCTGTTCTGATATTGCGTCCTCAGAAACAGTCCCAAGACACTTAGGGAGGCACACGTGATATGACTGTATTTGAAGGTCTGTCTCTTAGAGCCTTCCAAAAAGAGCTTTGCTAGAAAATACAGATCTAAACAGTAAATATATAATATTAAAGAGCAGAAAATGAAAATGAAGTGGATCATTTCACTGAGTCCCGAGTTCTAGGTTTCTGCAACAATTAGGGCTTCCAGCATGGGCTTGATGTCCATTACCATTATCCCAAAGCTGAGAGAAATAAGCTGGAGCACTTCTTTAAGAGCCTGTGCTTCTTAGTCTGCCTGCTGTTTGGAATTCTGTGAATTTGTATTTTTTTTTTTTCTTTTTTTGGTTTTTCGAGACAGGGTTTCTCTGTAGCTTTAGAGCCTGTCCTGGAACTAGCTCTGTAGACCAGGCTGGTCTCGAACTCACAGAGATCCGCCTGCTTCTGCCTCCCAAGTGCTGGGATTAAAGGCGTGTGCCACCACCGCCCGGCAGTGAATTTGTATTTTAAAAGGCATCTAATAAACAACTTCAACTACCTACTGGAATACTTAGGAAAAATCAGACATTTGTACTAGTGAGAAGCCTCAGTGTGTGAAGCTGCTTGCCATCAAGCCTGAGAACGTGAGTTGGATCTCCAGGACTCATGTGGTGGAAGGAAAGAACCAGTTCCCCACAAGTTGTCCTCTGACATCCATACATGCACTGTGACACTCATACCCCACCATCAGTCATCAAGCAAATGTAATAGAAGCTGAAAATAACAAGAAAAAATGAAACATTTGCACACTCACATTACCTGAAACCAGGATTTGAGAGTTGACTTATCAGCCAGGTTTCCTCTGCTGCAGGCTGGTATATTGTGAAATGTAATCTCGTCTGCCCCCAAAATGCAAGACCTTGTGTGCATTCTCCCCAGGCAACCCTGGGTTCAGAAATGCAAATATGGCCAGAACATCTCAGGTGGTGTGTTAATAACTTCCTCCTTCACTTCCAACCTATATCTTTCAGTTTTCAGTCGATTGGGAAGTCTGGTTCTCTTAGTGGGTTTGGTGTTTGTGTGTAGGAGGCAGTCAGGGGAAGTTGAGCCTTCAAGCATACAGTTTAGTATTGCATGGCCAGAAAAGGAGAAAGTTCCTCTTTGTAATGCATTCTAGACTATCGTGTTTCATATGCCTCAGTTTGTTACAAATTGCTGGTGTGGGTTGGGGTAAGAGTCAGGTAGTGAGGGTAGGGAGGTGATCCAGTGTCAGTCTAGGAGACCTGTGTGAGTTGAAAACCCAGTAGCCCTGGGAATTATGTCAAGGCCTCCTTGTGCCTATTGGTGAGGGGTGGGTCTGGCAAAGGAGAATGGGCCTGAGGGCGTATATGTATATTTTCTTGGACAGATAGTAACCAGTGACCTTGGATAACTGGAAATAATCCCCAATTTGACAAATAAGATGACATGAAATTAAAAATCTGCACAGCAAAAGCAGTGATTATCAGAATAAAGAGAGCCTCCAGGATGGGGGAGATCTGCTAGCTGTTCTTCCCAGTAGTACCCAGAGTCTACAGAGAACTCAGAAAAGTAAACACCAAAACAAATAATCCCGGCAGTCAATGGGCATATTGTTTGAGCAGACAGTTCTCAAAAGAAGTACAAACTCTCAATAAATGAAAAAATGTTCATTATCCTTAGCCATCAGGCAAATGCAAATCAAAACTACATTGACATTCACTCAGTTTTTACCTCAGTCAGGGGTTGGGGGACACTTATACTGTCTTGGAATGTAAATTAATGCAGACACAATGGAAATCAGTATGGAGGCTTCTAAGAAAATTAATGAACAGCTATGCTATTCCTGCTTATCTACCTGAAGGAATTCATGCCAGCCCAGGACAGAGATACTTTATGCCCATGTTTGTTGTGACACTTTTCACAGTAGTCAAGTTGCAGACTCAGCCTAGCTGTAAAGAAAATACTGTTTGCAGACACAATGGAATATTATTTAGCTATTAAGAATAATGAAATCATATCATTGCAGGAAAATGACTGGTACCAGAGATCATGCTGAATGAAGTCAGCTAGGCTCAGAAAAACAAATATCATATGTATTCTCTCTTATATGTAATCTAGACATTTTAAAAAAGGACTTGAGCCAGGTGGCGGTGGTACACGCCTTTAATCCCAGCACTCGGGGAGGCAGGCGGATCTCTGTGAGTTCAAGACCAGCCTGGTCTACAGGAGCTAGTTTCAGGACAGGCTCCAAAGCTACAGAGAAACCCTGTCTCAACAAACAAACAAACCAAAACAAAACAAAGAAACAAACAAAAGGACTTGAAAGCTGTGGGGCAGCCATTTGGGAAGAGGAAAGGGCAGGGGCCCAGCATGGGAGGAAAAGCCTCTGGGAGGGATGATTAGGAGCTCGGTATGTGGTATACAATTATAAAGATATCATAATGAAATGTGGAATTTTATACAGTGATTTATGACTAAAAGCATGCTAAAACATGAAGTCAGAGGAATTGAATTAAATTCTGTCCAGTTTCATTTATTTAAAGGAGAAATATTACAAATAATTTGGGACATGTTCACTAAAAGAAAAAGAGGCTTTTGAACACATTCTGTAGAATGATAGAAAGGGGAACATTGGGCTGGAGAGATGGCTCAGAGGTTAAGAGCATTGCCTGCTCTTCCAAAGGTCCTGAGTTCAATTCCCAGCAACCACATGGTGGCTCATAACCATCTGTAATGAGGTCTGGTGCCCTCTTCTGGCCTGCAGGCATATACACAGACAGACTATTGTATACATAATAAATAAATAAATAAATATTTTAAAAAAAAAAGAAAGGGGAACATTGTTCTCAAAGTTCAGGGGAGGAACAAACCTTTGAAGACTGCAGTGACAATTAGAAGAATATTTTAGGAAGTATTCAGCAGGATACAAATAGAATCATTTTGAAGTAGGAAACAGAATTGGAAGGTGAGTATTCAGACAACCAGTATTTGGGAGAAAAACATACAAGGAAATTTAAGGTATAATTGTAATTACAAACTGAAGGACAGAATTGATGATATGGAAAACTTTGGAGTCTTCTCAGAATGCAGATGGAGGAGATAATGGTGAGAGAGAACATCAGGTCTGGAGGGTAAGAAATCAGCCCAGTCAGTGCATGTACTCTCCCAGTGAAGAACCAAGACATTGGCAAAGAAGGGCTTAAGAGATACAACTGATGGGGGAAAAAAATTACTGAATGGAAAAAAAAATTAAACCTGAGTTTAAAATTGATAACTAAAGAAAACAATTCTCTCCCCATACATGTCCTGGCAGTGCGTTTTAAGTTCTGCATTGGCAGTCTGGATGGGCCAGGTATGAAGACAGATCCTAAAAGGGATGAAAATACCATTGCATTCATCCCCAGTGATAAATGTGAGGGGCTGTTTTTGCTGGCAAAATTTAGAGGAGAAAAGCTTTATTTTCTTCTTACATATAGAAAAGATAAATTTTATGTGGAAAGGCAACAAAAGGCTTCAGAAATAGGGGCTGGAGAGAGGCTCATTGGTTAAAAACACTGCTGCTCTTTGAGAGGACCCAGGTTTGATTCCCAGCACCAACATGCTAGCTCACAACCACCTGTAACTCCAATACCAGGAACATCTGACACCCACTACTGGCCTCTACATACACCAGCATATGCATCATACACAGACATACATACAGGCAAAACACTCATACACATAAAAAGTAAGATTTGTTTAAAAAGGAAGTTTCAGAAATGTAGGTCCCTTAAAAATGAACCCTTACCCAACTAAAGGTGAATTGCTGTTAATGCTACAAATAGGTAGACAATGTTTTAAAAGGATGGGTGGGCTTCTCTGAGCTCAGCCACCAGCCTAGTGTACCCAGCAAACTACACAATTTCCTAGTCCCTTTCACGTGAACTGGCTAGGTTGCTGGCTGCATTTGTGATACCATCTAGATGGATTCAGGCTCATGATGACCTGTAGTTGCATAGTCTCCACCTCTACCCAGAAGCTTGGCAAGAAATAGAGGGGAAAAGTAGGGGTGTCTTGGGTCAGTGCATGTAGAAGTGACACTTTACTTTCTTCTCCTGGATTCTAAAATATTTTTAAAGTTTTTGTTAAATACATTATTGTGAAATTTGAAAAATTAACCTAAAAGCTTTTGTTATTGTAATACTCATAAGAGCCATAAATTTCTGTTTAGTTTTAAAATTATAAAAATTATATGTAAGAGATAATGTCTTAAGCTTCTTGCCTAATAAATGGGGACAACAAACCTGCATGATAACTTTATAGTTCAAGTGTGTGTGTGTGTGTGTGTGTGTGGTGTATTGTGTGAATGTGTGCACTCAGATGTGCACAGCTGGGTGTGGAGCCCAGAGGACGACATTGGTATCTTCCTTTATCGTTGCCCTCCTTAGCCTTTGGTCTGTCACTGACACTGGTGTTCAGTTAGGCTGTCTGGTCAGCAAGCACCAGTGTACTTCTCTCTCTCCACTCAGATGCCATTATTATGAAAAATGCTTCCAAGGACTGCAGTGGTGTATGTACATTTAGTGGTGAGGCCCAGGCTTCTGTCCCCGGTATAGGAGGGAGAAAATTGGAGGCGTTGCTAAATGACCCTGAGAGGGATGCTAAATTGTCTCTAGTTGAGAATGACTGCTGAAGATGTTTCTCTACTGAAATTGGGTTTTCACTTCATTGGCTCAGCTTTCTCTAATAAGCATGGATTTCAAATTGAGAAAATAAAAAAAACAAACAATTGATTTTTCCTATAAAATAAAGATACCATAGTTTTAAAACTGAGACTTTAGACTCACTTATAATTATAACCTTTAGTCTTGTAAAAGTACATACAATTCATTTTTGGAATTTGGAGAGAACACTTTAGAGACAGAAGCCATTGAGTCACTTCTGAGGATATAATGCTGGACTGTTAAGTGATGACCTGAGATGGTTATAGTAGACGAAGTGTGGGGGCAGTTTATGGGGCTCATTCCTGTGATCCATGCTTATGTGGATGTGAATATGTGCCTAATCATCTGCTCCACTGAGAGAGCCTCTAATTACAAAGAAGTTCCGGTGGGAAGCTTGGGTGTGTGTGTTGGATGATGTGTGATAAAGCAAAGTGCTACTTGTAAGTGATGTGTGTGCACCAACCACCTTCCTTTCATTCTAATAGGTGGGAGGCGCTGGCTCCGCTGGCTTTCTCTACACTTGTGTTATTTCGTTTGGTTGTGCTTCAGTTGCTTTTCCAATAATGCTGTAGTAATTAGATAATACAGCTGGTGGTCCAAACGCCAGGCTCTAATTTTGTGTCTCATTTAAAATGGTGATCATGCTGCTCAGTGAAATATGGAAATGTTTTTTAAGTGGAAAGCATTGTAGAGAAGTATGGGGTCAGTTAGACCGTTCAGTGGGTGAAAGTGCTTGTTGCTAAGCCTATGATCTGAGTTCTATCCCTGGATCACACAGAGTGAAAGGAGACAACCCATACGGCCAGCTAGATGGTTCAGTGGGGAGGGGTGCTTGCTACCAAGGTTGACAACCTGAATTCAATCTCTGGGTCCCACATGGTGGAAGACAAGAAGCAACTCCCAGAAGTTGTCCTCCTGACCACCATATAAGTGTATGCACACACATACGCAAATAAGTGAACCAGAGAACTCACCTTCTCCAAGTTGTTCTTAGATTCCACCAATTTCTTTTTACCCCCACCCCCACCCCCGCGACTCTTTTTTGACATTTTCCCGCTGTTAAAAGGGGATGCTTTTCCTAGTGTTGTAAGGCTAAACTCTAGACGTAGACTGTCCCTTATTAAATGAAACATATTTGTCTTTTGGAAAGCGCTCTCCTAATTCTTTATATTCCTCTCCTATTATTTTGACCCTGAGGATTTATCAAGTACATCATTTAAATTGCCATTGAGATGATTCTTGCTAGGCTTGGTGCAGGTACCAGCAGGGTCTGGTAAACATACAACTGGGCTAATGGGGGGAGAGTCTTTTACTTTCCTGTTAGAAACTTTTTTGTTTTCCTACTTTAGGATTGGATTGAGGGATTTTTGTGCAAAGTAATGTAGTTCTCTCCATTATTTTAGAGCGAGTCTAGGAAGAGTTTGTGTGTACATTGGTAGGTTTGGATCTCATAAGCCCATGAGAGAGGGGAGGACAGCAAAAACCAGGAGGCACAGAGGCTGCTCGAGCTGCTGTCTCTTTAATCGGTTGGCATTGCATTATCTGCTCTTTGTAGGCTAATTTTCCTTTTTATCTGAAGATTCAGAGACTAGATTCTGTCTTCCTATTGAGCTTCAGAGGACCACACATGAGATGGATGCTACAGAGGTGTGATCAGTTTCTCTGAGCAGGAAAGAGAAACAGCTTTTTTTTCCTTGTCCAGTCAGAAGGCTCCTGACAAAGTTAGAAAAACATTTGAGGGCTTGGCAGTGGGAAAGAATATGCAGGAGCCTAACATCTTGCATTCTTGAGCTTGTCTACAAAGGTGCTAAAAGAAAATTGTTTTTACTGAAAGGTATCAGCCATAGTCAGGCGTGGTGGTGAACGTCTTTAACCCAGCACTAGGGAGGCAGAGGCAGGAGGATCTCTTTGAGTTCCATGACAGCCTGGTCTATAGAGCGAGTTCAGGACAGGGCTGTGTAGAGAGACCCTGTCTCAAAAACAAAACAAAACAAAAGCTATCAGCTGGGCAGCCTGCCTACCTGTTGGTCTGTCTGCCTACCAGTGCCTTCCCTCCCTCACCCCTTGTTTCTTACTGTTTTTTTGTTTGTTTCAGATAGGGTGTTTTGAACTCAGCTATCTAAGAGGATGACTTTGAATTTCTGGTCCTCCTCCCTGCACTTCCAAGTGCTGAGATTGTGCATGTACATTCCTTCACCTGGTCTGTGCAGGGCTGGGGATTG
The DNA here is from genome assembly GCF_950005125.1 of Chionomys nivalis. Taxonomy (NCBI): domain Eukaryota; kingdom Metazoa; phylum Chordata; class Mammalia; order Rodentia; family Cricetidae; genus Chionomys; species Chionomys nivalis. The sequence goes on along the minus strand of NC_080095.1, from coordinate 38,661,132 downwards.
AACCCAGGGTTTTATGTATGCTAGACAAGCTTTCTCCCTATTCAGCTACATCTCTAGCCTCTTATGAGTTAGTTTCCAATGAGTGTTAATTTAACATTTTATAGTTGATTAAATTATTCAGAAATCTTACAGTCTTGATTTGTTAGGAGTCATAATCTCAGAGATGGAGAGATGGCTCAACAGTTAAGAACACTTTGTCTTGCAAGAGGACCAGAGTTTGGTTCCCAACGCCCACAGGGTGACTTAACAACCATCTGTAACTGCGGTTCCAGAGAATCTGACACACTCTGCTAATCTCTGAGGGTTTCAGGCACATACATGCAGGCACAACATTCATATACATAAGATAAAATAAATCTTAATTTTTAAAAAAACAATCTCTGATCAAGAAATGAGTGAGAAGAGCTGCAGGACTGGACACCTTTGGCCCTCGTTCAGAAGGGACATAGCTGCCTCTCTAGCAAAGACTTCATTCTTGTTCTTGTGTGCAAGCATGCTTTGCAGCTCCCACTTTTTTTTCCTTCTTAGCAAATTGTACTAGCAGTTTTCTTTTTGAGTCCTGGAGAGATAGCTGAGTAGTTAAGAACACTGTCTTCTTCTTCTAAAGGACCCAAGTTCATTTCCCAGCAACCATACGGTTGCTCACAACCATCTGTAATAAGATCTGGTGCCCTCTTCTGGTTTGCAGTCATATATGCAGGCAAGCAGAACATTGTACACATGATAAATAAAATAAATCTTTAGGAAATAATTTCTTTCTTTTCTATTTGGTTTTTCAAGACAGGGTTTCTCTGTGTAGCCCGGCTGGCCTCAAACTCACTGAAATCTGCCTGCCTCTGCTCCCCGAGTGCTGGGATTAAAGAGACATGCTGCTGCCACCACCCAGCTAACAACGTTTTGTTTTCTTTTTTAACATGTACTTACTGTTTCATAACGCAAATTACTCTTGAGAGAATACACAGAATTAGAAAATGCTGTCATAATATACTGGTTTCCACATTGGTAGAATAATGATAGTTTCATGGAATAACTGTTCTATAGACAAAATGTTTTAAATCAAGAATATACATACCTCCCTTGGTCATAGTTTTAGAGTCCTGATGATGTTTTTATGACATCATTGTCATTACAAACTGCATATGGGAAACTCTTAGATAAGTTCAGTCCAAGTTTTTTCAAGAATATTCTCTTAAAATGCTGTTGACACAGTAGGAGAAAATGTTTATCATATTTTTTGATCAACAGATATTTTTAGAGCCTGCCCTTTTAATTTAGAATATAAGGATAAAATAGATTCCATGTAAAAATAATCATAGAAGCATTGTATGTTGTAGTGTTGCTGGTGACTTGAATTAATAGAATCTTGATAGACCTTATGATAAAACACCTCTTAATTTTTTTTGACATTAAAACAATGGGAACATACTTACCTTAGGGTAGAACTCATAGTACAGGGATCCACATGCTTTTTCTTTAATGAGCCACACAGGCAGTATCTGAGGACTTTGTAGGCTCTCCATTCTCTGGTGCAACTGCTTACGTTTGCAGACAGTAAGCCCCAGGTGATACATAAATGAATGAGCATGGCTGCATTCCAGTAAAACTTTATTTATATACATTGAAATTTGAATTTTGTATAATTTCTAAATGTCAGAATATACTCATTTTTGGAGTTTTTTTTTTTTTTCCCCAGCCACTTTAAACTGTAGAAACCATTTGAGGGCTTCTGCACTCATCTACATACCTCATAGGTCATACCAGAAGAAGAAAGAAAAGGAGAATAAGCTATTGATGCTGCTTCCTATGACCTTTTATAACAGTAACTCTAAGTGTATTGAAACTAGTTTAATATGCGAGAGTTTTAGCATTCTTCTCTTACCTTTGGAGGGGAAATGAGTAAACTTTACCTGTGTCTTCTATGTGAAATTTACATACCAGATTGACGAATGGGCTGAAGTGAAGTTAGAGAGACGATTGGGATGTTTCCATTTGAAAATGGTTTTTGACTGGAATAGCTGAGTTCTCTTGTGTTTTTTTTCCTAGTGAAACTAGCAGTGTATGCAGCAGCAGCGACACAGGGCTCTTCACCAATGATGAAGGACAGCAAGGTAATCTTGGTAAAACTTTAGAAGTGTTTTTAAAGACTTAGTGTTTTTTAATTTAAATTATGTGTATACATGTGTGTCTGAATGTGGGTATGTGCAAGTAAGCGCAGTCACCCATGGAGCCCAGAAGAGGGTGCCAGATCCCCTTAGAGCTGGAGTTACAGGTTGTGAGCTGTCTGATATGGGTATTGGAAACCAAACTCTGGTCCTTCGGAAGAGCAGTACACATTCTTAACTCTGAGCTTTTTCCCCAGTTCTGGCACAGTAATCTTGGTTCCAGCTTTGGGACTTTGTCTCAGTGATTGATTCACTGAGTGACTGTGAGTGACTGTTCAGTAACTGTGGAGTGACTTATTGATGGTGTGTGAGACCGGGAACTGTGGACAGTTCAGATTTCCTGAGCTGCTCGAAGTCAGATGGGTTTGGAGTTGGTCCCTGGAGTCTGTAGTTTTTACAGGCCCTGAAGTGATTCTTAAGGCTGGAACTTGTGAAAGTTTCTCTTACTTTTAACCAGTACTATTCTCATACATAATTCTTATGGGAAGGGTTGGTATGTTCTTTTTACTGAGGAATAACTTTTGCCTTATTTAAGTTTGAATGCCTGAAGACTATGATAGAGTCATATGGATAACCCTGTAGTGTCCTGGAAGAATATTTAATAAGTGTCTTAAAAAGTCACCAAGTATCCCACTTAAATGTGCATATTTTTTTTCCTGAAGGTACCCTGACTGATAGCCTTTACCTGTGTGTGTGTGTGTTGCCTTTTGATTTTGTTTGTTTTAGATGTTTTTAAATTTTAGTAAATGAGTGTTTTTGCCTGCATGTATGTAATGTGTACCACATGTATGCCTGGTAATCTCTTAGGTCAGAAGAAAGGCATTGAATCCTGGAAACTGGTGTTATGGATGGTCATGTGTCCCCATGTGGGTATTGGCAACTGACCCCAGGTCCTCTGCAAGAGCATCAAGTGCTCCAAACTAATAAGCATCTCTCCAGCCTCTTTTTTTTAAAATCACCTATTGTGTTATGTGCTTTCCATTGAAGCATTCCACAGCTGGGGATTAATATTCTTAAATATTTTTTATGTTTTGCGTATGTGTGTGTCTGAGCGTATGTATGTGCACCATGAGGGCTCGTGATCCTGAATGCGTCAGAAAACTCTTAAGATCCCCTGGAACTAGAATAGTGGATGGTTGTGAGCTGCCATGTAGGTGCTTGGAACCGAACCTAGGTACTGATCACAGTAAGTCATCCTAAAACTGAGCCATATTCTTAGCCCCAGGAATTATTTCTAACCATGGCCCCTTATACATTGCCTGGAATACAAGAGCCCCAATTAAGTTGATAAACCTAGGTAAGTGTAAGAGAGGGTGCAGTGAAGCCCCCAAACTAGACTACTCTGCGTAGACAAAAAGGTTTATCCGGGGATCAACAGCCAAGGCTGCCTCTAGGAGAGGGTGGCAGAGAGAAGCAAGATGGCAGGATTTTATCTGACAGTCTCACAAAACCTCTTCTACCTCAGCCAGTCCCCCCTCCCTCCCTTCCTCCCTCCCTCCCTCTCTCCTTCCTCTCTCTCCCATCCATCCATCCATCCATCCATCCATCCATCCATCCATCCATCCATCCATCCATCCATTTACTCATTCCATCCATCCATCCATCCATCCATCCATCCATCCACCCACCCACCCACCCACCCACCCACCCACCCACCCACCCACCCATCCATCCATCCATCCATCCATCCATCCATCCATCCATCCATCCATCCATCCATATTTCTATCTATCTATTTGGTTTTTAGGCTTGATCTCTCTGTATAGTCCTGGCTGTCTTGGAACTAACTATGTAAACCAGGCTGTCCTCAAACTCGCAAAAGATATTCCTGCTTCTGCCTTATGAGTGCTGGGATTAAAGGAGTGTGGCACCATGCCCAGCTACAAGTCCTTTTTTTAAAAATTTACTATTGGAACATGAGTGAATTCCCATACTGCATTAATTCATTGTCGGAAAACATAATCTAATGAGTTTATCTGTTGCAGTCATGTCCTGCGGAATGCTTCTTGATGGGAATGGAACGAGCATGTCATAGTGCGTAGAAACTGGCCATGTTTACCAGTGCCTGTCCTGAGTCCACCTGTGTCTCTGCCTGGTGAGGCACATTGTTCTCAGATTGTGCTCCCCAGACCTGCTCAGCTTCACGAGGGAACTTACTAGTATTTGGTTCAGATCAGAAACTTTGGTAGATAGGGCCCAGCAGTCTGGATGTCACCTGATGTGTATCTTCCTTCCCATCTTTTGTCATCTCCTCACTTCCCCAACATCCTGGTTTTCACAAGCCCCTCTGGTACTTCTGATGCTTGCTGGAGTTTGAGAACCCCTGTTTCCAAGTCAACTGTTTGCAGAGAGACACCAGTATATAACAAAGAGCATCTCCTTTGGTACTTGGTGGTAATAGCTATTATTTGCAGAATGTAGGGTCCATTGACCACCTTGGGATTTCCACATTAATTTTAATTAATTTTTTAATTAATTGATTAATTTTAAGAGTCGTTATTATTCTCTGTGTTAGTGGCTTCATGTGTTTGGCATGTGGAACCTGGTGTGTGTGTGTGTGTGTTTGTGTGTATACATATACATATGTTGGAGGTTGAAGGCCTCATGAACCTTAGATGCTGTTGTAATCGTTTACTTTATTCTTGTGGTTTGGAAAGGGGATGAGGTAGCAGACATGAAGATGCCTCTTTATTCCTGTCTTGTTGGCAGGAGTACACTCTAGTAGAAACTGAGCTGTTGTTATGGTAGGTAATTGGAAGTTCAAACCAAGAGGTTTGATATATGGGTTAGTTGGGACCTTACCATTAATGAGCAATGTGGCCTTTTTGAAAAGTCTTAGAGAGCTTTATTGTTTGTTTCTCTGGTTAGTTTTTTCCTGGTAGCTTGGATTTCTAGTTCAAAATGATTTTCTGTCCTATCAAAGAGATAGCAACCAAAACAAAGTGTGGGCATAATTTTTTAAAATTGAGCTATACATTTTTCCCCCTCTCCCCTTCCTTCAGGCATAAATTCTTTACTGATCTATTATGATAAAATATAAATATATAAAAATTCCCCAGCAATTTTTTAATTGAGAAACATTGCTTTGAACTCTTTTTATCTAAATGGTGGATAATGGTAAGGAAGGCAATTTGTTTTTTATGGAAAACACTTGGCCTTTGTCAGGTTCTGAGTTCACATTCTGTTCATTTGCTAGCTTCACCCTGACTTTTGGGTGTGAGTTGCCTTGCTGTAAGTTAGAGCTTGGGGTTTTCTGGAGAGAAAATATACTTTTGAGTTTTCCACATGGATTCTGAAGGGCTGGAAGGCTAGATCTTAGATTTTACTATTTAAGTGGTGAAAAACAGTCCAGCATTCATGTGGAAGTAGGTTGATGCCTTAGTTTTTATCTTAATGTGTGTCAAGAGGGACTGGACAGGTTCTTTTGTGGTTTGGTTTATTTGACACTATCATAACTATAGCATTAAGAAACCCTCCTGCTGTTTGGATTTTAACATGACAGCTCAGGACATGATCTGTTTCCTTTAGGGGATGATGAGCAAAGTGATTGGTTTTATGAAGGAGAATGTGTCCCTGGATTCACTGTCCATAACCTTCTGCCCAAGTGGGCTTCTGATCACTGCACTGAAGTAGAAAGAATGGACTCTGGACTGGATAAATTCTCAGATCCCACATTCCTTTTACCTTCCCGGCCAGCTCAAAGAGGTGAGTTTGGAGAGATGAAAGTCAAGGTCATGACTTTATGGTTCTCTTTGTGAAGACTCAACATGCCCTGCTCAATCACTTGCATACCTCTGACAGTGCATTGCTCTCTGAATTGAAGAGTTGGCTCAGGATTCTAGAGGATTCAAGGGTGAGTCTCAAAGCTCAGGGTTCTCCCACCAAGTCAAACCATGTAGACTCTGGGGACACATTTAGGATGCCTGGCATCAGTCACGTCACACAGCATATCCTGCTCTAAAGCTGACACAATACTTCCTGAATGCTCGTTGGAAGTTTGAAAGATCAGTTCTTATAAGGAGCATTCACATGCAAGAAATTATGGCATTTTTAAGTGGATGGCTTTAAAATACTTCTTTAAATGTATTTGTTTTAATGATCCTATTATTGTGTACTTTGACACAAATGCGTGTCTATTCCTTTGCTTCATTTAAGTTCTAAAGGAGCAGAACAGGGTGGAAAGGGCCCATAACAGGAGACAGAAGTGTGGTGATGGTGACACTTCTCTCTACTTAGCTCCATATGGTGACCAAGTCATTTCACTTTTTGGAATGTCTGGGCCATTGCCTAAGATGTGTGACAATGAACAAGACTGTTTTGTAATTTATTTAGCTCTGTAAATGTAGGACTCTCAGGAAGTAGCACTCAATCATTTATCCAGTTATCTGGTATTTGTTGATGTTTGTTGCTCTCAGTGGTACATCTGTGATCATACTGCTCAGGACAAAGATATGGGCACAGTAAGCCTTGTGAAGATGCTGGGGTAAGGGCTCCAGTGTGTTAGAATATCGTGCTTATGGATCTTGTACGTTCAACAACTGAGGCCCTTTTCTTTCCACAGGATACCATGCTCGTCTGAATCGGTTGCCAGGAGCTGCAGCTCGGTGCCTCAGGAAGGGGCGGAGAAGGCTGGCAGGGAAGGTGACAGATCTCATGGTTTCTCCAGTGCTGTGGGAAGGTGGTAGTCCCCATGGGATTTGCGTGCCCTACTGACATTGAAGGCATCACAGGACTCTCTGGAGTTAATGAAACCAACTGAAATGTTCTGGGAGTTAAGAAGGGTGAATGAACGTTATGTGGGATTTGAATGGATACAAACATGAAAGATAAACACTTTATCCTCATAAAAGTTCTGACCAAGCACTTGCTGCTGCCTCTATTGCGTATAGACCGCTGATTTGATCTCTCTCTTCTGCACTTGTGATTAACCCTATATTATTGTATAAGTTTTGAAAATCTCTTTTGGCTTTTTTATAACTCCTGAATTCAGGAATGTATTTTTCCTCCTAATTTGACTTTTTATTCTAGAATTGATTTAAAAGGAGAAAGCTAAACAATAACAAACAGAACCAAATGAGTACATCTACTCCCTTACACATCAAATAGCACTAAGCCTGCTTCACAGTAGTCTAAGAGCTCTTCCCTGGCCCCCAGGGACATCTACTTTTCTTCATTTCTGTCTTTTCCAGGGCCATTGATTCTTCCTAACTGTTGCTTTAGCCCACAAAGAAAGCTAAGGTTCAAAGAAGTAAGAAATGTGTGGCATTTTTTTTTTTTTTTTGCATCCAAGTAGCAGAATAGAGACTTGAACCTATGGTAACTTTATTCTTTTTGAACTAAATTTATTTTTATTTTTTAACCTTTTGGAGACAGGTTCTCCATATGAAGTCCAGACTGTCCTGGTACTTGCTTTGTGTCCCAGATTGGCCTTCAACTTGAAAGTGTTCTGTCTAACTTCTTGAATTCTAGTATTATAGGCATGCACCTAGCTCTTGATTCAAATTGTATTCCAGAGATTGAGAAATAGGCTAAGGCAAAGGTTCCCTAGCCAGGCAGGGAAGATGCTAATAAGGAAGAGTTGGTCAAACATTTAGAATGCCTGCTGCAATGTTTGTCAAGCCATGTGTGTGGTTGTCGGTCACAATCATCTGGCTACTGCTTTGTATTGTATTCTACCCAGAGAGCTATTTTCTGAAGTTTTTGGCATGGGGTGGTCCAAGAGGTGAGGTTAATGACTTTGTGTGTGTTTACCTCAGAAGACAGTTTGCAGGAATCACTTCTCTCCTTCAGTCATGTGGATCCTGGGGATTGAACTCAGGTCATCAGACTTGGTAGCAAGCGCCTTTACCTACTGAGCTATCTCTCCACCCAGATTCTTATTTCTTACCTTTAAGTTCCAATTCCAGTCTCTAACTAGAGAGACATTTGATCACTGGAAGAATACCACTATGTCCTTTTGGCTTACTCCATGTATAGACCATGGACCAATACCCTTGTAGGATTGGGGAGCTCACTCTTGACAGGGAGCTTCTGTGTAGATGGGGTTAAGGAAGGCAGAGGCTTGAGAGTAGACAGTGAGGTTTTACTTTCCCCTCCTATTGATAGGTAAAGTAATGGTCTCCCCACCATCTGCTGCCTTTCTTTAAGCTCAACAAAGGAAGCGCTTTCTGCTTCTGTGGATGTGCGTTAGTTCATCTTGAAGGCTCTCTTCAGTGTGCTTGAGAGGAATCTAGGGTTTATTAGACAAGAGCTAATGATCTCAAGTGAATAGGCTGAGGTGTACTTTTTAAATTGGTCCTCATCACCTTAAAGGTGATGTCATTTCTAGCAGAGGTCATTGCTCTCTTCTCCATGCTCCCCTCTCCAGTCCCTCTCTTCTCTTCTAAACAATGATCATAAATAATGAGTTTCATTCGCAGCTCCTTGCCAGCGAGCTGCTAATTACACAAAGTACTGCTTGTAATTTACACAGTAATAAACTATAAATTTAAATATTACGGCATTTTAAGTTAATAATTTTTCTGCTATAACAAATAGCTCATTATTCACCCATCTTTTCCCTTGGCCTCTCTACATTCTGTGTCTGATCTGGAGGCATAGCCAGAGAGGTGAAAAATACGAAGAAGGTAATGTGTGACCTTCTCCTTAGCGCCACCCATGTTTAGAATCTGACCTCAGATTAATTTTTCTAAAGCTGGTGGTTCTGTTCAGGTGTGTTTCCTATTCTTCAGGCTAACTCATACACATAGTCAAGTACAAATGCCAGGATACAGATGTGTTTGAGTATCACCGACACTCATGCCTGTGACTTGTGTCCTCTCGCCTTAGCACTTCCTCTTGTGTGTGACTCTTGTTTCTGTGCAGGTTGCTATGACAGATATCATTGTATATGCTCCTTAGGGAAGGGTGAGTGCCTTCTGCCACCCTCCAGTGGAGATGTCTGGTTTGCTGTGGTGTTCCTGGTATGCTTTCACAATGCAGTCCTGAGAGCCCTGGATTTAAGAATCAGTTTATACAGCCTTCTGCTTTTACTTTAAAATAATGTTCAAGGGACAGAACACAGTGCTAATCTTTGTGATTTTTGTTTGTTGTGGTGCTTTGTGGTGCTCGTAGCCTCGTGCACGCTAGGCAAACCCTCTACCACTGAACTGTATGTATCTAGCCAGGCTGCTTCTTTTGTTTGTAGCACAAGTTCTTTAACACATAGACATGCATTCAGCAGATATTCAGTGAGGGTTCAGTCAGTGTTTGTTCTTGGTGCTTGTTGAGCCTCTGTCAAATACTTCATGGAGCTTAGTGTGCTCTTTTGCTAAAACTGGTCCTGTTGCTGAGTGTGGTGACACACACTTCCAATCTCAACACTCGGAAAGCTGGAGCAGGAATTGGAGACCAACATTAGCCATACAGTGAAACTGTGCCTCATAGATAAATAAATAAATAAATGGTGCTGAATCTTCCAAAAAGGTTTTTCTGCTTCTTTATACTCTAGTACTCTAGGAAATATTTTTGTTCCATTATTATTATATTAGTACTCCACATCTAAACAATAAACAGCACATACACATGCTAAAACCATTACTTGGTATTATATTTATATTTCACTTATGTGTTAATTAAAAAATAAATGGCTGGAGAGAAAGCTCAAGCTGGCAAAGTACTTGCAGAGGACTTGAGTTTGTTTCCCAGAACCATGTGGGAAAAAAACCTCAGGTGCGGTGGCATGCTTGTAATCCCAGTACTGGGGAGGAGGAGGCAGGAAGGTATTTGAGGCTCACTGATCAGACAGCCTAGTCTGCTTGGTAAGCTCAGGCCACGAGAGACTCAAAACAATGTAGACAATGCCTGAAGAATAGCACCTCAGCCATTCATGCACACGCTTATGCCTGCCCACACGTGTACCGGCGCACACGCTTATACAAAACTAAATTTAAAATAGGAAAGAATCCCAAGTCCAACAAACAGTATTTATAATGACTTTTTAAGTTGTTTTGAGTCAGCAGAAACTAGCTAGATAATAGATGATTCTTCTAAGATGGACTCACATTAAAAAAATAGTTGCTGTTGGATTTTAAGATTGACACCACCTTATTGGCTGGCATAATTAGAAAAAAATTAAGCTTGGCGACAGCTTAAAATGTATATACTTGCTTCTGTGGTTTGACGACACTCTTGTTATTATCCTTTTAGGAGACCAGCCTAAGCAGTCTAGGAACCGAGAGGATAAGCCATATCATCAGTGACCCCTGCCAGAAAGAGTAAGTGCCTAAGTACCTACTGGCTGTCCTAGCCTGGTCCTTGGAGAAAGCGGTAAAGAAGGCTTTTTATAAAGCAATCTTTCTATTAGACTTCAGAGCCAAAAGAGGGGATCTTAAAGATTGGTGTTTCCTCACAGTTAAGATGGATGAAGTCAGGCCAGCAAGCTGGCTTGTGGCTGAAAGTGCTTACCACCTGTTGTTGTTTAATCCCCAGACCTACGCTAAGGTGGAAGGGAAGAACCAACTCCACAGAGTTGTCCTCTGACCCTCCCAAGTGTGCTGTGGCACGCACAGTAATTAAAAAATTTTTAAGATGACTAAGGTCTTAAATCATGACAGTTATTTCTTCCTATTTTCTAGAGTATTTTTATTTATTTTTTTACTTTGCTGCCTGTTATATTTCTAGGTGCTATGAGTCCACCACTAGATACAATAATTTAAATGCATTTTTCTCTCTTAATTTTTTTTAATGGTCATTCCAAATGTCTGATTGTTTCTGTTCTCCTTCAGACCTCTTTAAGGAGAACTATTTCTGTCCCTGTTATTATGGTGAATGCAGTCGGAAGCATGACTGTAGCTACACAGGAATCATTTGCCTTGCTTCGTCTCCTAAACAGTTGGCTTTGCTCTGTGCTTTGCCTTCCTGCGGGTCTTCCTTGGCAAAAATTTGAATATCTGCTGAGTAAATACATACGTGTCGGGGCTGGAGAGATGGCTCAGGGATCAAGCATAAGGACCAGAGTTGGGATCCCCAACACCCAAATGAAGAAGCAGGCAGATGTGGTAGGCCTGCTTGTAATATCGGCACTTGAGAAGTAGATCCCAAGGAACTCTAGGTTCAGTGAGAGACCTTGCCTCAATAAATGAAGTGGAGAGTAAGCCAGGAAGACATCAGCCATTAACCTCTGACCTCCACACACATGTGCTCCTGTGAACTTACACTCCTGCCTTCACACATACACACATGCACACATATCATATACAACTACCCATGTAAAAATAAGTGCCCCATATTTGTCTATTTTAAAGAATTTGTATAATTTATTCCTTAATCGTTATGGTCAGTGCCCAAGGGCAGTCCTGTACACATCTAACCTCTTTTTCTCACTGCACAGCTGAGATGAGGCTGTTGTCTTAGTTGACTGTCCCTTGTCCGCCTTCTCCACTGAAGAGTCCCTTCGGGACACTGTCGTTCACACCTAGCTGGCGTCCTTCTTCAGCTGCTTCCCTCCCAGTTCCTTCTTTGTCTTCACTTGAGTATCCCACCTTTTACCTTCTTCCCTCATACTTTTCCTATCACTTCTTTCATTGTTTTCTTTCCTGTTATTCTCTCTTTAGTTTCTGGTTACCATCAGCTGGGAAAAGAGAACGAAAGCAGGTAAGATAACTTTTTGGGTCATCTTTTATCATTCAGTTTCCTTTTCTTTAGAAAGAATAAAGCATTGGCTTCTGATTTTCCTCCCATTTCTGCTTGTGCACATGAGGTGAGTAAGATCACTTCCCGATCACTCTTGACTTTTTTGAGAGCTGTGTTCCAAGACTACCCTTGCTCACTTGTAAGAACTGTGGCCAGTTAGATTAGATTCAGCTGCATTTGTCAGCTTCTTAGTAGTAACACACTTATGTGTCCATGTGGATATATGTACATGTAAGCTCAGGTGCCTTCAGAGGCCAGAGGGCGTCCGATCTGCTGGAGCTGGAGTTACAGACAGTTGGGAGCTGCCTGACATGAATGCTAATGAGAACCAAACTCAAGTCTTCTGGAAGAGCAGTGTTTGCTCTTAACCCTTGAGCCCATTGCTTTAGTTTTGAACTTTTGATTAAAAATGTAAAGTGAGTCTCATGTCTCTGGTTTAGTTTGCTGTGCGAATCCTGTGCTGTGACTTCTGAGCACAGGATGCAGAGGTTGAGCTCCTTCTGGGGAAGTGATCACGGCCTTAGAGCCTTTCCTCTTTGTCTTTTCCTTTTCCTTTGTGGAGGCCTTAGTATACTCAGACCTTGAGTGGGTCTATGATTTAAAAGTGACTCACAGTCGTTCTTGTTAGGTTTATATATGTTTGAAACCCTTTTAGCTTAGAGGTGAGGGTAGTTCTTAGCTGTGAAATTGATGGAAACTGATGGACAAAATTTCTCAGGCTTCCTCTTGCTCTTTGGTTGACTGGTTGGTTATTTTAGGGCTACTTAGCATTTTATTATGTTACACAGTTTATATTTGCAAAGTTCACTGGGAAGTTTTTGTTTCACAGTTAACTAGAACAGTGGAAGATAAAACCAGTGTGTGTTTATGAGATGGTTTTAGTTTGTGTATTTTAAGTTATATATTAATGAATGCATTAGGAAAAAAATGTAACTATGTCAGGCTTATCTTGTGGAAACAGGATAAAGCTGAGTAAGAAATTGGTGTAATGCAGGTGGTAGGCAGATAAAGAACTGGTCATGAGGTGGCATGCAAGAGATTTGGGGACTGTTAAAGTAGAGTGTGGATTGTATTTGCTTCAGAGCATGCAAAGGCAGGACTTACGCCCATCATTTGCTCCACATCCCTTATGTATAAGTGAGGAACAGTGCATCATGGGTTTCTACTATTTTCCTGAAGTTGCAAAGCTGTGTGGACTAGCTAAGTTTCTGTTTTTTAAGCTATGTTTGAAGTTACCACTCAAGTTCTTTCAGACTTAAGTCATTAAGGTACCCATTTTTCAAAGGACTGTTTGCAGGAAAAGCACAAAGAAGGCTAGCAAACATAAAGTGAAGTGCTTTGTGCACAGTACCCTGTTTGGCTTTGTAATTTTGGTGCTAAGGATGGTATGCTAACATATGCACTCTCAGCCACCTTTTAGGGTCAATAGGGGAGAAACTGAAATTACTTTATGACCTGAAAAACAGTACCTGAGTTAGCACTTCCAGTAACCCATAAGACAGGTAAGATGGCCCTCGAGAGGAGGCTAGCAAAGTTCAGAGGTGATGCAACTTCTAAACATAAGCAAATCAGTGTGATTCAGTTAGCTCGTCATTCCAAGTCTAGGCACCTTCTGTTTGCACTGTACTTACACTGTGTGCTGGGGTGTCCTTGGAAGGGCAACGTCATGTTAGTCCTCTTGGGAAAAGGCTGATAGTTAGTGGATAATCACTAGGTGTAAGTTCCTGGACTATCCATTAAGAAGTACTGTATTTTGCCATTTAAGTGATTATTGCTTAAAAGTTTGTTTGATAAGAAATAGTTTTAACCCTGTCTCGAAAAACCAAAAAAAAAAAAAAAAAAAGAAATAGTTTTGCCTGCTATATGCTGGGACATCATGGACATAAGGTTAGAAAAGTAAAGCTTTATTGAATGATATCGATGCTTATGGTAGAAGGGTTGGACATAGTCAAAGAGAGCATGTAGGCTGCTCTTTGGAATCAGGTCTCCTTCAGTGAAGCCATACTAAAACAGTCTAATTTATCCCCACAGTTTAATCCTCTCTCCCCCCTTTACTCCCTGGATGTTCTTGCTGACTCTTCTCATCGAAGGTGTTCCCCTGCACACTGCTCTGCCAGGTAATTGACTCCCAGTAGCGATTATTTTCTTTTAGAAAATGCTGTGTTCTTCTTCTTAACCCTTGAGGTTATATAGTATATGTGCACAGGATCTGATTTGATCCTTCAGAGGTGAGTTAATGTTTCACAGATGCAGAAACAGGCTGAGGGTGGAGGAATTTATGTCTTCTGGCCCATATTTTGCATTATTTCTGCTTCTAAAAGCCCATCTTCAAAGAACATTATTAATGTCCCTTGCCATGACCTGCAAAGCCCTGCATAATCTGATTTCTGCCAACATGGCCAGCTTCCTTTCGTACAGTTCCGTCCATTCTCTGAGCGGAAAGATTAACAGTACTAGAGAGCTTCATTTTCTTCTTTAAAAATGGCAGCCTTTCCTGCCTTGGACCTTTGCTCTCGTTCTCATTGTCTGGAATCCTCTTTGAACCCCTGGATAACTAAGGGGTCATCTGCAGCACCATCTGGTTACTCTGTTTGTTTCCTCCCTAATTCTTACCATTGTCTGTACTGAATATGTGAACTAATTTATTTAAAATTCTACCCCTACCCCATTGTCTTCTCTAGGGTGCAGAAACCTTGTCTAATTCCCTGATAAATCTCAGTATGTGCACTTGGCACTTGTTAGGTTTTTCTTTATGTATATATCACATTTCTCATTATGGATTCTCTTAATTCAGGTGACAAGGAAGTGGGTATGGTTTGATGATAGCATTTCTTAGCAGTGTTACTGTGCATAGAACAGCTAACAGTCTTGTTATTTTTAGTAGCATGAAGAATTTCTTTCCTGATGCCTTTTGTTTTGTTTTTTGTTTGTTTTGTTTTCTGAGACAGGCTACCACTTTCACTGTGTAGATTGTCCTGGAACTCTGTAGACCAGGCTGGCCCTGAACTCACAGATCTGCCTACCTCTGCCTCACAAGTGCTGGGATTAAAGGATATGGCACTACACCCAGCTTCAGATGCTTTTTTATTAGTCAGCTCTTAAGTAAGTGAGCTCATAGACTTGTGCTGTAGCTGCAAAAAGAAGTAGCTATTCCTTGGACATAGTTCCAAAGAGTTAGGATAATGAGCCCCGATGCATAACCTACTGCTAGATCTTAGTGTTGCTAAGAATGTGGAATTGGGAGGTGATACAAACTTCCACTGTAGGTCTTTACTCCAATGTCATGCTATGTGTTTATCATTCATTCATTCAGCATTTGTTGACTCCCTACTGTGTGCAAGGTTTTTTGTTTAGAACTGAAGCTCTCAAGAGAAAGTCAGATATGGAAACTGACAGCTATAATAAAGCTCCCCCCCCTCCCCCCGCAACACACAGAGGTGGGGCTCCTAATGCGGGCCCATGGGAGGTTTTCTAGATTGCAGTCTAAAGAAGAACATGCCTCTGTTTTGTCTTGATAATAAAGTAGTAGTCATGAATGTTCTATGGGAAGACAGATGAACAGCACCACATAAATCCAGCACACAGAGTGGATTCCCCTGCTCGCCTTCCTCCATGTCTGCTACCTGAACTATACTTAGGGCAACATCAGCATTGCTCTCTTCTTCCATTAGAAGCCCTCCTGTGGCCAGTACCCAGAGCTCTATTCATGATACTTATGCATCCTGTTCTTCTGTTGTTATTGTTGCTCTCTTGACTAGCATCTATTGCTGGCCCTGGAAACATTAAGAAAACTTCTAGTGCTCGCAGCTCAGGGGAGTGCTGCTGTTGTTTTGAACTCTTGCTAGAAGCAAAAAAGAGAGGATGGTGGTGATAACTAGTTGTCTTTGTCTTGTCTTTAGGTAGCAGTCGTAAATTAGTAGGCTGGATAGTTTCTTTGAAGTTGGGGGAAAAATGTTTGAGTTAGCATTCATTATTTTATTCTTAAAGTTTTTCTTTGTTTTAAATTGTATCTCTGTTTGGCCTAGTACCACAAGTATGCACATTTTGTGTGTGTTGTATGTATATTCTTTCCTGCTCCTTCGCAGTTTTCACCTAGTGAAAAACACAAGAAGATTTGGAAGGTGCTACTCTATAGAATGAGCAGAGCAGGTATCCTCAGTGCAGGTTTCAGAAAATATGAGTGAGAGACACTGAGATCTTAGGGATAGCTCTCAACCCTTTAGAGTGATGGGGTCCTCATGCAGCAGGGTCACTGAAGCAGGACCTGTCTAACTCTACTTTGGGGCACGTGTACAGTGTGTTCTGGAACCATGCGTTTTAAGAAGTATGGACCATTTAGCAAAAGCCTTGCATCGAGAAGAGGTGTAAGGAGCAGAGTGCTGGAGAGGAGGCAGCTGAATGACTGCATTAAAAAGTGTTTCGAATGGAGATTTTATCTTTTCCTTGTCCCGTTTTATTTGTAGTAAGAAGAAATGTCTTTCAAAGCATCTGGGCAGCACTGGGAATTTTACACCCATCATTAGAACGATTTGTGCGCGTGTGTGGTGACTGTGTTATCATTAGTGGTATAATTTTATTTTGCAAAGAGAGAAGTGTTTCCTGTTTTATCACAGCTTTCCCTGAGGAGGGCTGCTGTATTAATTTGCTGTATTGCCTCCTGGCTGTTCCCAGGCTGTTTTTCCTCTTCATCATGGAATTTTTAATGGCCCTCATGCCTCTTGGGAAGCATGTGAGAAAGAGTTCCTCGGGGAGTGCTTCCCTTTTTCACATGCCTATAATTACTCTCCTTTAAGAGCACAAAGAGTCTGATAATCATGCCTGGGCTCTGAAGGGTGCCTCCTGTCAGGGATCTGAGCCGAGCTCCTTCCTTGCTGGACAGTGTCATCTGCACTCTGCTCGCCTTCAGCATCTGAACACGGCCACCTCAAAACCATACAGCTTGGGATTTCAGAATAAGCTGAGGCCACTGGGGTGTGGTGAGTGACCTCAAGTATTGTAGTTTAGCACTTCACTATAAGCAAATAAATAATGAGACCTAATTTAAAGTAACACTGTATGAATGTGTCATTTGGCAGGTGAAAAGGGCAGGAGGGAGATTTTTGTGGTTGTTATAACATTCAATAAATTTGTAGGTTCTCTCTAGAAATACTTCAGTTTGCTGGTAGTTTTCAACCCTGACTATTTGGGAGTCATCTGAGAAGCCTTAAGAAATGTATTCATAGGCACTAAGGGAGAAGGCTTAATTGATAAAGTACTTGTTGTACAAGCACTGGGACCTGAGTTTGATCTCTAGCACTCACTTTTTTCTCTTCCTTTCCTTTCCTTTCCTTTCCTTTCCTTTCCTTTCCTTTCCTTTCCTTTCCTTTCCTTTCCTTTCCCTTTCCCTTTCCCTTTCCCTTTCCCTTTCCCTTTCTTTCTTTCTTTCTTTCTTTCTTTCTTTCTTTCTTTCTTTCTTTCTTTCCTTCTTTCTTTCTCTCTTTCTTTCTTTCTTTCTTTCTTTTCTTTTTCTTTCTTTCTTTTCTCTCTTCTTTCCTTTCTTTCTTTCTTTCTTTCTTTCTTTCTTTCTTTCTTTTCTCTCTTCCTTCCTCCCTCCCTCCCTCCCTCCCTCCCTCCCTCCCTCCCTCCCTTCCTTCCTTCCTTCCTTCCTTAAGCTAAGCACCACAGTTTGCATCTATAATTTCAGCACTGGGGAGGCAGAGACAAGAGGATTCTTGGAGTTTGCTAGTCAGACACTCTAGACAAATCAGGGAGCCCTAGACTCTGTCTCAAAAGTTGGAAGACAATTGAGGAAGATGCCTAATACCAACCTGCAGTCTCTATGCACATATAAGAGCACCTGATGTAAATGTACACAGAAAAGCACATATGTGAACACTCATATGCACACAAATTAAAAACAAGAGTAACGATCATCCATGATGAGCCTGACCTTCACAGATCAAATGTTGTTGGTCTGGGGAAAAGCCCAGGCGTTGATGTGATCTTTGAGCTTCTGAGGTGACTACTATGCAACCAGGGTTAAGAACTGTTGCCCAGAGTCCTGGTGGTTTCATGATTGGCCCTATCAGGGAACCTATTGTGTAACGGGCACAGGTTCCATACTTTGATATTCTGAGCATCATTCTTCATGGAGGCAGACTACTGGGATTCCATTAGCTCCAGAGATGCTGTTCTGGTGAAGAAGAGTTATCTAGCATGGCATGCGGCACACAGTTCATGAATGAGGGCAGGCTGAGTTTCATTGGCGTGGAGGGATGCATAAACATTTGACTGTCTGGGTAAACTCCATACAGCTGTTTTAGTTTAGTTTTGTTTGCTAGCATGCTAGCGTTGGCATTTGCTGTTGAAGTAGTAATATGCAGTACTAAGAATCGTTGCTCTGCAAACAGCAGATGGGGTGGTTGATGTTCTGCTAGAGGCAGTGGTATTGCAGATAAATTCATAATGAGACCAGAGCTATAGGCAGCTTTCCCCAAAATGAGATTGTGAAGAACCTACCCTTAACATACTACCTTCAGAAAGCAAGTAGAGACTACCAGTCACTGCTTCCCTCTGACACATGTTATTGGCTTGCATATTTGAGTGCTTTATGGCGGTTTTAGATTTCTCTGATTACTTTGTCCTTCCCCCTGATTTGGAAATGCATCTATTTCCAATTATTCTCTAAGTTCTGAAATAGGAAGCACTGTTCTAGTGTCCTTTTTCCCCCTAAATAGGCCAGTTTCCTTGCAAATAAGCTTTTCCATTTGTAAAATCTTATTTTCAACTGAGTAAGGATAGCAGATTCCCAAGCATGTATTCATATAATAAACATGGATTTTACTGAGCGAACAAAAAGTCTCAGCATCTCTCGTTGTTTTCATTGCTCCTGAGAATTGGGCAGAAAGCATTAAGAGCATGGGAATGAATAATGTATGGTAGACTCCGATCAGTTTCTTGGGTTTACCTGGACAGAGCTTAACTTCCTTTGTTCCTCAGTTTCCACATGTTAAAAGTGCAAAGGTTTTCTTACTTGACTAGCAAGGATTGAAATGAAATAGTGTATGTAAATATTAAGCAGCCTGACAATCAACATTATTTTGGGGTTACTTCCCTATCCTATTCTTAGGATGATTTCAGTTTTAAGACCTTTGAGCTGGCTCCAGACTTATTTGCTAATGAGATGCTGCACAGATTTCAGGGCCTCAAGTTGACTCTAAGAAGAGACATTTGGACAGTGCTTGGGTAGAAAGAGAGACCTTCCTCCCCATTAGAGAGTTGAAATATGATGGGCCTAGCTCATTGTAATTCATTTTATCTGTTCACAAGCATTATGATCTGCATATCAGAGTTGTGTGCCCAGCTGGCTATGCCACTTGACAAGGAGTTTCAAAGAGCAAGAAGAAGACTCAATTCATGCTATTAATTTTGACCTTTGGAGCCATAATAAACAGCCTCAGGTTTTACCCCAGGGCTTGGGGAAAGGAACCTTTTATTAATCCTCTGTCTGTAGTAGCCCCCCCGCTCAACTCTTTAGTGTCTTGGTTTCAGCCATGTGCGAGGAAGGGTTTTTCTGTAATGGTATCCATATATATCCATAGGTTGTCCACGCCTGTTAGAACCTCCTGCTGTATACACACAGTTTTGAAGGGGCTTGTTTACAGGGGCTCTTGGATGGCTGCCATCTTACTGCGTGTGTGGAGTGATGAAAGCAGTTTCTGTTTGTCCTTCCATTGTAATATATATCTTCCCAGCGAATGCCAGGTGATTCTGCTCCTGTGGGTGACATCCTGCCTTGACCACACCAAGGGAAGAACTTAGAGGCAGTTTTAAATGCTGTGAGCCCTTTGCCACAGGCTGCTAAGGGTTAGGCTTAAAGGGAAGGCCGTCGGGGAGTTGTCAGGGTCTTTTCTTGCTAGTTGAACGTTGTCCCTTGTATAATTGTGAAGTGGGTCTGTCCCCTTTGTGTCACAGGCCTGTGCAGGTCGGTGAAGGAAATTCTTTCCCCAACTAGGTGTTTAATAAATGCCAAGACCCCGAAGATATGATTACAGGTGAGACAGGGTTCTTCCTGCTTCTCCACATGTAATTTTCCTCTCCCTCATTTTACCCAGTGCTTGACTTGTTCCTTGATTCATTCACCATGAATCTGCCCTGTGTGCCTCAAGCATAGACTTTTAACAGGGCAAGCCTCCATAAATTTTTGTTGAAAAAAAAAATTGAGGTGAATGAATTTGTAATTAAGGAGAATAATTAGAATATATGCTCTATGACCTTTGGTACTCACTAACACCCATTATCCCTCAGGTGTTAGCTAAGGGGAAAATAGAGCAAACAAATGCCTCTTGTTGTTGTTTCAAACACCAAAAATGAGCTTTTGCATGGCTTTTAAAGACAAGCAGTTTGAAGGTGAACTGTTCCTTAGATTAGCTTGCCATTGGCAGACAAAGACTGCTTTTGCTCCTCTGAGCGACTTGCAGTATCTTTGTTCTAAGCCAGAAGCAGTCACTTGAGTTATTTATTTATTTATTTATTTATTTTGCCAGCACTGGTTCTATTAAACATGCATGTATTTCTCTCAAAGTATTTTTTCCCCCTAAAAGTACATTCCTGCCCCTGGGACATAGTAATCCGCCCAGTTTCCTAAGTAACGCCACAGTTTGGGCAGCTCACCTGACCCTTCATTCTCTGCAGAAAAAATAAAGTAGGAATGCTGTGTTTATATGAGGATATAACGAGTTCTCTTTTCATTAATTGTTAATCTTACCATTCACCTTCACAGGAGAAGAATTTACTGACTGCTTATGAAGGAGTATATTTGTTAAAGTGTATTATTTATTAATAATTATTCCTCTTTCCTACCCTTTCCCTTCTTTAAGTGTGTAAGTATATTGTGTGTGGAGGTTGCATGTTTATGTGGTGTGTGTCTAACTGCTTGAACATTAAATCCAGAAATCACTGTTGGCGTCTTCCTCAGATGCTTGCCACTTATTTTTTATTTATTTATTTATTTATTTATTTATTTATTTATTTATTTATTTTTTGCATTTATTTCTTGTGGAGGGGCATCTGGGCCACAGCACTCATGTTGAGGTCAGAGGGCAGTTTGTGGGAGTTGGTTCTTTTCACCACGTGGGTCCTGGGGATCAAATCCAGGTCATCAGCCTTGGCAACAAGAACCTTTACCCATTGAGCTGTCTCACCAACCCTCCAGTGAACTGTAGGAATTCACTTGTCTCTGCCTCCCTAGTGCTGGTATATAAGTGTTGGGCCTGGTCTTTATGTGAGTGTTGGGGATCCAAACTCAGGTCTTCATCAATATGCAGCACACACTTTACCAGCTGAACCATTTCTCCAGCCCCTAGCCTTTGGCAAATGCTGCCACAATTCACAGTAGGAGACTGTGCCACCAGTAGGAGAAATACGGATTCCAACATTCATACTGTGAAAGAACTGCCTGTCCCAAGTTCTCACTGACCTCTGGGCAGATAGTCCTGAGACCCAGGCAGATGAAATGACCTGTGGGCAGATAGTCCTGAGACCCAGGCAGGTGAAATGACCTCTGGGCAGATAGTCCTGAGACCCAGGCAGATGAAATGACCTCTGGGCAGATAGTCCTGAGACCCAAGCAGATGAAATGACCTCTGGGCAGATAGTCCTGAGACCCAAGCAGATGAAATGACCTCTGGGCAGATAGTCCTGAGACCCAGGCAGATGAAATGACCTCTGGGCAGATAGTCCTGAGACCCAAGCAGATGAAATGACCTCTGGGCAGATAGTCCTGAGACCCAGGCAGGTGAAATGAAGCAAGAGGAGACAGTCTCTCTCTTTGGGTTCTTGGTGTCTAGACTGGGAACTATATTTTTATTATTTAAACCTGTATTTATTTAATTAACATCTAGCCTAAGATTTAAACCTCTGTTATTGACTGGGTTATCACAGTGCTATCAGAATTACCTAGGAACACATTTCAAAATAAAACTTTTACCAGTTCTATATACTAAATGCAGATCTTAGCCAGATATGTGTACTTTATGAAAGCTTCTTACATGGTTCCAGTAACCATTTATCATACAGTCAGGAGTGGTGTTTTAACCTGTTAGACACACAGGTCTAACTTCCAAATACTTTGTCCTTGTTCCCGAGTGGCTGGGATAATCCTTTCCCCAACACATGCGGTTTGTAGCACAGGAATGCTCACATCTCTGGTTAGGTCTTGTAAGTTCTCTGCCTCTCTTACTATGGTAGGGCTCTGCAGGCCAGTGAACTTGACTCTTACCTCGCATTTCTGTGAATGGAATGTGTTGTTTTGTTGTTCTGAGTGACTGGGACTGACTGTCACAAAATAAAATAGCGCACACTGGTAAGCAACACATTAAAGAAAAGCCGGGAATCAGATCCCCATAAGTGAATGTGGGTGGGAGCTCAGTCTCTTTATTTTTATTTCTTCCCTTAAAATATTTTTACATCCACTTTTGAATTATTTTGGAACAGCCAACCAGCCAGACACACACACACACACACACACACACACACTTTCTGGTCCCCTGTGTTTAGAGCACTCAGCTTCTCCTCTGGCTTGTTCTGGGTCCTTCTTCGTTTTTGTCATGTTCTTCCCAAGCACTGGACCTTGGAACACCCAAGCCCGTGTGCCCCTAATACCAAAGAGAGAGACGTGTCTTGCTGTCCTCTTGTCATAGTTTGACCTTTCCTTGTTCCTTCTTCAACTCCTGACAAGGAAGGGACATAGAACAAAATCTCTTTCATGTTTTTGGCCTACTTCCTGTGAAGCAGTTCTCTAGTTTGGGCTTCAGTGTTATAAGAGGGAAAGCATGTTTATACTGAGACTTAGGACTGCACATGCCTTCTCGTTCTCAACACTCCAGTCTCTCTGTTACTCACTTTCTGTTCCCAGAAAAGCAGATCAGACTTGTTTGGAAGGTAAGGTCTGCTCATCACTGTGTTCCTAGTGTTTAGTACTGTGTGTGGCACATAGTAGGTGCTCAGTAAGAATTTAGCAAATGTTGGAAGACACAAAACAACTACTGAGTCAAAAGAAATAATTCATAGAGAAATAACAAACTTTATAATCAGGCAAAATGATCACCTAACATTTTTTTTTTGCTTGGTTTGCTTAGGAATCTTCCATTTTTTTACTCAGCTGTAACTAGAGTTCCAGAAGTTAAAGGAGTTAGAATGTTCCAGGTAGCAGTTAGAAGAAAGATGAGGGTTGTTACACAGAGAAACCCTGTCTCTAACAGCAACAACAGCAATGATAGGTTTAGATCATTTAGTGCAGCAGCATTTACCCTCAAGTCTTTGTGTTGCTTGGCAGAGATGGGGCAGGAGAGTGTAGACCCCTCTGACGTCTACAGTGAGTCCACAGTAGCCCCCTATTGACATATAATGCACATTCTAATAAGTGGTACTTAATTCCATTTGCTAAAAAAAGTATTTTTATAACTGCTATATTTTCATTTAAAGTGGTTAGAATTTAAGCATTTTGGTACATTAATAAATTCATATTTTTACTTAAAGCATATTCCTTGAAAATGTAAGAGAAGTAAGTTGGCAATCTGGGCCTTTCATCATATTACAGACATAAGCATGCAGATCTTGGAAAGTGATGGATGTGATATAAATAAATGCCACTCAGCAAAGTCTGCATCTGTCTCCTAACACTTGCCATCCAGTTCGTTTTATGTGTGTGGGGTTTTGCCAGCATGTGTATCTGTGCATTGTGTATGCAGTACCTGTGGAGGCCTCAAGAGGGCTTCTGATTCCTTGGGATTGGAGTGACCAATGGTGTGAGCTGCCAAGTGGTTGCTGAGAATCCAATCTTGTCTTCTGCAGGAGCAACCAGTCTTCTTAACCATCATCTCTCCAGTCCCCAAATGCTGGATTGTTTGTTTTGTTTGTTGTTGTTTAGTTTGAGAAAGGTATCTCTGTATTGCTCTGGCTGTCCTGGAACTTGTAGACCAGGTGGTTCTCAAACTCAGAGATCCACCTGCCTCTGCCTCTCAGGTTCAGGGATTAAAGGCGTGCACTACTACCGCCACCTAGCTGTAAATGCTGTTTTTAAAGTAATTTTTTTTTGTGTTTTCTTTTGGGAAAAGAAAAAAAAAAGATTTAAAAGTGAAACTTGCCAGGAAGAAACCCAGAATCCCCTGCCCCTCTCTCTCCTGTCTCTCTTCCCATTCCCTACTGTCCTGACCTAAGAACTACTCCCAATACTCTGAGAAGGAAGTTGGTGAGTTTTTTGTTGTTGTTGCTTGTTTTTTTTTTCTTACCAGAGATGGGTTTGTTGGTTGAAATAAACTTTATTTTTATCTTTTTAAAGTTAAATAATTAATTATTTTCCTAGCCCGATTACAGTTTCCCCTTCCTTCCTCCCTCCTCTCCTCCCAGTCCCTTTCCCGGTCCACTCCTCCTTTCTCTTCAGAAAAGGACAGCACCCTCCCCCTTGTATATCAGCCAGCTATGGCATATCAAATTTCGGTAAGACTAGGCACCTCCTCTTCTGTTAAGGCTGGATGAGGCAGCCTAATAGGAGGGAAGGCAGCCCCTGCTCCCACTGTTAGTAGCCCTACAACAAGAAGATACACAACTGTAAGATGCACAGAGGGCCTAGGTCAGTCCTGCACAAGCTCTCTGGTTGGCAGTGCAGTCTCTCTGAGCCCCTCTGAGCCCAAGGTGGTTGATTCTGTGGGTTTTCTTGTGTTTCCTTTACCCCTCTGGCTCCCATAATCCTTCTTCCCCCCTTTCCACAGGATTCCCTGAGGAAATCCTGTGGTCCATCTAATGTTTGGTTGTGGGTGTCTGCATCTGCTCTCATCAGTTGCTGGCTGAAGCCTTTCTGATCACAATTGGATGAGGCTGATCTATGTGTACAGCAGAATATTGTTAAGAATCATTTTATTGACTATTTTTTCTGATCATGTTTGGTTCTATCCTAGGTTTCTGGGCTATCCAGCTTCTGGGTCCTGGCCCTCCTGGCATTGTCAGAGGTGGCCTTCCTCCCCTGCTATATAGGTCTCAGGCTGGACCAGTCATTGGTTGATCACTGCTATAATTTCTGTGCTACTTTTACCCCAGCATATCTTGTAGGCAAGACAAATTATAGGTCAAAAAATAGTGGGGCTGGGTTGCTATCCCAGTCCGTCCATTGGAAATCTTGCCTGGTCACAAGAGACGGCCAGTTCAGGCTCTGCGCCTCCCACCGCTAGGAGTCGTAGCCAGAGGCTACCTCATAAATCCCGAGAGTTTCCATTGCACATGAGTTTCCAGCTAGTTTCCATTGCACATGAGTTTCCAGCTCATCCCAAAGATGCTCCCGATTTCAGTTGTCTTTCCTAGTACTCTCACCCTCTATCCTTCCCCTCTTTGTGTTCCCATGCCCTCCCCACCATCTGTGTACCTCCCACCCCATCCACCTGTGAGGTCTGTTTTATTTCCCTTTCACAGTGAGAGTTATGTGTTTCCTCTTGAGTCCTCTCCCGCTTGTTACTTAGCTTGTTTGGGCCCATGGATTGTAGTATGACTAATATCCACCTGTGAGTACATTCCGTGTTTGTCTTTCTGGGTCTGGGGTACCTCACTCGGGATAATCTTTTCTTTTCTAGTTCCATCCATTTTCTGGCAAATTTCATGATGTCATTTTTTTAACAGCTGAGTAATACTCCTTTGTGTAAATGTATCACTTTTTTTTTTTAAATCTATTTTTCAGTTGATGGACATCTAGGTTGTTTCTAGTTTCTGGCTATTACGAATGAAGTTGGTATGAACATAGTTGAACAAGTGTCCTTGTGGTATGATTGAATATCCTTTGGATATATGCTGAGTTTTGAGGTAGGTTGTTTCCCTATTTTCTGAGAAACCACCATGCTGGTTTCCAAAGTGACTGTACAAGTTTGCATTTATTCCCACCAGCAGTGGAGGAGTGTTTCCCGTGCTCTATATCTTGCCAGCAGTGATTGGTCAACATCCTTGTGTTTTTGATCTTAACTATTCTGACAAGTGTAAGATGGAATGTCAGAGTCATTTTGATTTATATTTCTCTGATGGCTAAGGATGTTGACCATTTCTTTAAATGCTTCTTGGCCATTTGAGATTCCTCTGTTGAGATTCCTCTGTTTAGATCTGTACCCTATTTTTTAATTGAAATTGGATTTGAATTGGGTTATTGGAATTGAATTATCTGGTTTGTTGATAGCTAGTTTTTTGAGTTCTTTATATATTTTGGAAATCAACCCTCTGTGAGATGTGGGGTTGGTAAATATCGTTTCCCATCCTGTAAGCTGCCGTTTTGTCTTTTTGGTGTCCTTTGCCTTACAGAAGCTTTTCAGTTTCATAAGGTACCATTTATTAATTGTTGATCTTAGTGCCTGTGTTATTGGTGTTTTGCTCAGTTTTCTCCTGTGCCAGTTTGTTCGGGCTGTTCCCCATTTTCTCTTCTGTTAGGTTCAGCGTATCTGGTTTATGTTGAAGTCTTTGGACTCTAGTTTTGTGTAGGTGATAGATTTGGATCTATTTGCATTCTTCTACATGCTGCCATCCAACACCATTTGTTGAAGATGCTTTCTTTTTTTCCATTATATATTTCTGATTTCTTTACCAAAAATCAGATGTCCATAGGTGTGAGGATTTATGTCTGGGTTTTTAATGTAGTTTCATTGATGAACCTGTCTGTTTTTATGCCGATACTGTGTGGACTTCATTGCTCTAGCTCCGTAGTAGAGCTTGAGACCGGGAACGGCCGTACCTCCAGAAACTCTTGTATTGTACAGCTATCCTAGGTTTTTTTGTTTTTTCATATGAAGTTGAGTATCATTCTTTCAAGTTCTGTAAAGAATTATGTTGTAATTTTGATGGAGATTTCATTGAATCTGTAGATTGCTTTTGGTAAGATGACCATTTTAATATGTTAATCATACCAATCCATGAGCATGGGAGATATTTCTATTTTCTGATATTTTTTTCAGTTTCTTCCTTCAAAGACTTTAAGTTTTTGTCAAACAGGTCTTTCACTTGCTTGGTTAGAGTTACACCAAGATATTTGATATTATTTGTGGCTATTGTGAAGGGTGTTGTTTCCCTAATTTTCTTCTCAGTCCATTTGTCATATAGGAAGGTTACTAAATTTTTTTTTTTTTTAGTTTATTTTGTATCCAGCCACTTCACTGAAGGTATTTCTTAGCTGTAGAAGTTACTTCATAGAATTTTTGAGGTCACTCATGTGTGCTATCATGTTTGTTTTTTTAATAAGCTTACAGTGAAGAGAAAAGATGCTAATGCACACCTGAAGTCCCTGTGGCAGAGCATGACCCAGTTTGGGCCCTTTCTTGTGGAGAGGTGGAACGCTGGTCTATACATGTCTCTGGATCAGAAACACAATACTGTAGTGTTACTTCCTTTTCTGTCTAAATCTTGGCACCAAAGCATTTGTCCATCCATCCAGACAGAAATCCTGTGTACCTTTGGTGCTCTGCTACACCAGACATGTGTGCAGGCACATGTACACAGATACATGTGGGTGTCCATGAAGGTCAGAAGAGGGCCCTGGATCCCATGGAGGTGAAAGTACAGGCAGGTATAAGCCAGCTAATGTAGGTACTGGGAACAGAACTTTGATTCTTTGTAAGAATAGCAAGTGCTCTTAACTCCTGATCTCCCTCTCCTGCTCTACTTCTTTTTCTTTAATGGGTTATAGCTGTTTATTTTATAATTGTGCCAAAGTATAAATAACATAAAATTTGCTATTTGTAGCGACTTTTTAGGGTTCATTCTTTCTACCATTTGTTTTGTTTTGTTTTCCCAGAGACAGGTTTTCTCTGTGTAACTTTGGAGCTTGTCCTGGAACTTGCTCTGTAGAGCAGGCTGGCCTCAAACTCACAGAGATCCACTTGTCTCTGCCTCCCGAGTGCTGCGATTAAAGGCATGCATCACTACCGCCCCCCGTACCATTTGATTTTTAAAATTCTTATTCCTATAAGTTCTGGGTGCCATATACTTAATAAGGACCATCTCCTGCCCTGTGCTGAGGTTGGTAGATCATTGAATAATTAAGAAAGAAGTGTCAACATGGCCCCTGCTCTCAGGACCCCTGTTCTTAATCTCAAGGAGATTAAGCCTCATTAGGGAAGCATGATGTATGTTCACCAGTCAGATAATGATTCGTGGCATGTAATCCCTGCAGAGTTCAAAGAAAGCTTTGTATAAAAGTGATACTCAGCCTTATCAGGGACAGTCTGTCCATACTGCAGAAAAGGAGGAAGTCAGGGACTTGGGGAACTAAGATACTGTGTCAGCTATTTCAGTCTTAAGTCTGTTGTTTTCCAGAGAATCTGTTTTCTAGGGTAGAGCATTTGGGTGCATTACTTGTGAAATAAACTGAATATCCTAGCAGTGGAATATGTTATTGATACATAATTTATCTTTGAAAGTCACAGGAACCAAATATTTAACTTGTGATATAAACACATATTAAAAATCCAGATTATCAGGGCTAGAGAGTTGATTCAGTGGTTAAGAACACTTGCTGTACTTGAAGAGGACCCAACTTTGATCCCCAGTACCCACAAAATGGCTCACAACTGTCTGTAACTCCAGTTCCAGGGGATCTGAATCCCTTCTCCAGCCTCTACAGGCATCATGCACACACAGGATATACATATATACTTGCAGACAAAACACTTATATATAAAAAATAAAAATTTTTAAGTCCAGACTGTCTAGTGGCAGCAGAATTAACTTATTATAATTCTGTGTAAATGTCTCTGTTCACAGGAAGGGCATTAACCCTTCGATGCATTAACATAGGGAATAGGTATTTCATTAGTGAATTTAGCTCAGTTGCAGTTAGAGTTTTCATGTGAAAGCATTGTATAAAAAAATCACATAATGAAACACATACTTATTGAAACTTGAATATCTGCTTCTTTGCAATCTGGTAAAAGGTTGAGAGTGCCATATATTGTGGGCTTTGCTTAATTCCGAGTCTGTTCAGAGACTGCAGTGATTAGTGGCGAAAGGAGATGCCTGTTTTGTTGCCATACATCTATATGAGTCAAAGATTTCATCTGGACAGTACAGTGTCTTACAACAAGTACCACAAAGTAAACATCTTCTTTCTCCTTTCATTTCTGCAGGCAGGCAAAGGTACACTGGGGACCACCATGTTCACGTGACATTAAGAGGAAACGGAAACCTGTGGCCTCAGCATCTTTACCTAGCTCTAGTACAGGTGATTATATATAGTTGTCATTCGTAGAGCACCTGTTGTGTACTGAACACTAAATGATTGTTTTATATACTTTCCCATGGAATCATGATAAGATCTGTATTCCTTATCATAAGAAATTGAGGTGCTGAGAAGTAATCTCCTCGGTTCTCTCTGACTGTGGAGTCTGCATTTTCATTCTCTCACTTGGCCTTTGTATTCCTGCCAGCTGGTCCCAGTCATGTGAACCTTCTCTGTAGCACAAGCAGGAGGTGAGGTCCATGCTGATGAACATCCAGCTGGATAGCAGTTTGGTCAGTAGTCAGAGGTTATCTGGGTTCATTTAATTTCTGCTTTAAAAATAATTTTTATGGCCAGGCACCTTTAATCCTAGTACTCAGGAGGCAGAGGCAGGTTGGTCTCTGTGTGTTCAAAGCCGGTCTGGTCTACAGAGTGAGCCAGAGCAACACAGAAATCCTGTCTTGAAAAATAAACAAAGGTAAATAAATAAAAATAAAATAGCAATTTTTATTTTACATATACTAGTGTTTTACTTGCTTGTGTATCTGTATTCAGTGTGTGTGCCTGGTGGCTATGGAAGCCAGAAAAGGGTATTGAATTTCCTAGGACTATAGTTATAAATGATTAGAAGCCATCAAGTGGGTGCTAGAAATAGAACCTGGACCTTTGGAAGAGTAGCCAGTGCTCTTAACCACTGATCCATCATCTCTCCAACCCCTGTCCCCTCTGTCCCTCCCTCCTTTCTCCCTCCCTTGGCTATTTTGAGATAGTGCCTCACTATATAGCTCTGGCTGTCCTGCACCTCACTGTGGAGATTATAGACCAGGCTGACCTTCAACACACAGAGATCCATCTGCCTCTGCCTCACCAAGTTCTGGGAATAAAGGCGTGCGCCACCACTCCTGGCTCCTCTGTTCACTTTCTTAGTTGGTTTATACGGCACATTGTATTCTCATTGGTTATGTGTAATAGTGTGTTCATTTTTACTCATCATGAGATGTCTAATTAAAAACATTTTCAGGTTAAACTTTTTTAGTTTCTATATAAAATTCATGCCAGTTGGTAGAAGCTAAAATAGTGACTATCTTTGATAGGAGAGTGACCAAGAGAAGACACAGAAAAATCTGGGTCTCTGGAAATGTTCTCCATTACAAATCAGACAGGGGTGACATGGGCATTTATATATATATGTAAAAGTTCTGTACACTTTACATATATATATCTCACATGTTATCAAAGGTTCAAACCTATTGTAAATTACTTTCCTTAGGTAAACTATAGATTGAACATCCCTAATTTAAAATCCAAAATCTTAATCAATTCAATGCATGAAACTTTGGAGCACTGACATGCACGTGTGAGTAGATTCTCTGCCTGACTGTGTGGGGTGAGTTGCGGTCAGAAGCAAGCACAGTAAAATAGCATGTGTGTGTGACCTTTCAGGCATTTGGGAAACAAACCAATCTAAACCCAAAGCACCTGGACCTAAACAGCTTGATTAGAACTTACTTGCCCTGTGCTAGGTATTACACATTTCAGGTCAGTTAGCTGAGTGAAGACAGAGACCAGACAAGTGTGGAGCCAACCCCCTTCCTTCTCCGTGCGATTGTTCAAATACCCTGAAATAGACCTCTTCGAGCTTCTGTTTGGAGTGACTGCTAATCGGTGGCTCATCTGAACAATCTTAATCACAGACCTAATGATTATGTGAATTTTTATAGTGGTTCCCACCTGCAGTGGCTCTGAGCTAGGCACTTTGTGTGCACCTCTGCCTCAGCTGTCCAGGATAGATGCAGTTCTATTCCATTGATAAATGAGCAGACTGAGGTATAACCTTCTGAAGTCAAGTGTTAGTTCCAGGGTCAGGGCAGATGTTTCCCCGATGCTCTAGATTGACCCTTTAAACTTCCAGGTGTCCTTTGTATGCACAGTAGGATTGATTATTCCAAACTCTAAAACTCGGCTCTTCAACTAGTCTGTACTATTTAAAGAATTAAAACGAAACCTTTTCTCTTAGCTTTTATTTTATTTTTCCCTCTTTGGTCCTATTTTTTCCTCTTATTCCACACCCCCCCCCCAGTTTTGGGGATCAAACCTAGGCCCTCGTGTCTGTTGGCAAACGCTCTACTGCTGAGCTACAACCCCAGCCCTGCT
Source organism: Chionomys nivalis (assembly GCF_950005125.1). Lineage (NCBI taxonomy): Eukaryota > Metazoa > Chordata > Mammalia > Rodentia > Cricetidae > Chionomys > Chionomys nivalis. The sequence continues at coordinate 38,629,926 of NC_080095.1, read as the reverse complement.
TTAATGCTCGATGAGATTAGAACCATTGGGAAGAGCTGATTTCACATTCAGAGCAGGAAATGTATGTAGTATATTGAAGAAGACATTAGCTGTTTCCACGGGAACCCACTCCTCGGCTCTCACTTGTTGACTAAGCCCTGCTTCACTGAGCACTTTCTTTTTTTTCTGCTCACAACCCGAGTGCCCCATGGAGGTGAAGGACACAGCCTGAGCCTGTGCCATCAGTCAGGAGAACAAATGGGCTTGCTCTGCCTACCATCGGGCCATCTCCGATTCCACCTCTTTTATAGAAATGAGTGATGAAGAGAGGTGCGTCCCGCTTTGCCGCTGTATTAATACACATCAGAGGCCAGCTCCTGGCACTAAATCACACAACTGCATACATCTGTTATCAGTTCTTCACCAGTGTGATGAACAAGACTGCAGATAGAGGCTTCCTTGTGTCATTCTTTATAGGATTTTCCTAAAAGAATAAATAGCTCAGATCTCTGCCAACACTCTCCCCTGTCACTGTGATGAATTCAGCTTCTTTCTTAAGCATGCAGCTACAAATCTCTGCCCTTCCCCCACCCGTAGAAAGTTTCGAGTTGAAATTGACTGAATATAAAGATCTTAGTAAGGCTAGGGGGTAAAGAAAGGAAGAGATACACACGTCTTCCTTGGTTTATTTGTTTGCTTGCTTTAGTAGTACAAAGGGCTGGGGAAAGGACCCTTCCAGGGTCATTAAGTAGTGCCTTCTTCAACTATAGCACTGTTATTTTCTTGTTTATGTCTCCATGTCCCTTCCCTCCCTGGCTTTATAGCATGCAGAGGTTAAAACTGGTATCCCAGGACAGGAATTTTCCAGAAAGCCTCTACCACATGCTGAAGTGACCTAGCTAGCTGTATTAGGCTCTTAAAGAATGTATTTCTTTTTTGGTGGGTGTGTGACTGTTTTCTTCAGAACTTGAGAATAAGTGGCTATAAGAAATGTAAGGCGGTGATGACGCACACCCTTAATCCCAGCACTCAGGAGGCAGAGATAGGCGGATCTCTGTGAGTTCAAGGCCAGCTTGATCTATAAGATCTGGTTCCAGGACAGGCTCCAAAGCTATAGAGAAACTCTGTCTCAAAAAAACAAAACAAAACAAAACCAAAAAAAGTAAGGCACTCAGGCTCGTATTGAACCAGTGTGCTTGACGTGATTTTCTTCATCAGAGCCTTTGACATTCAGACTCCTCCTCCTGAAGGTAAACCCTGGTGTTTTGAATAGGGGATCTGGGGCCACTGAAGATTCCATTCAGAGCCTGGATGGTTTGGGCTATTCCTAAAGCCTTTTTCCAACTTTGCATTCCCCAGGATTACAGCCGTCATTCAGAAGCTGTATCACAGATGGTGAGCACTAAGCCAGCCATGTGTTCAGATGGGTGGGAATTTTAATCTGTTTGTTTACTGCTATCTCCCAACATCTAAAAATTCACCTAACACTAGAGCAGACTCACTTCTTTTTTTTTAAATTTTTATTAGCATTTATGAAACTAATGGTTGTTACTATGACAGCTCATGTCTGTAGATAATATAAATGATATGCTTTGTTCATCTTCAGTCTCCTATCATTACTTCTCTCCCTCCCACCATTCCCCTTCTTTATCCCTGAGCACTTACTTTTACTATTGTTGTTTCCTTAGTTACTATTTTGACATGCATAAAATACATATAAATATAGATAACCAATTGAGTCCATTTAGAGTTGCTCATACGTACAAGTTTTTAGGACTTATCACTTGCTATTGGATAGCCACTTAAGGGTCTCATCCTGGGGGGGAGACTAATTATCCGTCTCTCAGCAGTCATTAATTTTCTGTAGTTCTTCATCTAGGGATGGGACCTTTGGCTTCCATCCATGTTGACATGACAGTTGGTGTTGTCATTGTTCAGGTCTTTAGGCAGCCATATTGCTGATATTTTATGGATGTAGCTTCCTTCTCTTATATAGAAGATGTAATCTCACAGCAGATGTCCTGGTCTTCTAGCTCTTGTGGTCCTCCACCTTCTCATAAGTCTCTAAGCCTTAGATGTAGGAGTCGTGTTGTACATAGTAACCATTACAAGATATCACCAACAGTGCAGTAATGGTGCTCATATCTTGGGAATAACCAACAGCTGTCTGACTGGTCTTAAGGCCTGGTCAATAGGAAGAAATTCGTGCCTGGTGTTCCCAACCTAGATAATCACATACGACTGGTGAGGTTGTGGAGCCTGGAAGGAGCCTACTGCTGTCACTCTGTTAAGCCAGTGCATTCTTAATACTTCCCTCTCAGCCGTTACCAGTGAAGCTCTTTTTCCAGTTAGTCAAAACTAACAGATCAGAATGTGAGAGAACTGACCATGGGGCGTCTAGCTCCAATGTATCTAAATAAAATTATCTTAAAGTCGTGGCAGTATTCTCCATATTTTTCTAACCCCTTGGAAAATATCTAATTGCTATAAAAGAATATTGATACATAAGGTGTAAAAGAAAACAATGCGGCTAGTACGAAAACTGTTCCCACTGAAGAGAGTGGGGACATTTTTCTTCAATGGGGACACTCTCTTCAGTGGGGCCAGTTTTTGTACATTTTTGTCTTGTTTTCTTTGATCATTGCTTTTGTCTTTAAAGTAGTTTTAACAAATAGATGTATCTCTAAAGGATACGTTGTCTGCGAACCTTGCACAAAAGAGTTTATATTTTACAAGATTCACCCAGTTCTGTTTCTGAGATTCATATGTGTTTTGTTGTGCAAAATCTCTTTGTTTGGCCAGCGGAGGTGGCTCACACCTTTAGTCCTAGCACTTGGGAGGCAGAGGCAGGCTGATCGCTGTGAGTTCGAGACCAGCCTGGTCTACAAGAGCTAGTTCCAGGACAGGCTCCAAAACTACAGAGAAACCCTGTCTCGAAAAACAAAACAAAACAAAAAAATCTCTTCGTTTGACTGTCACACATGATTTCCCCTTGTATGAGGAGGCCTGTGCCACAGCTCAGTGATCTTGATTGTATTGGATTGTGTCCTATTTTATACCATTGTCAAAAGCACTGTGTTCTGGGAGAAGATGGTGCAGGCATTCTTCTGGGTTACTTCACACTCATTTAACGGTGGTCTCAGAGACCAGACAATACTGGACCTTGGCATAGACATGATTGGAATCCCTGCACATTTCTGGTAAGATGTAAGATGTACATCTATTGCAGTTTCTCAAGACAGCCATCATAAAAAAGCCATGAGCTCTCCTAACGCTGCACTGCATTATATCACCTAAAATTAAAAGCAGAAATTTTAAAAAAATTTTAAATTATTATCATTTTATGTGCATAGCTGTTTCGCTTTCATGTGTGTCTATGCACCATGTGCATGCAGTGCCCACAGGCGCCAGAAGGGCTTGGATAACTCTGGAACTAGAGTTACTTAACGTTGTGTACTTCCACAAAGGGGGGTGGGGATGTGTGTGGCAGGAATAACCCAAGTTCTCTATAAAAACAGCCAGTACTCTTAACTGCTGAGCCATCTCTCCAGCCCCTAAAGCAGAAGTTTTCCTATATTGATGTGTGCAACAACATTGGTCACGGTAGAACAACCCAGATGTCAGTGGCCAGTGAGCAACAAAATGTGGTTCTTGCACACATGGAGTGTCACTCAGCTTGAGCCTTTGGCACTCAGAACCTTGCTGTCTCAGATAAAGGCACAGTGAGTGAGCCAGACAGACACAGAAAGACAAATAGTGGATGATTCCACTTTAATGAGCAACCTGAATAGTAAATTAATTAATGACAACAGAAGGTAGAGAGGTGGTTACCGAGGTTGGGAGGAGAAGGGGTGGGGAGTTAGTGCTGATAGTGCACAGAGCTTCCACCGCTCCACTGGAGATGATGAGAGCTTTCCACATCACCTCTGAGCTCCATGCTGTTGAACAATGCACGTGTAAATTTTATGGACATTGACCATCATAGAAAACAACAACAGCCAACAGCTTTTCCAGGATAGACTGTCACTGAGGTTTCTGATTATGTAGTAAGGATAGGAATAGCTCTGTGAAGTCCTTTCAGTTAAACTTGAACAGCTGACTACCGCTGTGCTAGTGTGTGCAGATACGTGTTGTGCTGCTGTGGTTGAGATGCCAAAACATTTGAAAGCTACTGTTTCTAAGAAACGTATATATAAGCTGCGGTAGGGTCATGTTGTTTAAGCATTTCTAATGTTAACTTCCAGTTCGAACTTGACATTTGAGTTTATTTGAGGATATAAGATAAAATAGGGTAAGTCCTTTCTATTTTTGTGATGTGGTTTTTGCTTGTTTAATACTGAGCAAAGGCAGTACTGTAGCGCCTGCACTATGGGACAGTTTGCAAGCCGGGAAAGGGGCTGGAGATTTAAACACATACACACAGAGACAGAGACACGGGACATGGGTCATCCTTGAAACAAGAATGCCAACTTTATTGTGCTATAGGGATCCTTAACTGATAACCACGCCCCAGCTCTTGGGATTTTCAGCTGTAAAACCCACCAGGAACCACTCCCCTGGCATCAGAAACCATGCTCGGTGCAGCTGCAGGCACAGGAAACAAGTTGTTTGCTCCGTTCACTCCAGCAGGCAAAGGGTCTGAGACAGGCAAAGAAAGTCAAGGGGCCAGGGGTCTGCAGCCCCCAGTACTGGTCATGGCCTGTTGTATTTGTTTTTGTGACCCAATCACTATTAGAAAAATACCAAGGCTATATTATTGGGTAGACTTAGTGAATGTAAAAGAAAAGTCTAGAATCTACTGTATTTTACTATATCTAAGTATATTTTTACCCTTGGCAGAGTGAATGATGGTTTGTCCTGATCCACTCAGGGGCACTTGGAAAGGTGAAGTGGGTTGCTGTTGGCATTCGGTAGACAGGGTCCAGAGTGCTGAGTGTTCTGGGTACACAGCACAGTCTCTGTACCTTCATTGACTGTCCAGTCCAGAGTGTCTTGAGAAACTTGATTAGAACACCATGCCTGATGCTGCCTATTTCCTATTGCTCTCCTTGTTGTGTTTACTTCTAACATCATCATGTTGAGGAGCAAATGCAGCCCAGTATTTGAGCTTGAATTGCTATTTTTGATCTCTCTAGTTTCGTTTCCTGATCCATAAAATGGGGATGACAGTGCCTACTTCTAACAGTTGTTAAGAAATTTGATATTATGCAGGTGTAATGGCACATGCATATAATCCCAGTGCTTAGGGGCTAAGGCAAGAAGACCGTGAGTTTGAAGCCAGCTTGGGCTACATTGTAAGACATTATTTTTAAAACTACACATACATACGGGTTGGGGAAAGTGAGGTAGGGAGTCCTGAGTATGATGTCGACAGCACAGTGCCTGTCTCCATGAGTAAAGTGGCCTAGTGCTTTCCTGTATCTGTTCTACTGAATTTATTTCTGGAGAAATGATTTTGTAAATTCCACTTTTTTTTAAATGAAGAAATTAGTAAACCTTATGAAGCCACTTAGGTGAATAGGGCATGAAATATAAAGATTAAGAAATGTATTTCTATGTCCCTCTTACCCTAGTTTCTTACACTAACTCATCTCTCTTTCCTTCTTCCTTTGTGAAACACAGTGCACCCAGATGTGTCGGAGCTAGCCACCCCAGCCCAGAAGCCTCCCCACTCTGAGTGGTTGGACGGGACCTCTGCAGCAGAGAAAGCTACTGCCTCAGCTCCAGCCACGTTTTTCAAAATGCCACATGAAAAGAGTTCTGGATGCAGCTAGAGCCCACTGGCTGATGGGTGTTGAAACTTCGTATTATACAGCCTTGGTGTCCTAATTGGCACCCCTGGTCCTTGCGCCACCAGGACCCACTCCTCTTCACATGCAGCGGTGGCTCTTTCTTTTAGAAGATATTATTTGGGGAATCGTTTTCTGTAAAGCAGCGGGGCAGCAGTTTTCTTTGAGGAGGTGGGGCATCTTCTGTTGTATCCCTTACTCTGTTGTTAGCCCACTGCTCACCTTCGCTGCTTTCCTAGAGCTGATGCTCCCGGGCAGCTGTGTCTTTGTTCTAGAAACAGCGTTTGCATCCCTTCTGCATAGAGCTTTTACTATCACCAGTGAAGTCCCAAATTCACAGCCAATTACAAACACATTCCTCCATGGAATGTGTCTGTGCAGTACGGCTTGCCATCGAGCCTTTATTTACTCTGTGCCAGTAAGATACACCAACCAGGTTCTCAGTTTGGGGCCTCAGAAGAGACACCAGCATGAGGGGTTGGGAACTTCTTCCCCTGGGCTTGCACATGAACTAAGGGATCACTGGCAGCTGCGTTGTCCTTGACCTCATCTTCATGGTCTGTGTTCTGCTGGCAGAGGGCACATCTAAGCTCAGAGGTTGGTGTACTAAAATTCAGATGGAGGTTTAGGTGCGCAGCAAAATAGTCAGTGGCTAGTGTTTGCTCTAGCATTCTGATCCTGGCTTAATTATATTCTGAGTGGGACTTCACTGTTAGTTATTCTATAGAATAATGCTCTGTTATCTGAGAAGGAAAATGTCTTTGGGACATGCCTCTGTGTGGCGTGTTTATGACTGCTCGGCTGCATGTAGAGCTGTATATACGGATGTGCCTGAAGTCAATGCTACTTTGTCAAAGTGAGGAATATGTGACTGCCAGGAGCTGCTGGGGAAAAGCCACATTTCCCGAAAGTATTCTCAAGAGCACCTGTCATTCAGGGGCCTGCTTGACAGGGTGCTCTTACTTTGTATCAACCGAGTGCTTTTACTCTGAAGTACACAGGAGCTGATGTTAAACCCTCACTGCTTTGGTCACATGGGACAGAACACCTCTCCCTTAGACAGGTGCCAGGTGGTCCAATGTCTTGTTTTCCCAAAGTGTAATTGTCCCTCCCACACAGTGTAATTAATGCGAGGTGGGCAGGCGGTCAGAGTGTGAGTCTGTATGGAAAGGGGACTCTGAAGCTGGTTTTATAGATTCTGTGGAAGGCTGAGAATGTACCAGCTGGCCGTAAGAGAGTGGTGAAGGGAGATGCAGATAGAGATCATATAATGGAGGGTAACACCGAAGCCTCCCCCCCAGAATCACCCTGATTCTTAGAAGGAGTGACTGTCCTATGGGGTGTCACAGCTACATCCACAGAAGGTAGGGAATGTGGCACTGTTTGATGGCTCGGTGATGAAAGTGGGCTGTGTTGTGCATTCTCACCTAGACTTAATTCTGCAGTGGCCTATGGAACACGGTTCTGACATCCTGGCTGGGGCTGAGGGAGAGATCTACTGATGACACTTAAACCAGTTCCTAAACTTCATGCAGACATTGGTCCTGATGATGGCTTTTGAGATCGCCACAGTTAGGTGCAAAGATATTCCTGTAGCTCTCCTTTGTGGTCCATTGCCAGGTTGTCCTCTCCTACCTGGGATTTAAAGTAGTTTATATATACATATTTATTTACACTTTAAATATCTCAAATCTTTAAATATCTTAAATATCTCAATTTACCAATTTTCAGAGGTAAAGGCAGACTTGCATATTGTATTCAGGCATATGAGTAAGTCCAAACAAACTATAGACTTAGATGCCTTTGGTTTCTCTGTGTTTCTCATTGGTATCCCTGGTCAGTCTGAGACCCATGTCAATAATGTTTTTTCATGATTGTTTCATTTTCTTTTTTGGTTGTGAATTTCTATACATTTCTGAATAATTTTGACAGGGATCAGCCAAGATTATAATATCTACCTGTAATGAATGGGAATAAAGTCATTTACCTGAGAAAATAGAATATTAAGTGCACAAATACTTTCTAATACAGGGTTGTAAATTACGCTCATTTTAAGGTACACATGCTTAGGGAAGCCATTTATTCTGCTATTTCTCTGTCAACCAGCTTCAGAGGCTAGCTTTAGTATCAGCTGTATTTTAAAACTTACATTTAAAATTTTTTATGACACAGTGGATAATGCCATAAATTAAGATCTGCTTTTCAAGGAGAGGTGCGGTTTTGTTGTCAGTATTGAAGATCACCAGACAGACCTTAAGGATGCACTGGATATGAGAAGTTAATGATGCCAAGAGCCACGGTTCTGAGTTCTGTTAAATCCTTACAGACTACACAGATGTTTCTGAATTTCACTGTTGTGTTTTTTTCTAAAACAGACAAACATGTTATCTACTTGCATGACGTCCATTCACAAGTTGTTAGCTTTGCGGAGGAGTTTGAGGGGATTTGAGATTATGTTTAAGATGCAGCAGTTAAAGGAGGAGCTTCATTTGTATCCAAACCTCTGCATAGCTCTTTGGTCAGAACTGCTGGGAAGAGGAAGTCATTGCTGTTTTTGTGACGCTACATTTAGAGGGACAGAATATAGTTTTCCTGAGTGGCATGTGCTTAAGCCTTGAGTTCTCTAGAAATCAGTTGCGGTGAAAGACTTTAGATGGCGTTGGCTCTTAAACAAGACCAGTTCTCACAGCAGATGACCCAAAGTAAATAAAGTGTCTCAATCTTTGGTTCTTTGAATGAGATTTTTTTTAAGTAAAGTTCAATGTGTATAACGAGTAATTTAACTGTCTGTCCTAAAAAGATTTATTAAGGTTTGCATTCGAGGATGAGAGTCACTGAGCATATCTGTCCATCTATATCTACCTACCTACCTATGTATCTATCTGTCATCTCTATCATTCATCTATCTATCTGTCTATCATTTATTTACATCTACCTTTCTATCAATCTCTCCAAAATTTCCTTCCATGGTCTAGGAAGTTCTGTGTTACCCTGAGTTAACACAAAGCCAGTGAGAACTAAGAGTTGTAGGTACTAGGAGGAACTGCCAGGCCACCATGATCATAGCTGGTTCTTCAGCTCTGGGTAAAGAATTATGGGGATGCATGGCTCATTTAAGGTCTTTGCTCTGTTTTGGCATGATTGCTGTGGTTCTGAGCAGTGTGCTTTATTTCTCCCCTTCCTGGGCAGAATCTATGGATACACCTCAGCAGCAGCTGTCTTCAGTGTCTTAGGAACTTTGTTTGAACCGAGAGTGGAGCGGCTGGCTCTAGCAGACACGACCGCTATCTTGTTGGGGGCATAGCTTAGGCAGTGGGGAAGTGGAAGTGTTTCACTCTTGTCAGCCTCTTCTTTTGCTCGTCACCATGTCCTTATTTCCCTTTGCTGCAGTTAGCAGAGTTACAGCTTCTAGCAATAGCCAGGATGTGATTCTACCCCTTCGGAAGAGAAGCAAAGCCAAGGAGCGGGACTGCAGGTGCTAAACACAAATGGCTTGGTATTCACTCCTGTCTTAAAATCTGAAGAAGAGGAAAGCCATGCCTGGAAATGGCAGTGTGGAAGAAAAAGAACAATAGTGCTGAAGAGTGCGGAGTGTAAGGTTTTTATAAAAGGAGCCTAGCAGTGTAAATTTAGGCAGGATAATATACTCGTAGATGTGGGGAAATCTCTTGGTAAGTTAGCAGATTTGGAACTAAAGTTTTCCACTGTGGTATGAAGATGAGGCTGACATTGGAGATACAAAGGGGCGCCATCCTAGGTAGAGGGAAGGAAAGGGATGCTCTGAGCAGAGCCCCAGACTGGTCCTTAGACAGGCAGAGAGGATGATGTTGAAGATGCTCACATGGGAAGCAGCGTCTGACCTACTGAGTCAGTGCCTGGGAATGAGGTCCAGAAGCCTAACAAACCCTGCAGGGGATCCAAATGCAGCCTGAAGCCTTGGCTGCACAGGTGTTGCCAGTTAAGCAGGCTCCTTGGCAAAGACAGATTTGTGTGTGATTCCTTTCCTAAACTCTCAAAAAATGGCTTTGTTCCCATGGGTTTCCCTCGCAAACACCTGGGAAAGGGTGATAGAGACCATGATAGAGGATGGAAGTGACTTGACACAGGAGTCCAAGTGTAACAAGAGTGACCGTCACTTTTCAGTTATCAGTGTAAGATGGTACTTATTTACAGCCACCTGTGAGTTTTATGTGTTCAGTAAGTCAGTTTAAGGAAAAGCCTTACACATTTTTTTAGCATAGTGATGTACATTTTAATATATAATTCAGAAAAAAATTAAAAGAACCAATACTTCAGGTACATAGCAGGCATATAATAAGCATCTGCTGAGGTTGGTAATCTCAGTACATCAGTCCACCCATTCTCATGTCTGCTTTACACCCAACTAATAGGGTGTGAAGGCTTGAAACCCAACAGTAATGCCCCACTGATTTGTTTGAGTTACAGCGTCAGCACTTCAGAATATGATAAGCTCATTTGAAGCTTTCAGAAAAAATGGACATTGTACTTGACGATTTTATTCATAGTAATTAAGATGGGTCCTGACTTACTCCAAAGCCCACAAACCCAAATTCTCCCTTCCAGAGAGATGTATGATGGAGTTCACTGTATTCGGGAAGGTGTTCTGAAAACTGCCTAGCACTAGTTCCCTAGACTCTGCCAGTTGCACCAGGCGGTGGCGGCGGCGGCGCATGCCTTTAATCCCAGCGTTTGGGAGGCAGAGGCGGGTGGATCTCTGTGAGTTTGGGGCCTGCCTAGTCTACAGAATGAGTTCCAGCAGGACAGCCAGGTCTGTTACACAGGGAAGCCCTGTCTTGCGGGGGAGGGGTGTCTTTATGGTGGCTCATGCCTGTGATCCCAGAATTGCGGGGCAGAGGCAGGAGGATTCTAGATTGAACTACATCTAGAATAAAAGCAAGCTTTGTCTTTTAAACAAACAATTGGAAAAGTTTTCTAAGGTTTTAATGCAAATGTTTTCTTTCTCTGAAAGGTAGTTCTGACCCTTGTAGAATCTTCAGATGTTTAAAATTGCAGAATGAAAGAAGATATTTTTTTAATTTATTTATTATTTTATTATATATACAGTGTCCTGTCTGTATTTATCCCTGCAAGTCAGAAGAGGGCACCATATCTTATTATAGATGGTTATGAAGCACCATGTGGTTGCTGGGAATTGAACTCAGGACCTCTGGAGCAGCAGCCAGTGCTCTTAACCTGTGAGCCATCTCTCTAGCCCAGAAGATAATTTTGAAATAGCTTCTGAGTAGCTTTTTTAACTACAAGCTGAAGCCACCCCAGCATCAGGGTAACAGTTAGTTCCTACTGTCCAGGATCTCAGCCAGTGCCCCTCCTCTTTGCAGTGTTTGCAAAGCAGCCATTCCAAACCCTGTTAACCTCAGCCTCTCAGCAACTAATCTTGCCCTCCCACCATGACTTATTAGCAGAGCGTCCTCCTCCCTCTCAACCACACTTCCTCTCAGTACCCAAGTACCTGTGGACCTGTCTTGCCCAGGTCTGTTGCCCTCAGCCCTTGTGTTTTGTGCATTGCTCGGGCTAGCTATATATAGCCTCTTGTTATAGACATTTTTGCATTTTAATATGCTCAGAAACTACCCCCCTTCAAACAAAATACCCCTCCTTCAACTCTGGACCCCTGCCCACCACTGAAGTATGGTTCCTACTCTGTCTTTAAATTCTGTTTTTTGTTGAAGCGGGGTTTTAGCCCTGTGTGCACATGCAGATCAATTGGGAGTTTTAAAAGTGGTGATGGTTCAGCAGGTGAAAGGCATTTGTCACCAAGCTATGCATAATTGTGTGTACATGTGATTAAAACCAGATGCATTATAGAAGGGGACATACACAGTAGATGACTTTGTGACCCAACCTGTCAATCAAAGCACTGTTGCCAGTAAGGTGTTTTCTCTGTCATTGTATCTTCTAACTTGTAATTCTATATATAAAAAGTATTGATTTTTGTATGCTAATTTTATTTCCTGCTACTGACTTGTTCTACTTGTGGGAGTTAATTTTACCATTAATCCACTGGAGTCAAAAGAAAAAGAAAATCTTCCTAAATGCACAGGGGATTGAATGGAAAGCATGAGAGAGAGAGACTAAGAGAATTTCTTCCATGGGAGGCAAATAGACAATGGCATCTTTTGCCCTAAAAGTGTTCAGCAAGCCCCAGTGAGCTTCTGGCGTGAAGACTGAGGTGAGCCACCGCAGGTCAGGCGTGGGATGCTCAAGGAAGAGGGGTCTCAGCTGAAAACTCTCACAAAACCAGCTCCTTCCAAACATGATGTCTGCTAGTGTGGGTAAGTACTAAATAAATCAATGAACTATTACAAACTAGTTTACCTTTCTGCATCTTGACCCTGGTGGAAGAAATGTCATTTTTTACTTAAAAATGTCTAGCAAGTTGTCTTTGGCATAGGTTTCTGTTCAGTGTATACTGCTTGTGTGGTCTAAAACTTTCTGCAGATCTGGATCTGTCATAATTTCAGCTGACTAGTAGAAGCAACCTCAGAACTCTGCACGAGTCCACTTCCGTCCAGGAGTGGAAGTACTCCCACAGGCCAATGGTGTAGAGACTGAGCACACAGCTAAAGCCATAAACCAAAGTAGGAAGTGACACATGCAGCCAAGATAGGAACATAAGTAAGGCGATGCGGTGAACATTCTTAATCAGGAAAACGGAAAGCCTCCCTATAATTTACCAGAATTCTGCAATCAGGGGAAATGAAAAGATGGGTTAGTTCTGTGACATTAAACAACGCTGATTGTGGTTTCAAATCTGGGACTGTCCTCTTCGTAGAAAGGTCTGTGGTCTATGCCACCCTACACACCGTCGATTCTTTGCTGGGAACTAGTTCATGAGAAGACTGACTTGGAAGAACACAGGAAGACAACCAGCCTGAGAAAACTGAAAAGGCACTTGGAAGAGAGACTTCTCCTACTCCATATTGACATGAAGTCTAACTCTGAAAGTGTTGTACAGCACGGGAATAGGCAGTGGGGCAGATAGATAATTCAGAAATTGGCTCAACTGCTGAAGAAAGTATAGGATACAGTGAAGTTGTTGCCCCAGGCATGGGGGTGGGGCGGGGTGGGCCGAGATAAACCAGAAGACTGAATGCTGGATGCTGGGACAACTGTTTAGAATACCACAGATGGCTGTACAGAAAAAGGGAGATTGGACCTGTTCCTCATACTGTATGACAGGATAATGTCCAGATTGACTGAGGATTTGATTATACAACACTAGCTACACAATTACTAGGGAAAATAACAGGTGATTTCTCTTTAACAGGAGTCAGCAGGGTATGGCTGCTGATGGTCTACACTTTGCCCAGTGCGTGTCTCAGCTGCTAGGTGCTGTCATGTTTGGTTTATTTTTTTTTCCCCAAAATTTGGGGATTCAGTAGGAAAGGAAAGGGCACAAGATAGAGATGTTCTGTGGTTGCAAGTCCTAAAATATTAAGAGTTTTCATAAGAAAGTTGGCCCTGCTTGTAAGCTTCCTAAGGCACGTTGGTCAGCTGCCCGGTTCTAAAGGAGTTGTCGTCTGTCTGGTCAGCCCTGCTCTTTGTTCTTTGCTCTCCTTGGACCAGCAGGAAAACATAGACCACCTTTGTTGGAGAGGACCGTAAGTTCATATGGCAAAGGCTGGGGATTAGAGACATGAATCCTCACGGCCTCTTGAAATTCAGGTGCAGCTGGAAGCCTTTGGCTCCTAAAGCAAACAACTAACTTTTGAGTGCACTTATGCCCTAAGCAAACAAAAATGCTACAACTGGGTGCACGTTTGTAATTGACATCACTGATTATGGCTAAGCTCAATGTATAAGAAACTTAACAGCAATATATTCCACAGAAAAATTGGAAATAAATTTGAACAGGCTGCTCAGGTTTTTTTGTTTTGTTTAAGTGAAAATAGCTTTTAAACGTTTGAAGAGGTGCTCGGATTTCCGTACAGCCATTTGGTATACACAGCCACTTAATGAGATAGTGCTCCCCCATCCTTGTTCTAAAAGGCAAGGGAACTGAATCCTGAGGAGGCAAAGTATTCTGCTGAATACCAATAGTAAGCAGTGGAGCTAGGACTACGTCCAGCCAGATGGCTGTAGATAAGAGTAATTCACCATGACTAAGTGATGCTTATTTCAGGAATACAAGGATCATTTAATACAAGGAATAGCTGGGTGTCTCCTTCATATGATAAAATATATTTATCTCAATCTGAAGCCAGCTTCGTGCTTAATTGAGAATACCAGAAGCAATTTCATTAAAGTCAGGAACAAGACAAAGATGTCTACTAATCATCGCTATTATTTAAAGTTGTTCCACAGGACGTAGACAAAAACAATTAGACACGAGAAGGAAATTAAAGACAGAAATTAGAAGGGAAGAGAAGATAAAGTTCTAAGTCTCAGATGAAATGATTGGATTGTTTGCCTAGAAGCAAAAGAAGACTAACCAAAGACAAACAAAATGATTTGCAAAATTAATTTTCAGAAAACAATCATCTTTATATACATGGTATCCAATTTCATGCCTTAAGAGAAAATATTTTTACAGTAGCAGAAAACAAAAAATAAAATATTAGGAATAAATTTATTTGTAGAAAAAATTTAAATACCAGTGAGAGGTCAAACAAATTCCAGTGAAAATAAGATCGAATGAAAAGACTACCATGTCCATGTTCTTTCATAGCAATGATCAGCATCATGAAGCCATGACTTCCTCATGTTTAATCTGTCAATTCAATGTGATATCCAGGGGTGGAGAGATGACGCAGCACCTAAGAGTGCTTGCCATACTTCCAGAGGATCCAAGTTCAGTTCCCAGCGCCTGAATCATGAAGCTCATAGCTACCTGTAAGTTCAGCTCACAGGAATCCAGTGTCCACTTCTGAACTCTTAGGTATCCACATGCATATGTACCTAACACATAATACAAGATAAGAGTAAAGATGATGGCCAAGAAGCATACTAGTAGGCTTTTTTAAAATAAGATTTACATAAGCTAATTGTAAAATTCACATGGAGCGGGGCTGTGGTGGTGCACACCTTTAATCCCAGCACTCCGGAGGCAAAGGCAGGTAGATCTCTGAGTTTGAGGTCAGCCTGGTTTACAGGGTGAGTTTCAGGACATCTGGGGCTACACAGAGAAACCCTCTCTCGGAAAAACAACCAAAAAAAAAAAAAAGTGATGAGGAGACATTAACATTTGCATATGTGCAGCAGTTACAGTGTGGTGGTAATTTGTAAATAGAGGAGAATAGAATGGTTCAGAGATAATATCAACACACGGGAGCTGAGGCTATGCCAAAGGGATGGGGACCACTCCATGTGTTCTGGAAAGTGAGCAGAGGCATTCTTTACTTCTCACACCAGCAGTCTGCACACAGACCTGTGTGAAATAACAGTGGTTACAGGAGTGTACTTGGGTGTGTGGAGGCCAGAGGGGCCATTCCTCAGTAGCCATTCGTAATGTTTTCTGAGGCAGCTTCTGATTAGCCTGGGGATTTTAAATGGGTGCCGAGGGTAAAACTGAGGTTCCCATGCTTGGGCAGTAGGCACTTACCAACTTAGCTAAAAATTGTCAAATGGGAAGGCCTTTCTAAGCATGAGCCAAAAAGCTAGAGAAGTTTACTATATTTGATTTTTATATGTATAAAAAGTTTCTTGAACTAGAGACCTCAGAAGTTAAGAGCACTTGTTCTTCCAGAGGACCTGGGTTCAATTCCCAGCACCCACATGGCAGTTTACAGTAGTCTGCAGCTCCAGTTCAAGGGGATCCAACATCTTCTTTTAGTCTCCCTCTTCTGGGCTCCAGGCATGCACACAGTGTACAAACACATGTGTAGGCAAAATACCTATACACATAATAAAAAATAAAACAGCATAGTCTAAATTATCTGCCGTTTTCTGTCCCTTGGTTGTTGATAGTGGGCTTCAGTATATTTTAACTGTATGTTCTATCTCGTTCAATTCAGTGTCATAATTACAGTGGTTTGAATTCTCTCCATGGGGGGTGTGATGACTGAGTCCTCAAGGAATGACTGTTCACTAAGAACATTTCCAAATAAAACTGAATGAGATCACACAGGTACAGATACACAATCCATCACACAGCACACAGGAAACACACAAAAATAAGGCAAGATGATGCCTTCAAAAGACACTGGCTTCTTAATTACCAAATCTTAAAAATACTGAAATCGTTAGGAGGCAAATAACTCAAAAGTCTGCTTGTGAAAATGATGAGTGACTTCAGAGAGGAAATGAAGTAGGTCAGTGAAGTAAGGAGAAAGAACATAAGCAAAGAGAACTGAGCAAGGAAGTTTAGATTTTGGAAAAAATGATCAGAAACATTAAAAAAGAGAAACTTGTTGGATCGAATGCACACAGTGGAGAGAATCCCCAGATTAGATTAGATTAATCTGCCTAACTGTTGTGTTGGGCCCACGGCGCTTATCATGGCAGGTAACAGGTGGCAAAGTTGCTTAATAACAAACGACAAAACAAAGCAAAGAAGCAGAGAGGAGAGAGACTGGAGTCCTATTCTCTGCTTTTCTTCCCTCCATCATGAGGTGAATAGGCCTCTTTCTCCATTTCTCCATGTATACCAGGGATGGATGAGTAGGACAAAGAAATACTACATTCAGACAAAAAAAAAGATTAAAAAAAAAAAAAAAGAAAAAGAAAACAAAGAGTACTTCAACTTTCAGAAAATTTATGACTTAAGAGTCCTCACCTAAGAAGGGAAGTAGGAGTAGACAAAGGAGCTAATGGATTAAAACAAGGTCCAGCTGTTTGTTGTTTGCAGGAAATGCAGTTCTCAACAAAGAAAGCCAGAGATGAGAACATAGTGTCTAATTCTACTTTATGCAGTAAATACTAAGGGTCATGGTTTAGATTTTAGATGTCCCCACAAAGGCCAGTGCTTAAAGTACAAAAGATTTGTTTAGGCTCACAGTTTGAGGCCTTAGACTCTAGTCAGTTGGTACCGGTGTGTTGGGCCTGTGGCGGCGTATCATGGCAGGTAACAAAGTTGCTTACCTTATGGTAGCAAAGAGGCAAAGAGAGAGAGAGAGAGCGAGAGAGAGCGAGAGCGAGAGCGAGAGAGAGAGAGAGAGAGAGAGAGAGGGAAGAGAGAGAGAGACACTGAGGTCCTAATATTCTCTACTTTTCTTCCCTCCATTTTAAGGTGAATAGGCTGTTCCTCCATGTTGTGCTCTGGTGTGATGCACTGAGCTGCCTCAGGCACGTGAGAAGGCCGACTGATCATGGCCTGAAACCTCTGACCCTGTGTACTACAAGATTTCTTCCTTATTCATTGCCCATCTCAGCGTTTTGTCACATATATAAAGCTGACTAGCTCAACAGGCAAAGGAACTTTGTTACTGCAAATCAGGATCCTGCCCACGCAGAGAAGTGTGAAGTAACCAAGGGGAGGTAAAAGGTCCCTGGGAGTCAAGGTGGTACCAGTTCTATGCCTTTGTTTAGAAGAGGGGGTGTTGTCACTACGGCCTGAATGTGCCTGTTAAGTCCATGTGTTGGGAACTTAATCCTCAGTGCAACAGGTTGAAGACAGGGCCTGATGGAGTTATTTAGGCCATGGGATGTCACCCTCCTGAACTGATAATGCCATTATAAAAAAGGAATGGTAGATAATGTGAGCTCATCACCTTTACCTGCCACCCTGTATCCTCACCAGATGCTGGCACTATGACCTCAGACTTTGCACTTACAGAACTGTGAGGAAATTAATGTCTGTTCTTTATTATCCATTGAGGTGTTCTCTTAGCAGTAGCCCAGGTGGACAGTGGTATCCTGTGCAGCTACCCTTGGGAGTGTGCATTGTTCTGAAAGTGTGCTATTTTCCATAAAAACAGGCAAGACCAACCATAAAATGTGCATGAGCACGAGTCAGTGTGTTCTGAGTGTAGGGGGTGTTTGAGAGCCTAGAGATGACACGTGTAATGCAGCCCGAGCCCTGGGCGGGAACGCTGCACAGAGCCCTCTGGACTCAGGGATTCCCTTATGCTATGGTTTGGGGATCCTGAGGGGACCTGACATTCCCTTTCATAATAGGTCATGAAACCATGTATGATTTTAGGGTAGAGGGCATGGGATTCTGACTTTGTCATCATGCCACCATCTCCCTTGATTGGCATAACCCCCTTCCCACAAAAGACCTTCATAGGGGATCAGCTGTTGTCCCCCAATTTCCAGGGTCTGAGCACCTGCCTGGTCATGTGGCATAGAGGAAGGAGCTTGACAAAAGGGGAGTGAAGCCAAAAGAGCTGCAGAGTGGAGGGGACAAACTTGGACAGCAGTGACTGCTAGCGAATGGGGTAGAGGCTTGTGCATGAGGCTGATTGTCCACAGAAGATGACTTCAGAAACACTCAGGGACATTCCCAAAGCCACACAGGATGTCACATTCTGTAATGCTGTCATGGCAGCATCCTCATAGGTCATTTGTGGATTGAATCATGTGCTTGCTAAGACAGAGGCTTTTAAGATATTAAAAAGTAGCACACATTCATAGTACAGATATCATCCTGTACATTTAGGAATGCACTGGAGAAAGGGTTACCTGTAAGAACTCTAGGAGAATTAATACCACAGTGGGGTAGGTCAGCTTTCATTGCTGTACTGAATACCCAACCGTTTGTTTCAGCTCACTATTCTGGAGGTACAGGGTCTGCTGTTCACCTTTAATGATGGCTTCCTTGAAAGGAGAGTTCCGACTAGTGTGGGTCATCAGTGTCAAGTCAGGAAGTGTATCTGTGTGTTTCTGGCTGTTTCTCTTATATAACCACCAGGTTTCAACTTTGGGGGCTCCCACCTAATGAACTTATCTTACCTCTACACACCATGCTGATTCAGCTTTCCTCTTCTGGTACCTCAAATGGGAATTAATATGAGGAACACATTGAAACCATACCCAGACTGTAGCCACAACCTGGCAGGCACGTAGGTATGTAAACACAAGTTAATTCCCCTTCCAGGCAGTCAATAGGCTCGAGGATTCAGGGCATTCAGGTCTGCAACTCTGCTGACAGGTCATTATCTATACCAGTGGTTGAGACCCCTTTGGGGTCAAACAACCCTTTCCTGGAAGTCACCTAAGATCATCTGCATATCACATATTTATGATTCATAGCATCAAAATTATACATACGAAGTAGCAATGAAAATCATTTTATGGTTGGGGGTCACCACAGCCTGAGGCACTGTATTAAGGGGTTGCAGCCTAGGAAGGTTGAGAACCACCGCTCTACAGGTCACCTGCTCCAGCCTCTCTCAGGCAGAGGCTCACTCCATAACTGCCAGGAGAAAGGAAAATTGCAAAACTACTTACTTTCTTCTTTTGGAGTACGCGCGCGCACACACACAGGCTACGTGGTGGCGGGCATCCCTGGAGTTTTCCAAAAGCAACATGACACTGGCACAGCCAGAGTTAAGTGTTCATAGGAAGCCTACTCAGACCAACAGCATTATTGCCCTAGGCATCCAGATTTGTTTTTTGTTCCCAGGTAAGAGGTTCACTTCCTCTTCACCCCATGACCCCAAAAGGAGCAGAACTTTCCCTTCATCACATCCAAGATTCTTGTTTTGAATGTTGCCCCCCTTTTGGGGACAGAGAAACTTCTGACTCTTTTGGGTGGTGGCGTGTACATATGTGTGCAGAGAAAGAGGTTGCTTCTTCCCGTGGCCTCCTCGCGTTACAGGTCCTCTCCCTGCTCCAGACTTTCAACCCTCAACTTCTGCCGGGGGCACACAGTTTCTAGTCTGTCGGTTTCCCAAGGTCATCCTTTGAGACCGGCTGACTGCTGGATGTACGTGCTGTAAGCATTGGCTTGTTCAGCTCACTCAGGGGAAACTGGGTCCCTCGGACCTGGAAGCTACAGAGCAGGGCAGGGTGTGGCCTGGGGATGGTCTGATTGCTATAAATTCCTAGGGGAGGGTGGAAGCAGAGGCATGACTCCTGGTCCCCATTTCTTCCCTCCTCCTGCCCTTTGATAAGTGTGGAAGGGGGTGGCAATGCCTGTGGAGCTTGTGGAGGGGGAAGCAGTGGCCTGTGGGTTGGAACTTGGAGAGAGAGGTTATCTAGGATGAAATATCAAACCATATCACATTGATTTTCCCTCTGGGGGGGCCGGATATCACATCCTTCCATTTCCCTCTAGTGCCTGCCCGCCATCGATGGGGAAGCATTAACGGGGAATAATCAATGATGCTCTGTCCTGAAAATAAAAGGCTTGTCATGTCTCTCCATTTGGTGGAATGGATGTAAGACCAGGGGTCATGTGGCCGCTTCCATCTGTCTCCTGATGGAGGCACTGACTCAGACATGCTTCCCACCCAGAGGCCTGCAGCCCACAAGCTCTCTCTGGGCATCAGGAAACTCAAGACTTCGGTTTCTTTGAGTTCTCTATCAGCAGCTCAGATAACTCACAAGCTTGGCAGCCTAGGAGGGGTTTCCAGGACGGTTAACTTGGGAGTTCCCTCATGGGCTGGTTCCCTCATTCTCTGGGTGCTAAGCTGGCCATCAGTACAAGGCCATGGGGCATTGCCTCAAGGTAACTCTTCCTCCCACCTCTCTGATCCGATTCACTTGGCTCCCTGCTCCTAACTCTCCCACTTCCAAACACATGAAGTCCTTTTAGATTGAGTTCTTACATCTCTGCCCATCAAAAGCTCCAGCTTGGAAGCATGCCAGGGCTCTTCTATCAACCCCTGGGATAGCCTCTCGGTTCTGTCTCCTCCTCAACCCTTCAGCCCAGAGAAAAGTAGAAAACAGCCCTTCCAATTTCCATATTAGTGTCCATGTGGCTGGAGGCATTAGATGATAGTCTTTGAACTTGTCTGAAGGTAGTTCTGGTTTAAAGTTCCTTTGCTTTCTGGTGGGTGCCTATTTCCTCCTGGAGCGAGGAGAGTGTCTTACTGGAAACTTGCAAGGATCCAGAAGCTCAGAGAGCACCAGCACCCACAAGCCCCTCCCCAGGGTATAAGTGCAGCAAACATCAGCAGAGAGGAGACTGCTGGAGCTGCCTGCAAGTCTGCAGGAGCTCCAGGGCTGCAGGTTAGTGCGGCATCTTCCACACTGGAGTGTACCTTCTGAGTTCCTTTCTACCCTCCTGGAGGCATCCCCAGTAAACTCTAAGCTACACGTAGGTGGATCCTTCTTTGGTCTGCTGCCGGTGCCCTAGCTGGGATGAACAGACATTTATTCACATCTCTGAGAAGTCATAGATCTATTATTTTCTGGGGGGAGGGGAGGTGCAGTGTGGAAAATGGACCCATGCTGTTGGGCATTCTAGGCAAATGCTCTACCACTATGCCACATCTCCAACCCTTCTTGTTTTTTTCTTTATTTAAGACAGAGTCTAATGTAGCCAAGGTTGGCCTCCAATTTGAGATGTAACTAAGGATGGCCTTGAATAATTCTCCTGCCTCTACCTCCTTAGTGCTGGGATTACTACCATACCCAGTTTTATGCAGTTCCAGGCGTGGACCCCAGGACTCTGTGCATGCCAGGTAAGCCTCCTACCACCTACCTTGCTCATCCTTGCTCCTTTGTAATTTTTTAGACAAGGTCTGGCTAGCCTTGTACTCTCTGTGTAGTCTAGGCTGGCCTTGAACTTATGGTAACCCTCCTCCTGTCTCTGTACTTTTGATGCACGCTGTATCTGAGGCGTCACTTTTCCATCCTATACCTTGTTTTCGACCTACACGCATCTGCTGTCATCCCAGTTTCTATCGGTGGAGAGGTTTGTTGTGCCACCTGGAGCTCTGTTTAAACTGGGCCCCACTATTGAAATCATTCGCTTTTACTCTCAGCTTTGGTTCATCTGGGAATTTTATGAGCATGCCTCTTCTCTCCTGGCAAACATGAGATGGTGGGGCTCAGCAGACCTAGATGTATGTCAGCTTCATCACTGACTAGGGTGCAGGACTTTGGAGGCACCAAACACACAGATGAGTCCCATTTCCCCTCTGGTTAAGGGGACAGAGCGGGAGAAAGAGAACAGTGATGAGTCCAGAGGAGGCCATCAGAGGGAGCAGAGCAGCTCCTTCTGCAAGTTCACGAGGCCTTCCTCCATCTTTGGCGGTGGGGGTGAAAACATGGTGAGTCTCCCTGCCATTTTTTTTTTCAACCCCCACCCCTGCATACTCTCTCATTCCCACTACCCAGATTAGTGTGGGGGCTGAAGGGCATTTTCCTCTCTGAAGTCCTTCAAGGTTAGCATGGGCCCTGGGAGCTGCCCACGTGGATCCCCGCTGAAGATCTGTAAGATGGTTCCCCCACTTTATTTCAAGAAAAACAAAACAAACAATGATTGCTTCTGGGATCTGTGCTCCTCTACTCTTCCTGGTGAGCTCTAGATGTAACCTCTCTTTCTTCAGGAGCAAGGGAGGGACCCAGATGCTAAGCTCAGGCCCTGTACCTCCTGTGCTCCTCCTGGGGTCCTGTACTCCAGGCCAGACCAGGGGGCTCTTCTGACCGAGTGAGTCCTGCCCATCCTTATGCAGCCCCTTCTTCCTGCCAGCCTGTGAGTTCTTCAAGATTTCCCCCAGAAAAAATCCTCTGGTGCTCTGAAATGCCCAGGGGATTACAGCTGCTTGCGCACAACAATGGGCTCAAAGCAGCATGGAAGGCAGGTTCAGCAAGCAGTAAGCAGGCCCTCAGCCCCTGCATGGACTCACAGCTTCTAGCCCCACTGATCCGACTTCCTGGGTTTCCTCATTGGCTCTGTAAGCTTCCTCTGTCTATCAGGATGCAGCGCCACCTCCTGCCTGGCAGGGAGGGAGGTAAGAACTACTCTGATGAGATACATATGCCATGCCCATATTTGTGTGCCATAGTTGAGAAGCCAGTGGTTATGACGAAGATGATGCCAGCCTGGTGTGCGTGTGTGTGCGTGTGTGCGCATGCGCGCGTGTTGTATAAAAACTCCAGCTCTCTATTGAGGCATCTGGTGTATTAGTTGCCCCAGAGTAGCAATCCCATTTGCAAGGGTTATCAGCATCCTGGGAAGTAACTCATCGCTGTGAGTGACTTTAATTCATTACATAGCTAGAGAAAGGGGGTCCTTTCTATAATCTCTAAACTCCAAGCTCTAATTCTCTTATCAATGTCTTTCTTACCCATCTCATGGTAAAAGATTGTATTCGACAGTAAAGATGGAGGAAAGCAGGGAGTATAGAGGAGCGGCCTCTCTTCTGATAAAAAAGAAAATCACAACTGTCCTAAACCATAGCCTGTACCGTCATCTTTTTCTATTTGCCCTAATTTAACTTTAAAAAAATCTACTTTTGATGACTTGTTTGATGTCTCCACTCATTACTTCAGCCTTCTGAAACTATTAAAACAAATGTCATATTCGCTATAAAAACTTGCAATAGTCAGCTTTCTGTTACTATAACAAATACCAGGGTAATCAACTTACAGAGAGAAAAGGTATCGGCCTGGTGGCCACTTAGGGAGGAGAGAAGGTCAGGAACTTCAAGGTCACCCGCAGGAGCACAGCCTGGACCTCAGGAGATCCTGTTTAAAACAACAACAAAACCAGAAAGGGCTTGAGAGGAGGAGGGGCCCCGCCCCCTAGAGGTTCCGTCACCTCCCAGCATTGCCTCAAGCCAGAGACTAGGCCTTTAAAACAGGAGCCTTTGGGAAATATTTCAGATCCAAAATATAGTACGTACCCCAAAAGGCCTCCCAGGCTAAGTAAGGCCTGTTGTAGATGAGGCTGGCTGTCATCAGGGAGTGAAGTTCAGCAGCACTCCCATGCTGCACCCTGACGCTGGCCTCAGGGCCACATGCCGTGGGCCTGGGCGCCATGGTGGACCCAGGCGCTGTTTTCTTTTCCAACCTCTCACTGAGTTGTCAGAGCGTCATCTGCAGCAGCTTCTATTTCCTCACAGTTCGTCTTCCACAGTGAGATCTGGGCTTTTGAGAGACTCCGGGATCTGCTGGTTTGGATCTGGCTGGCTCTTCAAAAGTTCTTGTAGCCACATTAAGAGTGGTGGACTTTACAGCAGGCAGGGCTCCCGTGGTGGCAGTCTGGCCCCTGAGGCTTGTTGCTCTCCAGTGACACTGATGTACATCCATAGGAAACGGGACGAGGTCGGGGTCCAGTAAGAAGTTGTTACAACGTGAGTTCAAGCTTTTCCCAAGCTCCTGTTCTTGGTTCCACTCTGGTGTGACTCTTGAACCCTGGACACACTCCCATCATGCAGTGGGGTTGCCCTGAGCTCGCTGCCTGCTGCTTTGATTTTGAGAGATAAGCAAACCTCTTTGATATATATATATATATATATATATATATATATATATATATATATGAGATTGATAGATATATATCAAGAAAAAAGAGACTAAGACACAAGTACTAAAGTAAATCATAGTGTAGACCACTTTTAAAAAATTAGAGAACAAGACAACACAAGAACTAAATTATATAAAATAGCTTCTTATTAGGCATTAGGCAGCATCTTGATATAGCGCCCCTGGATCATTTTCAAAAAAAAAAAAAAACAAAACCCACAAAAACCTATATTTTAGAGCTGGGTATAGTGGTGCATTTAATCCCGCACTCTGGGAAACCTTGTCCCAAAAAGAAAAAATTGCATTTGTATAGTAATTATACTATACATTAAATATTTTGTATTGCCATTTTTTATAACTTCTTCTAATGTTGGAATAAAATTTTAATATTTTATCAGCATATATTATGCAAAAATGGATTTTATTATGCCATTTTCATCCACATACATATTTTAATTATAGTCACCCCATTATCATAGCTTGTTCCCCCCACTGATATTGTTTTTCTTTCCAACTAGTCCCTTATACTTTTATAATTTTTTTGTGTCTTTGTTTGTTTGTTTGTTTTTCTTTTCAAGACAGGGTCTCACTGTGTAGTTCTGACTGTCCTGGAACTTACTCTGTAGACTAGACTGGCCTTGAACTCATAAAGATCTGCCTGCCTCTGCCTCCTGAGTGCTGGGATTTAAGGTGTGCGCCTCTGCACCTGGCTGTCTTTTGTTGTGGTTTGTTTTTAATGACCCCAGTGGTTTGTGTGCAGGACAGTTGAGGGTTTGTTTACAGGAACATGGGTACCTTAACAGTGGCTATACCACTGCAAGCAATGTTCCTCCCTCATCAACCATCAACTGTAGATATAAATCCTCAGGGAGGGGTGGAGCCCTAGGAGTTCTTCCCCATTCCATGGCAGGACGTTGATTGACCCAACTTGTGCAGACATGAACGGCCGTGTCACGCCCAGAGGTCAGTGTTTCACTAATTCTCCCCTTTCTCTGGGTCCCACATTCTCTGCCGCTTCTTCTCCAGTATTCCCTGAGCTGTGTGGAGGGAGTGCTGTAGACATCCTGTTCATGGCTGAGCATCCCGTGTGGAGGGAGTGCTGTAGACATCCTGTTCATGGCTGAGCATCCCTCAGTGACTTTTCTCAGCGCATTGAGCAGTTATGTGTCTCTGTAATAACTACTGCAAGAAAGAAGCTTCCCTCAGGGGTTCAAGTCCATACTCATCTAGAAATAGAAAGATCTTTTGAAACTTTGTCTCAAAAAAAAAGAATAAAAATATCAGCAACACTTAATGCGAATTACACTTAGGCAAACGTACCCCTTAAAATCTTAAAAGTCCATATATCTCAGAGAACTTCTATACAATTAGAATATTTATTGCAAAGCTATAAAGGTTCACATTTGCCTGATCAATTTTCATTCATGACTCTTTACTTGTAAATTTTTAATGATAAAGTTCATATGAATTAAAAAAAATCTTTATAATGCTGTAATGTAGGTCCATAAATGTTAAAATTCAGTAAATTAAAGTTTTTTTCTATTCGTTTTTAATTCTAACTTCCATTTTCTTGGTTCCACAGAGGCCCTGAACCTAAGGTTCAGGGAAAATTGAACATTGAAGGACTAAGAAATCTGATATGAGATAGTGTATTTCTATGTATGACGGGGAAACTGCCCCCATAAAATCTCAAAATATGGTCATTTAAGCAGTACCAGTTGACATGACAACACGAATAGGGGAAATCTCATAGGGCCCAACCCCTAAATGGAGAGTTATAAGCAGTTAATGGCTGCTGAGAAAAGAAGAGTAAGTTGATTCAAAATATTAATAGTTTTCTACTTAGTCATGCAATACCAGTCAGCCAATCAGTCCTAAACACATATGAATAGCATCAAATGGACTCAGCAGGATGTATATGTATGTATGTACCTGTGTATACTTAAAACAATTGCAATTAAAGAGGAGGTCACAAATTTGAGAGGGAGTGGCAGGGGAGCACAAGAAGACTTGATGTGTGTGAGAGAGGAGTGGTGATGATGGAAATACATTATTAATATATGAAACTCTCAATAAATACAAACCAAATTAATAAAAATAAAAAAAAAAGAAGAAAGAAGCTTCTCTTGCCAAGCTGATGGCAGTACCAACCTGAGACAGGAACACAATTTGATGGGAGGCAATTTGATGGGCACTTTATCTTTTTAGCAAAACAATAGCAGAAGTTTCCATACTAGGGCCTGCCTAGGCATGGACTTTTGAACAAGCTTGCAGTACCAGACATTAATTCCCTGCCATGGATTGGGCCTCAAATCCAGTCAAAAAGTGGCTGGTTACTCCTGTAACAGAGCTGCCCTACTGGACCAGGGCACATCTTGCCTGGCCAGTCAGTTGTTGACCTAGTTACTATTCTATTGCTGGGAAGAGACACTATGAGCAAGGGAAATTATAAAATAAAGCGCTTAGTTGAGGCCTTGCTTACAGGTTCAGAGGGCTAGTTCCTGATTATCATGGCAGGCAGCATGGCCGCAGGCAGGTATGGCACTGGAGTAGCAGCCGAGAAGTTCCCTCCTGATCCAAAGAGATCCAAACACAAGGCAGAAAGTGCCAAAGAGATGGGCTTGACATAGACTTTTGAAACCACAAAGCCCACCTCTCAGTGACATGCCTCCTCCAACAAGGCCACACTTCTAACCCTCCCCCAATAGTCCTGTGCATTGATGGGGAGCAAGCATTCAAACATAGGGTCCTATTGGTCCGTTCTCATTCAAGCTACCAAAGCAACACAGCACACAGGGTTCACGGCGAGCAAGGCCATTGATGCTGATTTTGCCTTAGCAACTTGCACAGCGTTTCCTATTTAGTGTTTTGATTCAGGCTCTCACTAGGTAGGCCAGCCTGGCCTCAAACTTAATCCTTCTGCCTCAACCTCCTGAGGACTCTAGATGTCCACCCACACAACTAGATAAGAATTTGGTACACATCACTGATCCAGGGAGTGTGATGCTGGTTTCCACCTCCCCAGCGAGGATCAGAGTACCTATCCCCCTTCCTGTGGTGAGGATTAGCAGTTCAGTTTTCCTGGAATTTAATAGACACAAAACCAGTGTCACATGGTTTGCATTTGCATTTCTGACTACTGATGAGGGCAGATACTTTCTTGCATTTACTTTTTAAAAAGATTTATTTTTTAATTATTTATGTGTATGTGTGGGACATACATACATACAGATGTCATCAGATGTCCTGGAGCTGGGGTTATAGGAGGCTGTGAGCCAGCTGACATGGTACTGGGAATTAATCCGGGTCACTAGGAAAACAGCAAGGACTCTTAACCACTGAGCCATCTTCCTGATTTTTTGTTTTGTTTTGTTTTTGTTTTTGTTTTTTGAGACAGGGTTTCTCTGTAGTTTTGGAGCCCATCCTGGAACTCACTCTGTAGACCAGGCTGGCCTCGAACTCACAGAGATCTGCCTGTCTCTGCCTCCTGAGTCCTGGGATTAAAGGCATGCACCACCACCGCCCGTCCATTTTCCTAACTTTATAACAGGTTACATTATGAAGAAATTTGAGGTTGGCACTCGGGGTGTGGCTCAGTTGCCAGAGTCCTGACTTAGCCTTCACAGAGCTCACAGCATGCTGCTCCCTGGAGCTACAAATAAACCAAATATGGCAGTGCACACCTGTGATTCCCCTCCCCTCCCACCCCACCCCCATCCCCAGGTACTTCCCTTGAAGACAGGGTTCATTCCTCCACCTGTGCTCCCTGGTGTGACAGACTCTGAGATGTTCCCTTCTTTACATCTTTGTGTAATCCCTTTCCCCCTTGACTATGATGGATTCTAACCCACAGACCACAAGGGTGACGATAAGACGCGTACCTGTGTTATGTTCTATTGCCGTCTGTTCCGCTAGCAGCCCTTCTCTGTCTGCTCCCTTCTCTGAAAGCGAAAACTGTGCTGGGGGACCTGCCCACGTGCTGAGCAGTCTGACAACGGAGGGGCAAATCCTGCCAACAGCATCCAGTAGTTTGGAAACAGGTCTTTCTTTGGTTGAGCCTTGGATGAGGCTACAGCCCCAGTCAACATCTGGTTTGCAGCCCCAGGAGAACCTGAAGCTGCTCAGTCAGCCAAGCTGTATGCTTCTACCACTCACTAAAACATGGTGGATCGATTGCACAAACAAGAGGCTGGTTAAAAATTGGACAGGTACGATGCTTTTTTGTTTGTTTGTGTGTTTTTCTAAAGTTGAGTGAGTATTCTAGCCACTGACTAGAAGGATAAACTCTGCCACCACATTGCCCTGTGATCTAGTGAACAACATCATCACTGACCTGTGTATCAGCTCCCTTCCTGCCTGGTTGACAGTGGTACACCCAACACTTGCTTCTGTAGCCTCCCTTCAATAACCATCTCCTCGTCAGGTTGCTCTGTGGACCTTTGGATGAAGTCCTGGTGAGGCAGGCATCATCCTGAGAGCCTACCCTAGTATACAGCTATCTGCTCAATAGACATGGCTCTCTCTCTCTCTCTCTCTCTCTCTCTCTCTCTCTCTCTCTCAACACTGGGCATCACTGGTCAGGGCATTGGACATCTGTCTGTACCTCCTCCCCCCGTGGATATTCCTGTCTTTGGTGTGTTGTCCCTGCTCACAGATTTCCCAATCTGATTTCTGAATGACTGTAAATTGCTCCCATGAAGCTTTTGAAGTGAAGCATCTGTCCTTGAGCTGACCCTGTGTGGTCACCTCCTGACCAAGAAACCCAGGAAGTTCTCTTTCTCTTCCACATGTGAAACAGTTAGTTCCCTTGGTTTTCATGGTCCAGGGCTCCCACCGATAGATCTCTGTTCTATTTCTAGTCTTCCCTCTGCCACTGCCCCTACTCCCATCTGAGTGTTTGAAAACAATGGCCAGAAAATACCATTTAATCTGTTTTTATTTTTTATTATATAAAGAGGAAGGAAAGAGTGGTGGTAAGGTTGTGGCTGAATGAAGGATACCTCAGAGCTGGGTTTTTTTCTTTTCCTGCAGTGGAATGAGACAGATTCCCATCACAGCTCTGAGACATGTTCCATGTAGCGCCCCATCCCCCACCCCCGCTCTCAGGGAATGGTCGGGGTTGGTGCTGTGGTCCTGATAGAGCCATCATAGAACCGTTCCTAGAAGGTGCTGCCTGCTGGAGGAGCACCCTGCTCCCCGCAGCCTTGCTCTGTGTGCTCCTGGGAGTTTGTACTTTCTCAGCCGGGCGCTACTGACTCATCTTGTCCAGGATTCTGAGCAAGACTGAAGCAGAGTGGGCAAGAACCAAGGTGGGAGTGTGATACCAGCGAGGAGATGAGTTTAGAGCTGGGATGCTGCGGCAGCAGGCTTGCGGAGAGAGTGCGAATCCTGACTAGTCTCAAAGCAAGGAGTTCAAAGGTGACCATTTCCCAAGACAGCAGATGCTAGACCACAGGTTTTTTCTCTCAGCCTCCTTTTGATCCCAACTCTAGGCAGTCACCTGTGCAAAGAGCTTTTCCGCCACCAGTACCTGCTCTCCTCAGCTCTCTGTTGGTCCCAGCTGGGCTGCAGTGCCTACAACATCAGGAGACTCCCTGGGGGGACCCTTTGACCTACAGAACGTCTGTCTCTCCATTCAGGAAATCAGTCTTTCTTTCTCTTCGCTTTTAACACGGATCCATTTACAGTGGCATAGTATAGCGAAGTAGAGGTAACAGACAAGGACCATACTGGGAAATAACGGCAGAGAAATTGAATCTCTCACAGCAAAAGCTGACTGATGCCCTGTTGCTAATTTCCTTTTCTAGAAGAAGCATATACAAACACTGATTCCCATGAATGTAGGCTCTGCTTTCACCATTGGTCATAGTGAACAGATACTGTAGAAATTCTACTTTGCCCAATTCTTAAAAAAAAAAAAAATCATGCAAGCACAAACACGCACATACACACACACGCACATGCACACACACATACATACACATGTGCACATGCACATGGGGACTGGAATGGGGTATCAGAGCTTCTAAAACTGGAATTACAGGTTGTTGTGAGCTATCCTTTGTCAATGCTGGGAATTAAGTTTGGCTCCTCTGCAAGAGTAGCAAGTGCTCTCAACTACCAAACCATAGCTCCAGTCTAGATTTTGCCCAGTTCCTAACCACATCGGAAGTGGAGTCCTGAAAGGTGTGACATTTTCCCCTTCCCCATGTCCCTTGGTCTTTCTCTCTGGGAGCCAGCTCCCCTGTGAGGTGTAAAGGTGACTGTGGAAAGCCTGTAGGGTGGAATGAAAGCTTCCTGTCCACAGCTCTACGAGTGAGCTACTTCTGGTGGGAACTTCCAGCACTGGTTACACCTTTAAATGACTCAACCCCAGGAAATACCTCAATTCCAGTGTCAAATAGACCATGAGATAGAACAACCCAGAAAAGCCACTCTCAAATTCTTGACTCATAGAAACCAGGAGTTATAAATTGTTTCTGTTTCTGTTTGTTTGTTTTTTAAGACCCAAGTTTGGGAATACTTGGTTACATAATAATAGACTACATTTCTTAGAACTGGAGAGACTTTGATACCATCACCGCTAAGACTCTGATCATGTGACATTCCCTCCAGGAAACGTCTAGAGACTTATTACTTCACATCAAAGGTACCACAGTCCTTGTTGTCTTCCTCAAGTTCCCTAAACAGAGTGCCCTGGACTGTGTGCCCTGTGTGAACACCCTTCAAACTTTCGCCAGCTCCCGGGTGCTGCCTTTTCAACTTTCCTGCATCTTCTTAGTTCATAGTCAAAGCTATCGTCTTCCTGAAATTCTATGAGTCTCAAGCAGACATCCACGTATATCCAGGTTTCCGGTGTGCTTACGGCATCAGCGCCTCTTCCTTTGCCCGAATGGCTTCTGTCAGTTTCTGTGGTCATGCCTCATTTGGACTCCAGGCAAACTGAGAGTGTGGATTTCATTTCTAGAATCATGATTGCTGCCTTATTAATACAAAGACAGTAGCCTAAGAGTTCCAGGATAGCCAGGACTACACAGAAAAACCCTGTCTTGAAAAACAAAAACAAAACAAAAAAAAAAAGGAAGGAAAGAAAGAAGGACATGAGAATGACCAAGGACACCTATTCCCATCTGACATCTGAGAATTAGTTCATCAATGGATTCATCTCCAGGAATATTTCAGTTGTCTTTAGTTTGAGTTCTGGAAGTTGCTACAATTTACTTATTTCTATGGTTATTTGACAAGTTGTAAGCAGGCAGAACAAAGAGGCCTTTCTGTTGCAGCACTGGACTGGGGAAAGATGGCCCGCATTAGGCTATCTGGAGCAGAGAATACAATCTTTGATGGGAGAGCTGTCTAGCAAAAGCTGCCAGGCCAAGGTCTCAGGTGTGGTATTGATTTTCTTAGAATTATTTTTGTTTTCAACAAACCACCTTTTCCTGCATGCTTCTTCCTCGTTCAACCTTTAGAAAGAACTTGGGCTACAGTGTGATATTAACACGGATCTTCTATGAACTGTCTCACAAAACCAGGCTCAATCTTTAGAATTTCTGTAAAAGAAAACATTATGGTGTTGGATGACATTTTTTAATCACTGGAAGAATGAACCCATGAATGTGTTTCTCATCGTGAAGGGTGTGGATGGCTGCCACTTAAATGCCAAACATACAGTTCTTTTCCTTCATATAGAAATGCACAGCCGTGTCAGAAAACACTGTAGGATGCATAGCAAACTAGCAATGCGTTTGAAGTTCAACTACCAGGAACTGCTCATTTAAAGGAGAAAGACAACTCTTGAGCATGCTGGGTGACCCATACCAACATTGAGA
This sequence comes from Chionomys nivalis, assembly GCF_950005125.1. Lineage (NCBI taxonomy): Eukaryota > Metazoa > Chordata > Mammalia > Rodentia > Cricetidae > Chionomys > Chionomys nivalis. The sequence goes on along the minus strand of NC_080095.1, from coordinate 38,597,987 downwards.
CCTTGGAATACTGACCAAAAAGTATCCTCTTCCACAGAGATGGGAACTCTGGGTGTGCTCAAGATAAGTCAGCGGGTGCTCTGCCATGACCAAGAGCTTGCACGGGTGCTAGATGGCTTAGCAGACCCTGCCTAGACATATTCCCAGTGAATGCTGGGAATTTAGTCATGGAAACTTGGGATGCATATGGAATTCTCTGGCCCTTAAGACCCTTCCAGGACAGTGGTTCTCAACCTTCCTAATGCTGTGACCCTTTAGTACAGTTTCTCATGTTATGGTGGCCCCCAGTCATAAAATGATTTTCATTGCTACTTCATAACTGTAACTTTTCTACTGTTATGAATTGTAAATATCCGATACGCAGGACATCCGGTATGTGATCCCTGTTTGTTGGAGACAAAAGGTTTGTTGAGTTAAAGGGCTGTTTGACTCCCAAAAGGGTCTGGACCCACAGGTTGAGAACCACTATTCCAGGAAGTCACTAGTACAAACTCCTTAATCCTAAAGGGGAGAAGGGCTAAAGCCCTTGTAATTCCCTCTCCTTCGCTCTTGAGTCCCATGAAAGGATGCATGCTATTTCCTGCCCAACATGAGACCCTGCTCAACTCACCAGTGGGACAGAGCAAGCTCTCTTCACTGAGTGAACTGGGAGTAGAGGTATGTGCTGGCTAGTTTTATGTCAGCTTGACACAAGCTGAGAGGAGGGAACCTCAAGTGAGAAAATGTCTCCATAAGATCAGGCTGCAGGCAAAACTGTAGGGCATTTTATTAATTAGTGATTGATTGATTGATGGAGCCCAGCCCATTGGGCATGGTTCCACCCCAGAGGGGCGTGGTCTTGGGTTCTATAAGAAAGCAGGCTGAGCAAGCCATGAAGAGCAAGCCTGTAAGCAGCTCCCTTCCGTGGCCTCTGCATCAGCTCCCGCTTAGAGGTTCCTGCCCTGTTTGAGTTCCTGTTCTGATTCCCTTCAACGATGAACAGCAACGTGGAAGGGTAAGCCAAATAAACCCTGTACTCCTCAACTTTTTTGGTGATGGTGTTCATCACACAGTAGCCCTAAGACAGAAATTGGTACCAGGAGTGTGGAGTATTTGCTGTGACAGACCTGACCGTGTATATTTGGGAAGATTGTAGAGAGACTTTGGAACTCTGAGCTAGAAAAATCATTGAGTCTTCAAATTTTGGTGAGCTGTTCTGGGGGAGCTTGGAAAATAGAGTGTTGAGAGAATCGCAAATGATCAAGGCCTGGCTGTGATGCTCCAGAGGGAAGTTTGGGAGTCATTTAAAGGCTCTCAGGGCTGTTGCCTGGGCTGAATTAAGAACCTGTGGCTGTAGTCAGATAGGGACGAAGAGTTAGCCATGCTTCACCAGAGACCAGCACTGTTGAAGTGAAACCTTTGTGTTACTGGGGCAATTGGTGGTGATTAGCTGGAACCGAGAAATTAGCTGTAATTAATAAAAGACCAGCATCACTGAGGTGAAACTTTCTGGGAAGGGTTTCCTCAGGGTCCACACACAGAAGCTGTGTTCCAGAGGCAGCCAAAGTTGTACCTTGTGCTGGCAACGGAGTTTGGTAATGTAAGAATCACCCAGGTGGTGCTGGTTGTGAAGGCATGAAGGGGTCATGGAAAGCAGCTGAGTCTTGGCACTGTGAGAGGCCAGGAGAGGCCGCTGGTGAAGGTGCAGCCTCAGTAGCAGTTGAAGGCCCGGGACTGAAGTGGCTATGCAAAGAAGTTGTGTCTTGGCAGCATGCAGACAGCCTCTGAGAGCTACTTGTGAAAGCGCAGCCCAGTTGCAGCAGTTTGGAGGAGCCACTACCATGGGATGACAGCAGCAGCGATGGGGTGGAACCAGCCTGATTGACAGGCAAAGACAAGCTGTGTGCATTGCAGAGGGCAGAGCTGGAGGAGTGACCCGAGTCCTTGGAGGAGCCCAGAGGGTCGTGAGTGGATCCCGCACACTGGACGCTCATTTACACTGTTGGAGTTTGGTTTTGCTTTGTTTTGATTGTTACCATACCTGGTTCTTCCACCTTAAAGGAAGAAAGTATTTAACTTATATTTTACTTAAAGGAGCCCATAGTTGAGAGACATTAGATTTTAAAAAGACTTTAGATTTTAAGAGGCTAGATATTTTGATGAGACTGAATTTTTAAGTGTTTGAATTTTTAAAGGCTGTGATGTCTTTAAGTCGGCAAACTGCTATGATGTCTTTATTAATATGTGATCTTAAGGATGAACAGGAAAGGAAAGGTTGCGTCTTAACAGTGATGTGTTTGTGTGTCAGGTGGATAGGGGGTCAGTTGTGCTGGCTAGTTATATGTCAACTTGACACAGCTGGTCATTGGAGAGGAGGGAGACTCAATTGAAAAAAAAATGTCTTTATAAGTTTTAGCTGTAGGCAAACTTGCAGGGCATTTTTTTTTCTTTTCTTTCTTTTTTTCTTGTTTTTTGTTTTTTTGAGAGAGGGTTTCTCTGTGTGTCCCTGGCTGTCCTGAAACTTGCTATGTAGACCAGGCTGGCCTCGAATCCCCAGAGATCTGCCTGCCTCTGCCTCCCGAGTGAGTGCCATGTCCATCTGGTTATAGAGTATTTTCCTAGTGAGTGATTGATGTGGAAGGGTCCAGCCTATTGTAACAATAAGAATCATAACTACGACACGGTCTGTTTGTGCAGATTTGTTTAAATCTTCCTGCAGGTCTTGGGATATATAGGATGAGTTCACGGGACACAGCCTGGACAAATGGCCACAGAATAGGATGCTAACCATGGATGTACAGTATGGCAGACTTGTAGAGGGGTGCATCTGCTTGAAACTAGACTGGGGTGACCCGTTACTGTGTATGTCACAGTAGCAGTGATAGTGGGTATTAGAGGTGGCCTGTATTGAGGGAAGCCAGGTCAGTACATTGTTTGTACATTTCTAGTTGTCTTTTCTCTACAAGCAAGTTCACTTCGGTGGTTTTTATGCACTTTGTTTGCAAGTAATCACCTAGAGAAGAAAACAACATGAGTGAAAATGGACGTGAAGAAGAGGAAAGCTTACACGGTATTCTTGGGAAGGCATGTAAATTATCCATTCACCATGGACATCAGAATGGAGTTTCCTCCAAAACCCAGAAATGGAGCTACCCAGTGACCCTGCTCTGCCACCCAGAGGAATCTAAGCTGGGGACGTCCAGACAGTCCTAGTCACTAAAGCACACTATTCCCAAGAGCCAGGTTGGAGCAGCCTGCTGCCCGTTGATGGCTGGGTGGACAAAGGACTTGAGTGTGTTAATACAGAGGAGTTTCATTCAGTTACAAAGCAGAGCAAAGTTGTGTCATTTTCAAGAAAACAGATGGGCCTGGAGGTCATCGTAATAAGCAAAATAAGCCAGAACTAGAAACACAAGCTCCCCAGTTTCTCTCTTGAGTAATCTAGATTTTTAAATAGAAAGAAAAACAAAGACGATGTGAAAGTAGGGAGTGCTGTTTCATTGGAGAGAGGCGGCCAGCCGAAAGGAAGGTGGGGGCGGGAGAGGATGGAGCTAATGCAAGCGTGCCATATGCACATATGAAAATGTTGCAATAAAACCCATTAGTCTGTATATTAATACATACTAGTGAAAAAATGAGTGGAAAAAAGTAATCAGTGAGCCAGGAGTTGATTTATAACTGAAGTCAGTTTCCAGTCAGGTCACTCCACTCCAAATATATATTTCAAAGCTCCGCGTGATGCTCAGAGCCGTAGGGAGAGGAGGCAGCTTACAAAGAGCAGATCTCCCTCGCTTGTGGGTTTGGTGAATGAATGGCCGTTTGAATTGCCACTTGATGGTGTATTATCCTACAAGTCTTAAGCATTTCCCAAAGTAAAGGAGGTCTTCAGACACCCACGTGGCCACTTGCCTTTCATTGCTAGGCCCCTAATATAGTCTGAATTAATCTCCACCCGGTCTTTCCTGGCCCATGTTTGCTCAGTCTTACACTAACCAGATTCCCAGTTGATTTTTTTTTTCAAGCGAGCGTTTCTCAGTTGGTGAAGGTTGCTTATAAAGACGGTTGTACATCCTGAGCTCCTGCCGGATATCAAAAGCCAGAATTAGCCATGAGCTTCTACCTCTGTGCTCACCATGAAAATATTAAACAGGATGGAGGCGCGAGGAAAGCACAGGAACACACGCCTTTGTAGCTGTCTTTTTCCACCGGATCCTGTGGCTCTGTCTCCATTTTGTGGAATATTTTTACAAATGATGTTTGTTGACTGTTTTAGAAAGGCAGGTGGACCTGTGGCTTCATCTGCGTTAGCTCCCAGTGGGGCTAGGATTGCCTACCTAATGTACTAACTAGGTGTCGTGAACCCGTCACACCTAGGAAGCAATAGAGGGCCACCAGAACCTGAGGAAATGCCTGGAGCCTGGGCAGCCGTGTAAGTGGCTTGTTGACATACTAGTTTGGTCTTGGAACAAAACTGGGCCCGCTTAGAGAGCTTGCTTTATTGCTGTTGTTGGCTTGCCTTTGTTCTTTACTCTGAACTCTTAAATACTGTCCCAACAAACTAATTTTTTTTTTTTGCACTCTGGCCTGTTGTGATGGCATGAAAGTCAACAGCTGCCTCTTCCTTCTATCCCTTACAAATGGGGCTTTTAACCAGAGCCACTTTCTAAACTCAAGGGGGAGGAGAAGGTGGATTTTGCTATAATTACTGTGCCCAGGTCTCCTCCCTCCCAGATGCCTTCTCCTGAAACTGGATTGAATGGTGAATGGTACCCCAGGTGACTGGGAAGGCAGGCGGGGAGTTGGAGAGAGGATCCGGAGACAGAAGGTAAGGAAGAGCATTGCATTGGGGCTGCTGTGATGATAGAGTCCAGCTCTGTGGAGATTGGAGCAGAACTGTGTGTCTGAGGCAGAGAGGATGCTGGGACTGTGGGTCTTCAGCAAGCCATTCCTTCCCCTGTGTGCACACCTCACATACGCAATGACAAAGCTTTCCTTTAAGTCCGGGGAAAGGACAGCATCAGTTAGGCAGGGGTGGAAGGCCAGGACCTGAGTGTGTATGGAAGAGAACAGGTAAGAGGCAGCCAAACACGGCTGGAGAGCGGTGAGCCCTGGCTTTCTACTGCACTGTCCACAACAATCTGGGCTATATTAACTAGAATACCAAGAACGTCCCCAGCACATAAATATGATTAATGTTGTGGAGGAGGCACTTATTACCCTGATTTGATCATCACATGCATCGGATTATCAAACTGCCCCCCATAAAAATCTACAGATATTCTGTCTCAATAAAACCAAATGACAACAAAACAATGAAGCAAGGTGGCTGTGGTGACACAGCTCTGTAGTCTTAGAGCTATGGAAGGGCAGAGGCAGGAGGATTGCTGTGAGTTTAAGGCCAGCCTGTGCTGTTTGATTCCCTCTTGGAGCTTTCGGTTCCCTCTGAGATGTTTCTATTGGGAGGAAGGAAAAATGGAGACCAGGATCCCATTCTCATGCTCACCCAGAATGCTCTCCATCCTTGCTGTGTCAGAGACTCCTTTGGCTTCTGTGAAGTGTTTTCATGGGAGGTCTTCATCTTTGTGCTTTTCATAGATGGGTTTTCCTACCCATGCACTTGAGTGGCTGAGACGCCAAGGAAGATGATGAATTAGTGATACTGATGTCCTGAAGGGTGAGCAGTTCATCTCACAGGGCCTGATAATTTTTAACAATGGGAGGAAAGGGTTTGGCCCTCCAAAGACTTGGACTTGCAAAAGTATAGACTATAGCTTACACCACTTTGGGGGAAATTCAGTGGGTTTTTACTTAGCTTTGTTGTATCCTAACAGGGCTGGCAAGTGCCTGGCAGGTGCTTGTCTCAGCTCTAGAACCAACCTTATGGTAGGCAATGAGTAAACACACAAGTCTCCCAGCAACACACACCATCCAAACTAACCAATGGACCAAGGACCTGCTCACCACATGCAGTGTCTCTCAGTTCTTTGATAAAGACTCTAACAGTGACTTTTATACATTGCCCTTTTTCTTTTCTTTTTTTAAAAACATGTAGAGCATAGGTGTGTATACATGTGTGTTTGTGCAAGTGTGTGCACATGTGTGTGATGGCCATAGGTCAATGTCTTAGGCCTTTCTCAACCCCTTGCTACTTTATCTTCTCTCTCTCTCTCTCTCTCTCTCTCTCTCTCTCTCTCTCTCTCTCTCTGAAGCTTGTCAACTGGCTAGACTGACTTGCTGGCCAGCAAGCCCTAGGGATCCCCTTGTCACTGGGGATACAGGTACACTAGGCTTTTACATGGGTGCTGGGGATCCCAACTCGGGTCCTCAGGCTTGTATGGCAAGTACCTTATCAACTGAGCTATCTCTCCAGCCCTCCATTTTTTTTTCCCTATTCATTCTTAAATATGCATGGTTTACAGACAGGAAGAGGCCCTAGGAAATGCATGAAGAAAAGAAGGATGCATTTCATGCCAGAATTCCTTATGCACATTTAGGAACTGAGGCCACTCCATCTCCTTTCCTGTTCTTCCCCGCTAATGCTCAGTTCTTGTCCTGCAACCCTGTCCCCAGACTTACTCCCCATTGGTCTATTCAAAGTGGAGTTATGAATTAGAAGGGGGGCTCCATCCAGGTAACTAATTTTGACCTTGTTTGTTTAGGGGGCACCCGTTGGCCCCTGCACCCCTGCAAGAGCACGTGTATATCTTTATTCTCTTTGCATGTTCCTCTAATTGATCTTGAAAAGAAGGGACAGTTAAAGAAGACGTTAAGGTGAAATGAAGCCATAACCGCAGCTGGAGACTTTTATTAAGTGTGGCAAAGTTTCCTGGGCTGCGCTGAAATTGTTTATTGATTTTGGTATGGCTGGGTGCTCGGGAGTAATCGCCCAGAATGCTGCCGGAGAGAGCCGCTTGTTAGCTGGGCTCAGCATCGCCCAGCCCCGCCTTCACTCCGGAGCTTGCCTCCTTAACCTGTAAATAAATACCAGCTTAACTCCTGAGGTGCCTCACCCGGGGCCAGCCTGCTCCCTGGGTACCCAGCCACCCCCAGCAGGGCTGCCCCAGGGAGGGAAAGGGCATCAGGGCTGATGGTAAGCACACATCATTTTCCATCTTTACTCTTGTTTATTTGCACCCCCAACCTTTGTTCCCCTTGGTAGTAAGGGTCAGAAGTTTGCAGAAACACGGTAAATTGAGGTTATTTCTGTGGTGGTAGCTTTACTCTTTGATCTCTCTTCTTTGTGTGCGTCTATCAGTTTCTGCACCATGCTGATGTTTAGGCCTTCTAGTTTATCTGTTACTGTAACCAAGCTTGCCTGGAGTCTCCATAGTGACAGGGTGGTCTGAGGACTTCCCTCTGCAGCAGGGGCCCCTGTACAGGTTAGCTGAAAGGCTAGGGCATGGTCAGCTCATGCAACCAGGCCTGTCTGCTCAGGGAACGCATGGTAAGCTGAAGTCCAGAGTCAATGAAGGAACAGGATCAAATAGTGAGAAGGCCAGGAGATTTGGGTCAAGTTTGCATCTCCGAAAGAACTGGTTTTACCTGGGGCATCCTATTCCAAAGGCAGACAAAGTTTATGAAGCCTCCTGGGGTCATCCCACTCCTGAAATGGTCTTATTTGAGAATTAGGATGGGTAGAGTTGGGAAGGTAGACTTCACTTGTTTGGGTGGATTTTGTCCCACGGTATCCAACAAATTATTAGAGCTGATCTATATTTCTTGAGACCTTTCCTCTATTTCTATACACTTTCTCCCAAACCCTCGGGGCTATGTTCCTGTCAACCCCCTTGAAATACATTATGTTGTTTCAAAGTCACAGAGCCACCAGGCTCCAGGAAGCAGGGTCTTGGATGAGCCCTTGGGAGTGAGAAGCTATTCAACGTGCGCGTTCATGGAAATCATCTCCCAGCTACCCTTAAAATCTCCCAGCTGAGAGGCTACTGTGGTGTTGGCTTTCCCAGCCCCTCTGTAGTGGCCGATCTCATGCCACGCGGTTACTGTTCTCTCTTAGGATTCAAAAACAGCCTGTTTCCTCTTTTTCTTCAGACCATGGAGAAATCCCCCTGCCTTCCAGAGAGAATCAGGCTGTGTGGGAAGCGGCACATTCTCAGTATTTCCAAGATTCCCACCTTCTCACTGTACTTCTCCATCCACCCAAACGCTGTGTCAGCCACCACCAGTGTCTCCGGGAGGGCTGTCACCAGGGAAGGAAGCAAAGAAGAAAAGGGACAGAGCAGATGGGTTTGATCCCTAAGCCACTGTGGACTATAACCTGATGTCTCTTTCTAGGGTCATAAAAAAATACTGGAGACCAAGTAATTCAAAGAAGAGAGACTTAGCCACAGGATTCTGGAGGCTGGAGCATGGTGCAGCTTCTGTCTGTTCAGTATCCTCTGCCTGGTGGAGGTCCTGTCGTAAGGTAAGGCAGAGCAGCTTGCTTCAATCCCTTCCTCTGCTCACATAGCTACCAGGTTTGTTACAGAGGCCCCTTAATGTCCTTATCTAATCCTACTTACTTTCCAAAGCTTTCTTAACACTACCAAGATGGAAATTGGACAGCTAGGTTTTTAACTCATGAATGTAGGGGACCAGCATTGTGAGAAGAACTTTTCAAAAAGGTCTTTAGCCTCAGGAAGGTGGGGCAATGCTGCCCATATCTTGGAAGATCAGGAAGAAGAGCTAGGCCACCGCTAGTGGCCTATGGCTTCCATAGCCTCCCAAGGCAGCAATGCCAAATGTAGACCAAGCATTCAAGTACATGGACTTGGGGACATTTCACAATTAAACCACAGCACATGCTTCTACATATTCTGTATGGGAAAATTCATATTAGTTCCCTCGGCCAAATGGTAGAGCTTGGTCAAGACTGAGGAGGCAGTCAGTACCACCAAGATGAAGTCAAGTTAACTCTGCAAGAAATAACTTTAAAGTCTCAGTAGAATAAAAAGATTTCTAAATGTAAGATGATATCTCACTCAACTTCAAAGACTACTTAAATGGCCAGGCTTGGTGGTACAGACCTTTAATCCCAACACTTGAGAGTCAGAGGTAGGAGGATCTCTATGAGTGTGAGGCCAGCCTGAACAACATAAAGAATTCCAGGCCAGCCAGGGCTACACAGAGGGACCCATCTTAAACAAACAAACAAACAATCCACTGACTACTGAACTTGGCTAGAGTAATGGTTTAGCAGTTAAGAACACTGACTGCTTTTCCAGGGGACCTAGGTTTGGTTCTACTACCCACATAGTAGTTCACTACCGATTCCAAGCATCCACACAACCATCAGGGACTCTAGACCCAGGGGATCTGACACACTCTTCTGGCCTCTGTGTGCACAGATACACATGTGGTACCCAGATTTACATGCAGACTAAACACTCATACACATAAGATAATTATTTTTTTAAAAAGACTTAACTGGACCATTATTTTAGTGAAAGAGATTTGGCAGCGGCTAGATCAAATCTGACTTGCCGGTAGAGGCTCGATTTGTATAAATGATGAGAGACTGTTACTAAGTGTAGTCATAATGTCTCCCTTGGAAATAGCATCATCTTGGAAATGTATTTATTTTTACATTAGCAGACTGTATTTAGATCGTAATATCTTTGGATCTGATCCTGGCCAGGTTATCAGCCCTCATAATGAAATCGTCCTTAAAGTGAGGATATGAAGTCAGAGTTCTGTAGGGCATGGCGGGCAACTGTTTACATCAGCCTACATCTGAGGCTGTCCAATCCAAACCATCTTTGCTACCACACTCGACTAGCATCGTAGTAAGACAGCAGTGGCCAAGCCCAAGGGTGAATGGGCACCAGTCCACTCCAACAAAGCTTGATTGGTTAAAAAACAGCAGTGGATGGATGTGGTTGAAGTGTGCCAAAGTCTGCTGGAGGTGAGTTTTCTGGAAAACGATCTGACATTCATAAATACAAAATGCTACCACCATCGAAATGGCTCGGTGGGAAAAGGTGCTGCTAAGCCTGAGAACCCGAGCTCAAGTGCCCAGGACCTGCATGGTGGGAGGAGAGAACTGACTCTCCGGAGCTGTCCTCTGGCTTCTACATGTGCACTGTGCCGTGCACTTGGCTTCTCCCCACACAATTAAATGCAACTATATTAAATTATTTTTAGACATGGTAGTGAATGCATTTACTCTCAGCACCTGGAAGGCAGAGGCAGGTGGATCTCTTGAGTGTTTGAGGATAGCCTGGTCTACACAGCAAGTTTCAGGCCAGCCAGGGCTACATAGTGAGGTCATGTATCAAAAACAAACAAACAAAACCAGCAACATCAAAAAACTTTTAATGAACTGTCAACTCTGTCACCAATCATAGAACAGTTGGCAAATACTTAGACATATTTAGCCAACTGATTTGGCCAGGGTGAAAAAGGTAACTTCCAAACTCTCCTAAAATTTATCCTGATCGTTGATAAGTCCAAATCCATTCTAGCTTTCTTAATTTTTTCTTTTCTCCCTAAACTGGTCTATCCATAGTCTTCCTTCTGAGTCCCATCCCTTCCCCCAGTCTCCAATTGGGCATCAGGACAGTGTGGCCCTCCATTACTTTCCCAGCCCACACAGAATTTCAAATTCTTCCTAGAACCCCCCAGTCTGTTGCCTCCAGTGGAGAGAGTGATTTCTGACCTCCCCTGACCCTGTCTCGAACAACAATAAAACAGGGATTGGGGGAACCGTGACACAAATCAATAGGTTATCCCAACAGGCTGGCCCTTTGAAGCTGTTTTCTCTCGGACACTTGCAGCAGTAACTAAGATAAATCGCAATTGCCTCCCACTGTCATAGGAGCCCGAGGAGGCTCGGCCAATCCCAGTGTGACCTCGCTGGTGGGTTTGGGCTGGAGGAGGACAGGGAAAAGCCATGATTGGGCTATGAAAAGAGGATGGGGGAGGCTCTTGGGCCTTGTTTTCTCCCCATGGCTGTCAGTAAAAGTTTCCCACCGGCTGCCAGCTGCTCTCCATGCTACTTCTCATTTATTCTCACCCCTTATTTCACGTTCATTAACAAACACTCATTACGTCCAGGCCCCCGGAGCCTTCAGAGAACTTGATCCTTAGGAGTTCCTCCAGCATTTCATTTGCCGGGTTCTGAGCGAAATGTTGGGAAGCAGCCAGAGCCAATTCTAGGATCCCAGGAAAAGAAAGGGAATGACAGCCCAATGGCTTCCTTCTTCCTGGAGGTGTAAGGAGAAGGTTGGAAAGATGGGGCACCTCTACTGTTTCGTTCCTGGACATTGTGTCCCTCCATGGGCAGTGGATGTGGTAGAGAAGAAGGGTACTAGCAGTGATGGGCAGCTAGCCAATGACAGAGGGGGAGAGAGAAAGAGAGAACAGCAAAAACAAATCAATCAGTTAATCATATATACAACTAGTATTCCATTTCATATTAATTTCATTTTCCTAGCCGTCCCCACGGGGCAGATATGATTGGTCTTCACACAGTTGGGGTGGGGTGGAGATGGCAAAGGAAGCCAGGCAGCCTGGCTCATGGTGACATGAGTCACAGTGCTACCTACACTTACTCACTTTCCTGTCTGCTCTGCTTGCCTGTGAGCCACCAGGACCACGGGCCGGATTTTATATTGTAGAATCCAGCATAGATACAGAGAACTGTATAAGGCACTGAATCTCCAGTACACTCTGTGTCTTCACCACCTAACGAATCTTCAGTACACCCTGTGTCTTCGCTACCTAGACAATCACCAACCCTGCAGACCTTCTGCAGCCCCTCTCTCAACTCTCACGAATTCACGAATTCGTTCCTATTCCTCATGAATAACAGCCTGTCAGTTAGTTTTGACCATTTCTGAGCTGGACCTCTCCAGGGTTCTGAGGGAGAGCCTTCCTCTGCATTGGGCCTCTTGCATCCCATCTTGTGTTTGTGAGCTTCTGGCACACGGAGGAGTGTAGCGGTGAGCATGTGTTCCCATCTCAGGAGAGTGTACTACTGCTGGAACATACAAGTCGATTGTTGATGGACCCTGGGGAGTGTCTGGAAGACCTGGCTGCACATGCTGGGCCTGCAGCTCAGGTCCCGTGCGCATCTTCTTGAAGGTAAAAATGGAGTTTCTGGGTCGGAGTGTGCTCCTATGTTGCTGTTTGGGTTGAGCCTCTGGAGCACCAGTGCAAGAGGGTCCCTGCTGCTTGGCACCTCGCTAACCCTGGGGACCGCAGGTTTTCATGCAGACCCTGGCAACTCCTTCGGACCCTCATGCATGTCTTCCAGTAGCAAGGAGGCCAGCATTTTCATCTTTCTGTTGACTTTAGAATCTCCCTTTTAGGAGCGCTCATGTAAGCCTGCTGCCCTTTTCTCTATTTTGTGTAGAGAAAACTTTAAAACACTTTTGGAAAGTTTTATGTCAGGGTTCTCCAGAGGACCAGAATGAATGGACATCACAAAGGGGGGGGGGTCATTAGATTGGACATCACAAAGGGGGGGTTATTAGATTGGACATCACAAAGGGGGGTGTCATTAGATTGGACATCACAAAGGGGGAGTCATTAGATTGGACATCACAAAGGGGGGTCATCAGATTGGACATCACAAAGGGGGGGTCATTAGATTGGCTTACATGATGTGGGCTGGGTAGCTCAGCAATGGCTGCCTGCACTCCAGAGAGCCTGAGATCCCCATAATCGTCTCAGTCCACGAGAGCAGATGCCTCAGCAATCCCAGGCTGGCACTGAAGGCCGGGAGGCATCTTGGAGAGCGGTGGGGTCTTCTGCTCACGTTGGAAAGCTGATGAAGCTGGTTTCTGACACCAGCAAAGAATCAAGGCAGCAGCGGGAGCTGGTGCAATAACCGATAGACACACTCACCCGCAGGATCAAAGGCAGGTGAGCAAGAGCAGACCGGCTCTTTGTGGTGATATTTTGTTTGTGATCTAACGAATGAAGTTTACGTGAAGATCAGAGTGCCAAGGTAGCCACTAGTTAGCCATAGAGGCCAGGCAGTGGTGTCGTACACCTTTAATCCCAGCACTCAGGAGGCAGAGGCAGGCGGATCTCTGTGAGTTCAAGGTCACCCTAGGCTACACAAGGTTGTTGCAGTCTAAAAGAGAAACCAAGCAGGCAGTGGTGGCTCATGTCTTTAATCCCAGCACTAGGGAGGTGGAGACAGGAAGGGATGTGGTTGGACGGAGAGAGGAACATAAGGCAGGAGGAGACAGGCGCTCAGGGCATTCGGTCTGAGGATTTGTGGAGACAGGAACCCCATTCAGTCTGAGGACTTTGTAGCGGTAAGAACTAAGTGGCTGCTGCTCTGCTTCTCTGATTCTTTAGCTTTCACCCCCTCATATCTGACTCGGGGTTTTTGTAATTAAGACCAATTAGAATTTGCGTTCAGCTCTTCCTTCAGAACTCTTTCTATCTGGGCAGCAGCCAGAAGGTGGCAGCCACTTTGTGTGTGTGTAGGGGGTGTCTTCCGGCCTCAGTTTAGTCTTTCCTGGAAATCCCCTCATAGGTACTCCCCCTGACCCTGCATATCTCTTGGTCAGTTTCAAATCCAGTCAAGTTGACAACCAAGACCACCCGTCACGTATGGTGGCCTTGAGCAAAGAAAGACCATGGTGGGCAGAGGTGATCTTATTTCTTTTTCTGTTCTACAGACTGGATTTGGAGCAAGATATCCCAAGGTGAGGGTTGGTGGGGCAGGCAGGTTAGGAGTTGTCTGACTTTGCACTTTTTGAAGAGGGCTTAAAGTGCCCAGAAAGAAGTGAGTCACCAGGGATGGTTTTAAGGAAGAGAAATTGCTAATTAATAAGGGGCACATAACTTCAAAAGCTGACCTTTGTTTAAAAAAAAAGTAACTAGCAAAAATACAGCGATTTTACATTCACCCACATTAATTGAGTGTTCCTTTCGTGTGGAAATCCATATCCACTGATAATCCCAAATGGACCTTTGATTTCAATATATATATATATATGACAGAGATTCACTACCTAATCATGTTTATAGCTTAAATTAATATGGAAATCAAACCTGAAACTCTAGACCATTACAAAGACTCTGAGTTTTTACAGAATTTTAACTACTTTTAAAACAAATGCTGTAAATGTGAGCTGCATAATAATAAAAGCTGATCATATTAATTTAATTTAAACTCCATTAAAGATGCCAGGAATGATTTGTTGAGTTTTTCTTTAAAGGAGAGAGACTCTGCTATGGACATACGCCACCCACAGAAACACGTTTATTGGAATGAAAAATCGTGCTTTTGTTAGATTCTAGTTGATTGCTGGATCCCAACCAGGAGTAAAATCCCGTGAGGGTCACTTTAATGGCTCTCTGAACAGCCTTTGTGTGGTTACAGTCCCCGGCTCACAGCTCCCCACCGGGCTGTAGTGTGGTCTGGATCCTGAGGCCTGAGGGAGAAGAACCTTCGAGTGGTTTTCACGGCTCCTGTTAACACACCACCATATGCTAAAGGCTCAGACTGGCTGTGTGGGGCGCCCCCAGTTTGCTGAAGTGGGGGAAGACAGCGGCTCTTCTCTGCCTGGGTATGATCTGTGGCCTGAGGAGTGAGTGATGGGAGCTCAAAGTTTCGGATGTGAGCATCAGGTTCCAGGGGGCTTATCTGTGGTCTGTCTTGTGCTGGAAAGTAAAGGTCGGAGGGGCACCTAGTTTGCCTGGGGTGGGTCTGGGAAGGCCCTTCTGAGAAACAGACATTTAGCCTGAGAGACAAAGAAAGGCATGGACCTTCTGCACTGCACCCCCGTCTGCACCACACCCCCTTCTGCACCGACCCCCATCTGTACCACACCCCTTTCTGCACTGCACCCACTTCTGCACCACACCCCTTTCTGCACTGCACCCCCTTTCTGCACTGTACCCCTTTTCTGCATCGCACCCCTTTCTGCATCGCACCCCCTTTTGCACCGCATCCCCATCTGCACTACACCCCCATCTGCACCGCACCCCCATCTGCACCGCACCCCCATCTGCACCACACCCCCATCTGCACCACACCCACTTTCTGAACCACACCCCATCTGCACTACACCCCCATCTGCATCGCACCCCCTTCTGCACCACACCCCCTTTCTGAACCGCACCCCCTTCTGCACTGCTCTTCCTTCTGCACATCACCACTCATTCTGCACCGTACCCCTTGTTCTGCACTGCACCCCTTCTGCACTGCAACCCCAGCCTCTTTTGTATTTGTATTTTTGTTGTTGTTTTGGGATGGGATCTCACTAAGTTACCTCCTCTTCTTCCTGTTCTACTCCTATGGGGGTCTTAATTTCCGGGAAAGTGCTCCTGGCAGGTGACACCAGGGTTTTTTGGCATCTTCAGGCTTGGAGCCAGGAGCCTAATTGTAGGGGAAGCATAGTTCTTTCTAGTAGTTTCACAAAAGGCCTGAATTTTATTCCCATTGAACCTATTACTCCAGCCAAAGGGATGCAGGGTGCTGATTGGACACTGATGGGTCACATGTCTGGGGAGCATAGGTCAACCACACTTCTACTCCTACTGATAGAAAGAGAAGGAAAAGAAATCCTTCAGATGGACACTAGGGATTCTTCCTGAGGCAAAGGGAAGGCTGACTTGATAGACTGGCGATGGTTCACAGATGGCCTCTATAACATCTATCCCTCTATCTTTTTAAAAAGTATGTGTGTGTGTATGTGTGTATGTCTGTGTGTGGTGTGTCTGTGCACATATGTGCACGTGTGTGTGTGGAGGCCAGAAGACAACCTTGATGTCATTCTTGGGACTGCAGTTCACTTCCATGTCGACAAGGTCTCTGTTGAAGATGCAGGATGAGTACATTCCAGGATCCTCTGGATTCTGCTGGCCAGCCCGGGATTACCACCCCCTTCTCTCTCCTTCCCTTCTCTCCTCTCCCTCTCGTAGGTGCTGGGACTTGAACTTAGGTCCTTCTTCTTGTGAGCTCTTTCTCTCTCCAGGTTTTGATTATCTTTGTCTTTTGATCTTTACCCTTCTCTAGTACCAGCTGTAGAGGATTCTGGGAGTGTTGTTTATGGAATTCCTTAGCCCTGCTTGACACAATTCCTTAGACCAGAGTCCTCAAAACTACCCTTCTATTCAAGCAGAGAAATGGTTAGCGACTTCATTTTGCTAAGAGGATGTTAATCCCATTTCTCACCTGGCCCATTGTCAAGGCATGTGTCTGGAGCTTAATGGAAATACAACATAATATCTTTATTACAAATTCCTACTAAGGAAAATAACCCCTGAGTCTTTCCCAGCCAACTCATAAACATTTGCATTTCTAAAAGTAATTCTCAAGAGAGATGATGGGGCCTTTACAGTTGGGTAGTTCCTCTAGCTGTTGCACAGTGCACCGCAGGGTCAAGAGCAGCCTGCTTGGCTAGGAGGCTTTTACCCCGTTTTCTACCTGTCTTTGGAGAACGTGTCCTTGGCTTTAACTGAAGTACGCTATGAGAAGCAGCTGCAACTATCCATGACAGCCAATTTATGGCCCTATCTACGCGTCCAATGGGGACACAAGGGAATTTATTTTCAATAGAAAAATGTGTGCAACTGAGTTTTTCTCTCCTTTCTAGAAGATGAGTCCAGGATTGGAGAGCTTGCAGGCTGAATTCACTGACAGTACCTGTCTAGCTGCAAGGGAGTCTGGGAAATGTAGTCTTTTGAGTGCCTGAGACAACAGCTCCTCCTCCTCAGCTAGAGAGCCATAGCAGAAGCTACAGTTTCAAGTATCCACTGAAGGGCTTGCAGCTTACTCCTACAGGACTGGGCACATGTGCAAGTTGGTGTGCACAGAGAGCAAATGGGCGTGACCATTCATTGTGTGGCTAGAAAGTGTGCTGCACCTGCCTCTATGGGTCCTGCTGGGGCATTGGTTGGGAGGAAGGATTCTGGGATATAGAGACTGGAGACTGGGCATGGATTTTCCCTCAGGGAATTGAAATGAGATATAGAGGAGTGAGCTTTTATTCCTACCACTAAGTGCTAGTTTGTATTCTCTCTCTTTCTCTTTCTCTCTCTCTCTTCCTTCCCAGATACACAGATTTTTGCTATACAGACCATGCTGGCCTCAAACTCTCACTCTTCTATTCCTAGTTCCCCAAAGGCTGGCATGACAGACCTCAGGCACACTCTGCACAGCTGCAGGCATTCTAAAGAGCCTTGCCTGTGCCCTGCAACTCCTTGGTGTCTATGGAACCTGCAAGACCATAGTACTGCAGACCACTTCCAGCTGGTCCCAGAAACATCCCTGTGAGCCAGCTGTGACTTCTGCTGGTGGCCAAGCTCTGCTACAGGGATCTTCCTGTTCTGATCTGCTCCCTGTCCCCGGGGTCTGGGGTGTATATAACACAGGCCTGAAGCTGATTTCATGGCCTATGGTGCCAGTACAGCCCTTGCTAGCTGTGCTAGAGGGGATTCCGCACGGGTGCATGTGCAGGAACATGCTCACACGTGTGCACACAGCCACAGGGAAGTTAATAGAGATCTACAGCCCTCATTCCCGTTTGCTTTCATAAATAAATACATTAAATCGGCAAGCTGGATTTATTTCTGGTAACAGCTTGCCGGCGACACCTTTCCCTCTCACATCTCCACAGAAGCACCCACAGCCTCTTCCGCCCCACCCCCAGGCGCGGCTTTCTCTCTTAAAATTTTATTTTTAATTTGTTGTGATGAATGAGTGGCACCTCTGACAGCCGATTCGCAGAGATTAATAGAAATGACACAATATTTACGTCGGCGCTACGAACAATTATCCCGCCATCTATCTCTGAGATTATCTTCCTGATTGAAAACTACTCATCCGTGTAATCGGAATTATTTGGAATTAGAGGGGAATTTATAGCCCCCTGGAGCCCGCCGTCTCCCCTTGCTTCTGTACCTCGATTTCCGTCATTCTCTTTTCTCTTCTCCGGGTGTTTGGCCTTCTCTCCCATGCGAGTGAGGGAGCAGAGTAAATTCAGGGCAGGGAACCTGTCTTCGGGGGCAGTGTGGAAGTATAGGGCCTGGAACCGGAAGTCGTGCTTGACAGGAGAGAGGGTCTCTGTGTTGGACGAATTAGGGGTCAGCCGGGCCAGTCTGAGAACACAAGATAGATGAGGGTAATCGGAAGGAAGAGGTTCAGGGTGAAGGTGGAGTGGAAAGGTGACTCTGGAAAGCTCCTGGCGCAGAATGTGAAACCAGTCAGAAGTCTAAAGGAGTACGTTAAGTCCCTCATGGAGTCAGATCCCTTGAAGTGCCCAGTTCATCAGCTCAGGCTGCTGGAGCATTGCCATAGGCTGGGGCTTAGAGACAGAAGGGTCAGTTGTTCAGAGTCAGGGGTGGAGTTCAGGGTAACAGCACCGTGGTCTGCCTATGAATGCCTGTGTTGTGCTCTTCTAGGGCTGAAGGATAAATCAAGGGAGACAGTGCTAGTGTGTGTGTATGTGTGTATGAGAGAGAGAGAGAGAGAGAGAGAGAGAGAGAGAGAGAGAGAGAGAGAGAGAGAGAGAGAGAAATTGTCGACATACTTCGAAACAATATTCTTGGGCTGGTGAGATGGCTCAGTGGATAAAGACACTTGCCACTAAGCTTGATGACCTAGGGTGGATATAGGGATTCATATGAAGAAAGGAGAACAGACCGATTCCTGCAAGTTTGTCCTCTGGTCTCTACACAGAGCCCACCTGGGTTCACTGGAGCCTTTTACTCATGGACATCAAATTCCACGACCCCCAAAGAGTCTTCTGGGACTGAGCCTAGAGTGTGCTTGAATCATGTTGAACCAGGGTGAACTGTTGGCTTTTACCCTAGACCAAGAAGGCTCAGACTGTGAATTTAAGGTGTGTGATGTTGGCGCTGAAGAGATTTTCAGTTAAGAGCATTTGCTGCGCTTCCAAGAGGACCCAAGTTCAGATCCGAGTACCCATGTGGGGCTGCTCACAACTGTAACTCCAGTTTCAGGGGGTCCCACATCTGCAAACATGTGGCGGAGTCTTACATAGACATACACACATACTTAGGTTTTTAAATTAAAAGTATATAGATATCTTAAGTGTGCCTGGGATAGCAATGCCTCGGGGATGTGTCTCCCCTGCAGGTGTATCCAGTACACCTGAGGGATGCAGGTTCCGTTCCACCCTTCAGAGTCACACGGACCTGCTTGGCTGCTTCTCCATGTAGAAAAAGATGTGGTACCATCAGGGTGTTAGGGGCTGGGAACAGGTAAGAACTGGCTTTGGCAGTGTCCTTGAGACCTGCCTCCAGGCCAAGCAAGTCCCTGTGGTCCTCAGGACTAGAGGACCTTGTCTACCACAGAATTATACTCCAGTGTTGCCCTACTGACTGGAAAGGACAGGAGCTGATCCAGAGTGACCCGTGTGCTCTTTAGCTAGTGGGACCCTGCTCCCCAGGAGATAGGGATGACACGAATTTGTCATCAGGGTCTTTTTCCTTCCAATCTTCCTGCCAACTTAAGGGCTTCTTTCAACTCCTCAGAGGGAGACTGAGGAGCTTCAGAGCTTACCAAAGGGGCTGCAGGGATGACTAAGTGGGTGAACCCCTTGCCATGGAAATGTAAGATCTCAAGTTCAGATCCTCAGAACCCAAGCAAAGCTAAACATGGTGGGATACATCTAGAACGCCAGTATTTCTACAGTGAGGTGGACGACAGAGACTAGAGAGTCCCCAGAAGCTCACAGGACAGCTAGTCTGCACATGACATGGAGAACACATTTTTAAAAATACTTTTAAAAAAAAAAAAAGCATTTTATCAGAGTCCAGGGCCCATCAGTGAGTAACAAAGGACCTCGTGAATGCCAGCGGTGTATCAGGCTTCCAGACCTTAGCGCAACTGATGCCATGATGGAAGTACCGTTTAGACCTTGGAACCAGCACCCAGGCAGCAGCATCTTACAAAAGGAGGACGAAGACTTAATCCATGGATTAGGTTCTGCAAAAGTCCCTAAACACACTCACCTTGCCTTTTGGCTCCTTCAGTTCCACTTCTGTTCTTGCTCACTGAGGTATGTCAACCCAGGGTGCTGTTTTGTGCTTAAAATCTCACCCTGAGAAAGGCTTGGGACTGCACTTGGGTCTGGAATACCCAGTGTAGTTGCTGGCTGGCTAATAAACGTTTCTATTGGCTTAAACCCATATCTGAGTGGTCTTCTCTTGTAGATATCCCATAACAGTGGTGCTGGGGTCCAGAGGTAGGAAGATCCTTTGTAGGAGGACCAACGTTTTGCACAAATTGTAACATCATCTTAGCTGAAAGGGAACATGTGCTGCCCCTTGGAAAACCATTTTCTATTTATTTATTTATTTATTTATTTATTTATCTGTTTATTTATCTGTTTATCTTATTTGTTTAGACGAGGTCCCCGAGTCTAGCCTCAAGCTCACTAAGGTAGCTGAGGGAAACTTCATCTTCCTGTCTCCATTTCCCACCTACTGGGATTGTAAGTGTGCATCGCCACTCCTGGCTCTAACATTTTCATTTTCAAATTGGCATTAGACCATCGGATGATTTTTTTCACACACATTAATAATATATTTCAGAGAGTGTTGGATGTGCTCACCTTAAGGGCCAGCAGACAAAATGGGTGGGTGGCCTCCCGTGTTTCATCAGAGTTAGCTACTGAAGAGGACTTCCATGCAGAGGAATCCACGTCCACCACAGGGCCCTGCCCCCTTCCTGGCTGGCTGTGCATTTGAGCTTGGGCAGAAACAGTCATCTCTGGTCATTTGTCAGGCCTGGTCCACTACTCCAGAGTGAATGGACCAGATGGGAGGCATTCTGTGATGATAGCAAGGACAGTGATGGGGAGGAAGCTCTTCTGTGTTGGGGTGGCTCCCCGTGGGAGTGGGGAGTTTCTGGAAATATTCCAAGGAGAGACAAGGATGTGATGCAGAAAGACTATTAACTCTCTGCCTTTCTGTAGTCACCTAAGCCCTGAATTAAGGCAGCTCAATGGTTAGGGGCACTCGCTGTTCTAGCAGAGGACCAGAGTTGGGGTCCTAGCACTCTGTGACTCACAACTGTCTCTAACTCCAGTTCCAGGGGATACAATACCCTCTTGTGGCCTTTGTGGGCACTGTGTACATATGGTGTCCATCAATACATGCAGAGAGAACACTCATACATATAAAATAATAATTTTTAAATTTGAAAAGCTGATTTTAGGAGGAGGTGGCTACGGAGTACTGTGTGCAGCTGCCCCTTACCAAGGATCCTCTGGATGCCGCTGGGCGAATCTAGAGAGCACCAGGGCAGGGCCGAGGGACAGACCCTGAACTTTACTTAAAGCATAGCAAAGGGGCCTGCGTTTGTTTGGAGTACTTCGTACAGGGGCAGGGGGCACTGGGTGAGCTGTGCGCGGTCCCCATCGGGCCTAGAGCAGAGCGGAAGTCATTGCACGGCATCTGCCACAAGCTGAGGGGCTGAATTTTCCCGTCCCAGGGCCGCGCTGGGCGCTAAAGGCCTATCGGCACTAAACAAGGTGAGGGGGTCTCTTCCTAAGAGGAGCTGTAGGGGCGCGCAGAGAGTTCCCGGGGTACTCAGCCTTAATACAGCCAGACAAGCTGGGGAGGTTGCGCTGAAGCAGGGGGAGTCTGCCGGCAGGAAATGACTGCTGGAGAAGAAACAGATGCAATTGAGCAAGACTCCTGGAGGTGGGTTTCCCTGCCTCGGCCCAAATGCGAGTCCCTGTGCTCAGATTAATTAGCAAGGAAATATTTTCCTGTCTGCAGAGAAAGACTGCTGGATTGCCAGTGGGACTCGAGGGTGGGCAGTCTATCAAACAGCTACTAATTAGGTTACTTCCCACTGCTGTTGACATGCTGGGGACATGTTCCTGGACCAAAATAAAAAGGGGAGGAGGGGAGAGGAGCTGAGGCAGAGCTAGAGGAGCAGAGCAGGGTCTTCTCTCGGTGCCTTTCAGACTGGTTGGCTGGGATTGTGGAGAAGCGGGTCCAAGGCACAAAGGTGGGGGTGGGAGGGGGTGTTCGTTGCTGACTGACAGAGCTGGCTCAGAGCTGCTGTCCGGAGTGTGTCTCGTTATTCTCCATACACATCTCCATCTCTGGAGAGGACATGCATTCACAGGGGCTAGAATCTGGATGATGCTAATACTAACAGCAAGTTTACTGAGTACCTTTTCTCTGTTGGGAACTCGCTTCCCAGGCTGGCTGGCGAGATGGCTCAGCAGGTAAAGTGGTTTGCCATCAAGTCTGAGAACCAGAGCTTGATCCCCCAGACCCATGTGATAGGAGAGAACCAACTCCTGCAAGTCGTCCTCCGGTCTCCATTGTCCTCCGTGCCATGCGCGCATGTGCAATAAAGCGTAATTGTAATTTTCAAAGGAACCGCCTTGTAAAGCACCTCATTCTTTCGTTCCCTCAAGTGTATGAAAGGTCAGGAAATTGGTGTGTGTTTGCTTCGCCTGTCCTCCAAACTATGGGCAAAGCAGTTTAGCCATGTTTTTTTATATAGATAAAGAAACTGCGTATCAGAAATGTTGACTAACTTGCCTGTGATGTCACGGCCAAGCTGAGTTTGGAATCCAAGGTCTGCTCGAGCCCAGCCATACCTGCTCTTTGTTCTGTAGATGGTGTGTGCTCACTGATGCTCTGTTATCTTCAGGGACCCAACAGAGGAGACTAGCTGCTGTACTCCAGCTTTCTGCTGACAGCACCATACCGGCTTCATCCGGCCAGGTGATGTTGGTCTAGGAGATGTTGGTCTATGCCTTCTTGACTGGAGACCAGGCAGGT
Source organism: Chionomys nivalis (assembly GCF_950005125.1). NCBI lineage: Eukaryota > Metazoa > Chordata > Mammalia > Rodentia > Cricetidae > Chionomys > Chionomys nivalis. Next base: position 38,575,274 of record NC_080095.1, on the reverse strand, counting down.
GAATGAGCTGGGGTGGACAGTAGACCTCCACCCTCCCCTCCCCATGCTTTCTTTGTGGACAGAGGCCACTGAGTACTCCAGGGTAAGCATCCTTTTTAGGGAATTCTGATCTAGTGGTATATTTTTTCTTACTCTCAAAATTCTGACAACACCCTTCTTGCTGTTATAAGGGTTCCTTATGGTCCAAGCAGTGTATGTATCGACAGGTATTGCTTAAGGGCAAGAACTATGTTTCCTATAGTTTTGTGTCACCTGCTCTTAAATTGTACCAGTGTTCTGGGCAATGAGTGTCTCATGGATGTTTTCAAGATCAGAGTAAGGTTTTTTTTTTATTATTATTATTATTATTATTATTATTATTATTATTATTATTATTATTGTTATTATTATTATTCCTGAGACAGGGTTTCTCTGTGTAGCTGTATAGACCAGGCTGGCTTCAAATTCACAGATCCACCTGCCTCTGCCTCCCAAGTGTTGGGATTAAAGGCATGCACCACCACTGGCTTGTAAGACCTCTTGATCTTGTCCAGCCTGCTGCTAAATGTCTTCTTGGTTTTTAATGTTGCCACCGAATACCTCATCGATACTGGCTGTCTAAATATCCACTGCTGAATGCTGAGGAAAGGTGGCAGCACCCGAGAGCATCATCACCCCTGTGTGTGTCCAGGTTTTGTCTCCACACAGAATGAGTGTAGGCCACATTTTGGAAGAAGCTGCTTCTGGAAGGTGGAGATGGATATGTGGTGCTGTTCTATGACCTGGGGACCTTAGAAGACAGGCCCAGGTGTGAGGTCCGGGAATGACAATACCAAGGATGCCATTCACCAGAGTGGCTGGGAATGAAAGAGTGTCCTGGAAAACCTGCGTGCTCAGAGCAACCCTGCCTGAGCACGGAAGGGTGGGATGACGGAGCAAGTGGGTTACCTAAAAATAGCAGCACCACTTTCCTGCGGTGAAGGATGGGTCCTCTGCCATGCATCTGGGGATGCTTGCTGCAAGGCTGAATGGCTATGGGAAGGTGGGGGAGAGGGTCGAAGCATCCACCCAGAGACGGACATTTGCAGCCTCTTCCAAGAGCAGCTGAGCAGGTAGGCTGAGAGAAGGCGGGGCCTCTGATTCAGACGCCTGGCCCGGGCTGTGGGGGGCCTGGGGGCTCCCTCTGCTGCACCTGCCTTCAGCAGTGCTTGATGATGTGTGTGTGTGTGTGCACGCACGCGCGTGCGCGAGTGTATGTACATAGGTGGGTGTGTGTCTCTCTCACTAAGAGAACAGATGAAATCCCACACAGAAGTCACCTAGCCCAGATCCAGGCCCACAGGGGTACCTAGCAAATGTCAATCAAAGTCACATAGGTGCAAGGTGAGATTGAGACCGGAGGAAACAGCGGGACCCTATGCAAGGAACTGTAGTGTTTTATGAAGAAAAGGGAAGGGTCTTAGTCCTGAAGTTCCAGGTGTAAGTCTCCTCCACCCCCCCAATGACACTGACCCCAGGAGAGTCACTGACCAGGAGTCACAGAGTGCTCCTCTGTGAAGCTAAGAACAGAGAACAGAGTAAGAGTCCTTGCTCCCAGGGATGCTGACACTGGATACATACATAAATTGGGGGGGGGGCGGGGCTCAGTGATAGTATTTGTTACTTTAAATCTGTACTCTTTCATCAATGTTATTAAGGTTTAATTTATGTATAAAAACCACACCCATCTGAAGAGTCCAGCTGAATGACTGTAAGCCAGGTTCAGTAGACTCTGGTGCTTGAGTTAACTCAACCACGGCCATTGGTGTGCCAGTTATTTGCGGTCGCTCCCATGCCACAACGGCAGAGGTGAGTACTAATGGCTGACATCACATGGTGCTCCATGCCTAAAAGGGCCCGCTCCTCTAACTTGCCACAGTCCAGACGCGAAATATTCTATCACCCCAAAAATGCCCCTTCCTGCCCTCTGCCCACTCCAGAGCCTGGTTCCCACAACCACGGCTCTGCCTTGTGCTGTTCTAGCTCAGCTATGCTTCTGGAGCCTCCTAAAATGCAGTCTCCAAGCACACTCTCTCTGAACTTGATTTAATCCGTTCAGCGTCATGGTTTGGAGCTTCATCCATCATGTGTGCGCCGGTACCCGAGTCCTTTTGATGGCTCAGCGGCATGTGCCACGGTTCACTCCTTCGCTGGTTCCCATGCGCTGGGGAGGATGTCTAGTCTCAGCTAGTAGAAATAAACTTACTACAAATATTTATATGCAGGGCTTTGGCCTCAAGTGTGTTCTCATTTCTCTGCTGTGAATAAAAGAACAGTTACATTGCACAGTAAGTGTGTGTTAACTTGAGAAACCAACTGTTTCCAAGATGGCAGCCCTCTCTGGCTCCTCACCAACAACGGGCACAAGTTCCAGTGCGATACGGTCATGGGTTCTTTTCAGCGCCAGCCTCTCCAGTGGAGAGTGATAGCATTTCAGGGTCCTGATGAGCATTTTCCTGATGATGGATAACACACTTCCTTTGCGTCCGTGTGGGCCATTTGTTTATCTTCTTTCATGGGTCAAATATTTTGTGTATTTTCAGGTGCATTGTTGGCCTTATTGGGCTGTAAGATTTCTTTACATATTCATGATACACACAGAGAGAGAGAGAGAGAGAGAGAGAGAGAGAGAGAGAGAGAGAGAGGGAGGGAGGGAGGGAGGGAGGGAGGGAGGGAGGGAGGGAGAGAGGGAGGGAGAAAGAGTTTTCTTCAGCCTGTGGCTTAAATTTTCATTTTTTTAATGATGTCTGCATTTGGTTCTTGTTAACACTGGAACCAATTGCCACAGACTTAATGGCTGAAGACAACACAGATTACACCCCTTACTCCCCAGGATAAAGCTCTTCAAAGCTTCTAAGAGGAAGCTTGAGGTGTTTTCCAGCCCTGCCCCTCATCAATGTTCCTCTGTCCTGGCAGATCTCCAAAGCCCTGCAGTTTTGCATTTTACCCAGCATTCCTATTTTTTCTTGGTGGGAAGACTAGTCTGATGAAGCTACTCCATCACAGAAAAAAAAAAAAAAAAAAAAAAAAGAGGATACAGAGAGGTTCTTTTTCAGTCTCTAGAACTATCATGTAGGTGCTGGCCCAGGGTTGGCATGCATACATTTTGGAACAATTGTAATTAAATATCTGCTATATTTCAGGCACTGTTCTAGAGCTGGGAACACAGCAACAGGCAATGAGCAAAAATGGCTGCACATAGTTCGTTATATTTTACTGGAAGAGACAGACAATCAAAAAAGGTTAAGCACAATATATAGAACGTTAAGTAGTGAAAATCACTGAGGGAGTGAAATCAAGGAAGGGAATAGACATGTGTTGGGGAACGAGATGTAATTTTATGTAGGACAGCTAAGTGAAGTCTCCTGGGAAGGTGGCATACACTATATAAAGACCCGTGTGGTGTGGAGTCAGGGAGCCAGTCCTGCAGGTGTATGGGGAAGAGTGTACCAGGGAAAGGGGGCAGTAAAAGCAAAAGCCACAAGCAGGGACTCGGACAGTGCTGAGGCCAGTGAGACTAGATCAGGTACAAGATAAGGCATGTACAGAGGAGGAGGAGCTCAGAGGAAGAGTGGGCAGTTTAGGGGTTTCTTCAGAGAGCACAGTGCAGGGGTGACTCCCCCACCCCCGGAGTTCTAAGAGACACAAAGAGAGAAAGACAGCGGTGGGGCAACAAGACTTGTTAGCTGGCAAGAGTAATCTATGTAGAAAGGCCAGGGTGTCAAAGAAGAACTAGAGCTAGCCAGAGGTATCCTATGTGGGGAAAAGAGGGGCATCAAAGACAGGCTGGGGGTTTGGGCCCCGGGAACTGGAAGAATGGATATCCATTTACTATGATGAGAAGAGCAGGGCTGAGGAGGCCGGAATGGGGACTGCAGAAGCTCAGCGTTGGAACACACTTGGAAATGTGATCATGAGATTGCCCTCATTCACCAGGGTCCCAGTCCTGAAACCTCACAGAAGGGAAGAGCTTCGAAGGGCCCGCGCAATAGCTGCACACACTGACCCCGCCCCGAGGCCTTTCACAGCCGCTTAATGGGAGATGCAAATCACTGGAAACTTCCAGGAACTCAGCCTCTACCCATAGCGAGATTCAAGCCAACCAAGCAAGCAGTCCTGCAGCATGAGGGAGTCCAAGTGCTCTGTGATGTCAGATGTTACCAAGAAACACCTCGCCTGATGGGCTCACTGAGGTGAGCACCGGGATTCCGAGCACAGGGTTTTATTTACCCTCCTGCAGAATCAGCTCCCAGCATTCACAGATGTCTTCCCATCGAGAATCGTGACTTAGAGCAGGACTTTTTACACTCTTTCACCTAATGGAGGCTGGAGAAGTTAAGAGCACTGGCTGCTCTTGGAGAGGACCTAGGTTCAGTTCTTAGCACCCACATGGTGACTCACAACCATCTGCAACTGCAGTTCCAGGGAATCCCTCCGCAACACCAAATGCACACGGTGCAAGCGTGCACACACACAGAGGCAGACAAGCATGCAAACATAGTGTGTGTGTGTGTGCTCTTTCCCAATCAAAACCTCTTTATGTTCAAGAATTTTTTATATAAACCCAGGAATGCAAGTGTATAAAACAGTCATACTATCAAACATTTATTGACAATAAATCGTTAAAGTTTTATTTGAAAATAATTCTTTTAGGACTGGAGTGATGGCTCAGCGGTTAAGAGAAATTGCTGTTTCTGCAGAGGACCCAGGTTCCGTTCTTAGCACCCACATGGCAGCTCACAACTATCTGTAACTCTAGTTCCTGGGGATCCAATCCTCTATTCTGAACTTCATGGGCACTGAACACACATGGTGCACAGACACACAACACACACAGGCAAAAAAAAAAGCCATACACATTTTAAAAAACTGAAGAAATTAAAAAGAAAATTCTTTGGCATATATACACACACACACACACATATATATATATATATATATATATATATATATTTACCATTTGTTAAAGATGAAAACAAGTCTGCAGAGTATTGAAATGGAGGACCTTATTCATTTCTTTCACAATGAAATAAGTCTGGGATCAGCAAGATGGCTCAGCAGGTAAGGGCGCCTACTGCCAAGCCTGACAACCTGAATACAATCTCTGGGACTCATATTGTGGAAGTAGAAAAGGGATTCCTGCCAGCTGCCCTCTGGCCTCCACACAAGTGCCATGCCACGCCCTCAAAATAAACAAATACATAATTTTAAAAGTGTAACAAAGTGACCCTTTTGCATAAGTACATAGCACAAAAATGGCAGTGGTATAATTGGAGCTGTTTTAGAAATTGTTAGAAAGTCTGTCCTAATCTCAAGCCAAGAACCCTTTAATGAAATTTTATCAAACTCAAATCTGCAGTTCAAATGGCAATTTTAAAACTGAAGAATTCTGCCTGCAGAGGTGGCTCAAATGGCTAGGGTGTTTGTTTGTTTTTTTGTTTTCGAGAAAGGATTTCTCTGTATAGTCTTATCTACTCACTCTGTAGACCAGGTTGGCCTCAAACCCAGAGTTCTGCCTGCCTCTACCTCTGGAGTGCTGGGATTATAGGCGAGCGCCGCCACCACTGGCCAGAGTGGGTACTCTTCAGAGGAGCTGATAAATCACCAGCGCACACTTCAGATAGTCTACAACTGTCTGTAGTGCTGTTATAGGGCATCAAACGCCCTCTTCTGGCTCCCACACACACTGCACTCCTGTACACAAACCCACCGTCTCTCTCAGAGAAACAACACACACACACACACTTTGAAAAATACAAATCTGCCAGACATTGGTGGTGCACACACACCTTTAATCCCATCAGAGGGAAGCAGGTCTTTGTAAGTTTAAGGCACACTAGGACTGCACAGAGCCCCTGTGTTTAAATAAATAAGTAAATAAATATTAAATTTAAATACAATATAATCCAAAGATGTACTAATCTGGTGCATCCTTGCTGGGGAATGATGGAGGGAGAATATTTAAAGTCTTTGTTTAGATTAATGAGCGCTTATGTTTCTGTAAGGAGGAGAAACTTTGTATACGCTATAAAAACACTGTAATTCATAACATCTATAGTCCCAGATCTGAGCTGAGGTGTCTCAGGCCATCCTTGCTGGCAGTGTGTGGTGTGGCAGCGTGTACAGTGCAAAGCACACTCGTGTGTGTGTGTTCAGAACTCAAGGCTGCGTGAAATGTGAAATGCAGTTTGGCTGAACACAGCCAGCAACACCTCGGGTTCATCACACATTTGACTTTGGACTAATTCTTCGTTTATTCAGAGACCCTTTTACTGTGGGTAAATTGTTCCCAACCCTCAGATTCGGTTACCCGACCCCATGTGGTAGGAGCGACCCGTTTTATTTATTTAATTTTATTTTTTTAATTTATTTATTATGTATACAGTGTTCTGCCTGCATGTGTGCTTGCACCCCAGGAGAGGGCACCAGATCTCATTATAGATGGTTGTGAGCCACCATGTGGTTGCTGGGAATTGAACTCAGGACCTCTGGAAGAACAGTCAGTGCTCTTAACCACTGAGTCATCTCTCCAGCCAGCGACCCATTTTATTAAGCCAGGAAATCCATTCTCACCAAACAAAATCCCAGACCAGATCCTTCCACTTTGTGCCCCAGGAAAAGAGTGTTTTTGGTGCATCCCTCCCCGCCCCCGAGATGTCATAACCAGTTCATCACAAGCAGACCTCAACATGGTGCCCTAATACACTGCTTTATTTAGACGATCCAGGAAACACAAGCGAAGGGGGAGAGAAAACGCAGAGATCAGGAGGTGGAAGGGGAGGTGTGGAAGGAGTGACCAGCCATGACCTGGCCACCTCAGGCATTTATGATGTTGTAGAGGGGCTTTAGACCCTTGTCTCTGGCCATAGGAGCCTGACATAAACCTCAACCCTGCTAAACAACATCTGGGCACTCCCGGGGGTGAACATTGATTCCATTCATGAGGCTACATTCCTGCATGGCCAGAGCCTCCATAAGCCCCAAGTGGCAGGCAGGCAGTCTCAACCCAGTGGGGCCCTGTAAGACAGTGGGTAGAACTTACCCCAACACGTCAGAAGAGGACTAAGATTTGCCCTCACTAGCTGAGGGTTGCCAAAGAGGCACTCTCTTGATAGCCCTGACTCTGGGCAGAGCTTCCAGTAGAGAGAAATAGACAGAAGGGAAGAAAGATCACAGGTTCCTGGGGCTATAATGTGGCCATCTTAGAAGCAGGTAGCCCCAGGCAGGTGGAGGCCGAGACAGGGTATCCGAGTGCCTCTTACATACACCTTAGCAGGATGCTTTCACTGGAAACACCCACTCCTTTCTTTTTTACTTTTTTCTTTTCTTTTTGATTTTTTTGTTTGTTCTTTATTTTTGTTTTTTGAAACAGAGTTTCTCTGTGTAGCACTGGCTGTTTTGGAACTAGCTCTACAGACCAGACTGGCCTTGAACTCACAGAGATCCACCTGCCTCTGCAGTCCGAATGCTGGAATTGAAGGTGTGCACCGTCATACCCAGCATAGGAGCCTCAATTTCTAATACGAGAGTGAATGTTCATAGGACTCACCTACCAACAAGTCCACTTCTGACAATACCATGTGGCTGAGCCCCATGTGGCTGACTGAGCAAGTCAGAGAGGGCCTCTCACTTGCCACGGCCTCGCCCTGTGCTGTGTATTCTCACAGAAACGCTATGCCTTACTGCTTACACCACGACCAGAAGAAACCTGAAGAGGAAAGGGTTCTCTTCATCTTACACTTCCAGGTAAGAGTGCTTCAGAGGGAAGTCAAGACAGGAACTCAATCAGGGCAGGAACCTGGATGCAGGAACTGAAACCAAAGCCATGGTAGAAGGTTTGCCCTCGTGGCTGCCTCAGCCTTATGTCTTACAGCACTCAAGACTACTTGCCCAGGAATGGCACCACCTACAGTGAGCTCTGCCCTCCCACATCAATCATCAATCAAGGAGACATACCACAGATTTCCCGCAGCGCAGACCAGTCTGGTGGGGACATTTTCTCCACTGAGGTTCCCTTGCCCCAAATGACTAGCTTGTGTCTAGTTGATATAAAACTACGCAAAACACACTAGTAGCTGCTAGCTTTTACCCTACCCTCATTTGTGTGCACATGCTCGCTCTGTCTCTGTCTCTCTCTCTCCTCTCTCTCTCTCTCTCTCTCTCTCTCTCTCTCTCTCTCACACACACACACACACACACACACACACACACTCACACACACACACACACAGGAAGTTTAAGGCACAGGGTACATGCTAGCATGTGGCTGTTTGGTACTGTCTGCTGGAGGTAGCCATGAAGCTGAGCTCTCGATGACATAAGTCAAGGAGTCACTGCAGAACAGTTTAGACACAGGGACATAGCTTTTGTTGCTTACTGCCTTTTCCCTCTTCTCTGGACCTCGGGACCTTTCTGGTTTGTCAGCTGGAAAACGACACCCATCTGTGTGTATAACAATCTATAAGCCTTCGATGGCCGGCTTGAAGACCTCACCACCTCATAACCCCTTTCCAAGTCACAGTAGACTCTTCTGACCACCCCAGGCACTCAGCCGTCCATGATCGTCCCTTGCTATGTTTTGACTTGTAATGTATCTATCTTCTTCAGAACAGTGATGGCGGTTGTTCACCTCTGGATCTCCCTTCCTTTGTCTACTGCCTGGTTGGTGTCTAATATGCTCTCGCAGAGTGAATGATGCTGTTAGACTGGCCGAGGAGGGGGTGGGGATAATGGCCAGGGTCAGCTCTTGCCCCATCACTTTCTACCAAGCCTTTCCACATGAAATCCTCCTTAGAGTTTGAGGAAGGGGAATTTTAGTGTCTGAAATAGATAGACATCCTTCCACCTGCTGGACTCAAAGGCGATCTTCAGGGCTTTACAGGGCAGGGAGGCCTTTGCCTGTCCCAGGGTTTAATGTATAACTTGTCACCTTTCTGAATGTCAGTTTCTTTTATTTGCCTAAAACATTTTCACCTTGCTCTGTTTCCTTGACTACAGTTTGTCATTCCCAGCACCATAACCTGCCACAGCCACCTCTGTCACTTGCCATTGGAGTCTGACCTAGAAGTCTCAAGCCCACCAGGTATACCTGAGCACCTCCATTTGTGGCCACCCCTGTGTGGGAAGCCCCTAGGAGTCGCAGCCATGGATGAGGCTGGGAACCCTCTAGGCCAGAGCTTTGCTCATAAGAAGTGTTTGTGGGAGTCAAACAAAGGCTGCTCTTCCTCCTGCCGAGGCCCTCCGCTGGGATTCAATTTCCCTCTTTCTCCTACCTCCAAGCCCCGACTTCTTCCCAGCCCACTCCCTCCTCCCTTTCCTTCCTCCTACAGATGTTTACAGAGGACCTTGCGTGCAGAAGGCGTGGGAAGGAACCGTGGGGAGCAGGATGGTCACTTTCATAGAGATGACCTTACACTGGAAATGCATTAGCAACTCAACGAGGTGACCTCATGCTGTGGGAGATGCTGTGGAGGAAGTGAGCAGAGGTCCCCACCGAGAAGAGGAGAGGGGTGGGCTCCAGGGAGAACAGTCAGTGGAGGAGATGTCAGAAGAGGTGGCAGGGGCAGGATAAGTGCTACTGGAGTCTTCTTTGTCTGTGTGTCCGTGTGTGTGTGTGTGCACACGTGCACGCGTGCCTGTGTGCACACGCCTGTGTGCACATACGTAAGGTAAGTACTGCACCCTTATCCTCAATCACTCTCTCACTATATTCATTGCAGCAAGGTCTCTCAATGAAACCCAGAGTTCCTCAGTATGGCTGGTGTCACTAGCCAACTTGCTCAAGGCTGGAATTACAGGTGAGCCCACCTGATGTTACCGATGTCTTAATCACGAAGAACAGAATCTAAAACCCATTTCTATGAATGAAATATTTTGCCCCTCTCTCAGAATGAATGGAAGCAACAAATTGAATGTTTGTGCCCCTGTTGTCGAAGTACCAACTGAGGATGGACTGGAGACAGGAGGCAGATGCTACTGCCCTGTGCAAGGAGTTCCTGGAGCGCCACTGGGGCAAGTAGCACTGGACTTTGCCTGTGCTATGGGTATCCCAGGAACTGGTGGAGCCAAGGAGGCAGGATGCTGATGGTACCCTGCTGGCCCTGCTGAGGCTGCTGTGTGAAACTGTCCAGTCTTTGCTCCTTGCATCAAATGCCATCATGGAGTCTTCTGTCACTTGTTGGGGGCAGAGCTGCTGGTATCAGAAGCCAGGCATAGGTCTAGAGGCCATCTGTGATGTTCTGCTTCTGGAGGCCTGGCCTGTATCTACTGCTTGCTGAAGCTGCACTGCGGGAGCTCCCTGCTCCCTGCACCTGGTGGAGTGTTTCCTGCCCAGCCAACTGAGATCCACAGACTCTGGTCATGTGGATCTGGGAAGACACACTGCAGAGGTACACAGCTGTTGTCAAGTACAAGACAGCTCCGGACTCCTTCCGGCTGCCACGCTCATGGCAGGCATGGGTGGGGACAGGGAGCAGCCAGTGCCAGGAGGGTCCTGCTGGAGATGGGCTCTTTCAGATCTGAATGATTGCTTTGATCTTCTTGGGGACCCAGTGTTGGCACTGACATCTGGGACAGCAAATGCAGCCTGATAATAGATGGGTGCCTGCAATGGGCACCATAGAGCAGCAGCAGATATTACAGGACTATGGGCAGAAGGGCCCAGAGAGGGTGGCACAGACACCAACCTGCCAGCTATGTTCTTGAAGTACGAGAAAGACAGTGGCAGCCATCACAAGGGTCTCACCCAGCAGTATGCTGCCCCTGCCCGCCCCCCATCCTCTTCTTGGAGTTAGAAAAAAAAAGTCTACAAGCAGAGAAAATGACCAAGGAATTGCAAGGGGCAGGAAAGAGAGGTCTCAGGAAACCATTATGTAACACCCCACAAAAAGTCTAGTTAATGGCACAACACTGCCATATCTTTGTTTGGGCATCAGTGGATGAAACCCTGGGTTCAGTCTCCAACACCACATAAACCAGACACAGTGCCTCGTGTCTATAACTCTACTACTCAGGAGGTGGAGGCAGGAGGGTCATAAGTTCAAGGTCACCCTCTGCTCCACATTGAATTCGAGGCCAGTTGGGGCACATGAGACTCTGCCTTACAGTTGCTGATGGCGGTGTTGACAAAGACAGCACAAACATTCTGTGTTTGATGTTCTTATCCAGTCAGACATTTCATCCAGTAATTGAAAGCTTCTAATCCACACATTGTAGCTCATGTGAAGGACGAATCACCACTTGGAACTCACCCTACACACAGTTCCCGAGTCCTTGTCTTATGGACACCTTTGACTGCTTTCTTTTAAGACAGACTTTTAATCATCCTTCAAGACCCAACTCAAAGATCATTGCCTCGGTGAAGCTTTCCCTGTTTCTCCTCAGAGAGTTGTCTCTTGGTCTATAATTGTGCTTGTTGAGAACAGTGTGTGTGTGTGTCGTAGTGTGTATATGGTATATTCATGTGCTACATGCATCTGTGTACATGCATGGCAGCCAGAGGAAGATGATATGTGTCCTGCTCTATCACCCTTCTTGTTCCCCTGAGATTGTCTCTGCCCTTCACTGGTATCAGAAGCCACACTCACGGCCACATCTGGCTTTCATGTGGTTGCTGGGGATTCGAACTCAGGTCCTCATGCTTGTGCATTAAGGGCTCTTATCATCCCAGTGTCTCCCCAGCACCCTGTGAGTGTGCTTCTAAGAAGCGCTAACACACTGCACCGTTGCTGCTTGTCTGTCTACCTTCTGTTAGTCTGCAGATCCTCTCAACCATTGAATCTTGTTTGTGCCTTTGTCCTTGGCTTCTGGCAGAGAGCAGCACATAGTGGGACATAGTGGTTCTTCAACAACAATTCTCTAGGCCTGTCAGATGTGTGAATGAATGCCTAACCTTCAAACAGCAAGCTTTCCAGAGAATTAAGGGGAGATATTTGTATACAAGGATATGCTAATTAAATTAGCTTTATTTATTCATTCACACAGACGCAGCAAGAGCCTCATTTGGCTGCTATTAGCATTCACTGTGATTTACTGGAGGGCTGGGGATCTGAGAAGGTATCTCTTGGCTTTCCCCATGGGCTCCCTGCTTGCCTGAATTAGCAAGACTGGACTTTGGGAGGACCTGCAGGCTGGTATGGCCTTTAATCACCCCTGAATCTATGAGGAGTCCAAATACCTGGCCATCCCTGGGGAAGGTTGATGGAATCTATTGAACAGCATCAGTCAACAGAAAGGCTTGGAGCAGCCTTTTGCTGAGGGGACACCAAATCACATCCCTCTATCAGACATAGAACTCAAAGTCCCAGCCAGAGCAATTAGCAAGTGAATGAGATAAAAAAATCAAAATCAGAACAGAAGAGTAAGGTGGGCCATTTACAGGTGACACGGTACTCCCGGTGGAACCCTCTGATCCTCATGTTTGTAGCAACCAATATGGTAAAGTTGTGGGAGATGAGCTCTAGTGAAAAGAGTGTGGCCTTGGTCCCTGTTCAATTGCTGTGAGGAGACAGCACGACCACAGCAACTCTTATAAAAGAAAGCATTTAACTAGGGGCTGGCTTACAGTTCCAGGGGTTTAGTCCTTTATCTTCATGGTGGGGATGGTGGCAGCACACAGGCAGACAAAGTGCGCAGAAGCAGCTGAGGGTTCTGCATCGGATGGATAGGCAGCAGGAAGAGAGCGCTACCAGGCCTGGCTTGGGCTTTTGAAAGCCTCAAAGCCCACCGGCACTGACACACTTCCTCCAACAAGGCCGCACCTCCTAACCCTTCCAAACAGTGCCACTCTCTGGGGAACTAAGCGTTCAAATCTATGAACCTGTGGGGACCACTCTCATTTAAATTAGCACAAGTGTGTTGCACCTCTACGGTCAACCACAAACTATATGAAAGGGTAGGAATCCAATCCATGGAGAATAGCTTCAACAAGAGTGAAATACTTAGAAATAAACTTAACCAGGGAGGTTAAAAAAGACTCACGTGGGGGTGGGATGGGGGATACACATCAGTGATGAAGAAAATTAGAGAAAACACAAACAGGAGAAGATTCTCTCTACTCACAGATTGGAAGACTAAATGCCATTTAAACGTGTGTGTCCAAAGCAGGTGCAAGGTCTATCAAAAATACCAATGGCCTCTCTAATGGAAACAGAAGCTGTCAAAATTCATATGAAATTCAGCATTCAGAAGGTAAAGGCATGTGGATTCGCCTGTCAGTGCAGCCGGGTCTACACAGCAAGCTCCAGGCTGACCAAGGCTAGATAGTGGGATCCTGTCTCAAAACAAAACAACAAATTCATATGAAATCACGAAAGAGTGCTAGAGGCTCGGCCTTCCTTACTGAATAGGCTAAGGAAGGTAACACAGGGCATTTCTGGTATTACAAGAAACACAGAGCGATGACACGGGCTGGAGAGCTCAGAGCAGACCGTTCGGCTATTTCCTTGGCAATAAAATCATGTATATAAAGACATGTGGTCTGTGATAGAGTGCCAAGAATATGCAAAAGAGGAAGGATGGTTTCTGCAGCAAATGGCCTTGGGAAAGTGGATCTCCACGCACAAAAAGAGTGAAACTGGACTTTATGCCATACACAAGCTTGAACTTAAATGAACCCGGTGGACACACTAACCTGGAAGTGTAAAAGTCCTAGAAAATAACATTAGGGATTTGACCCCAAAAAGACCAGCTACAGAAGCAAAATGAGACCAGTAGGCTGCCTCCAAGTCTGTACCTGTGTGGCAAAGGAAACAGCAGGAGGGGAGGGCAGCGACAGAGCGTAAGGGAGTATTAGCAAAACGGGCAGCTGCTAGACACGAAATTGGTGACAAACACGTATGACGAATTCCCGGAACTCCGAAGCCAAGACTGAACAGCCTGATGACAACTAAGTTAGGGCTGGGAGCTGGCTCGGCTCATACAGTGCTTGCTGCGGGAGCGTGCGGACCTGCGTGTGGATCTCCAGAACCACATAAAAGGCAGGTGTGGCGCGTGACTGTAATCCCAGCAGAGATGGAGGCTCCCTAGGGTTTTATGGCCAGGCAGACCAGCCAAATCTGTGAGCTTCAGGTTCAGGGAGAGACTGTCTCAAACAACAAGGTGCAGAGTGACTGAAGAAGACGTCGATGCTGACCTCTGGCCTGCGCATGCGCGCTCATTCACATCCTGGTATTCTCCCTCCCCACACAAACTATAAGACAGTTGATGGCACAGCCTGTAATCCCAGCACTAAGACTGAAGCAGGAGGAGCCTAAGTTCAAGGCTAACCTGGATCATATAGTAAAACCCTATCTCAAAAATAAAAGGGGATAAGAGGTGAAGGCCTTAAGAGGAGATTTCTCCGGGGAATATACACATATAACCAACGGGTGTATGAGAGGCGCTGGGCACCATCAGAGAAATGCGAACCAGAGCTGCAGTGGGCCATTATCTCACGTTTGTGAGAGTGGCAACTGCTAAAACAAATAGCAACAAAAACAAAAAATAACAAGAGCTGATGAGCGTGTGGATAAATTAGAACTGTTGTGTGTTACGGTTAAGAGTGAAAAACGATGCCACTGTGAAAAACACAACGCTTCCTTAAAGCTAAAAAGAGAATTAGCACATGTTGTAACAATCCTGTGTCTGGAGATGGTGTGTATGTGTGTGTGCGTGCACACGTGCGTGTGTGTAACTACACATCATTTTTGGATGTATATGCATACATACACTTATGTATACACACACACATATATCAGAGTCCCAAAAAGATACATATACCTTATTATAGTATAATTAATATCAACAGATGAAAGGATAATGAAAATGTAACACACACACACACTGAAGAGGTGACCCTGCCATATGTAACACCATGGAAGAATCTGGAAGACACTATGGTAAATGACATGGCTACTGGTGGAAGGACAAACTTCGCATGACCCTACTAAGTCAAATCCATGGAAACAGTAGAATGTTACTTGCCAGGGGCTGGGGGTGGGGAATTGCTGTTTAGTGAATGATAAAGTTTCATTTTTGCAAGAAGATCGTGTTCTAGAATGTTCTGCCATGCAGCTCTAGACTGTAGCTAGCAATGCTGCTTGTGCAGAGACAACTGGTGAGAACATGGACTCTACACTGTGTCCTTGTCATCGTAAAAACTCCAACATAACATCCTGGCTGCGTGTATAGAAACAGTTTGGCAGAGACTTAGGCCGGAGTGACCACCAAGAAGACTGTCCACATAATCCAAATAATAGCTTGGATTAAACCCAGAGCAAGGCCTGGGTCTGAGAGTCTGGGTTCAAGTTAGATGTCTCTCAATGGTCGGCCTTGATGGCTAGTGAGACGGTTAAGGTTAGTCAGAGGAAGAAGGTGAAGTGTGAACAACTTGGAGGCTTGTGTTGGGAGGTGGAGTAGATGGTGACATCTTGGTGATAGGGGAACCCAGGGAAGAGTGTGTCGTATGTTATGGAAGGAGAGCATAGGTGTGGGTTCCTGTGCATTGAGTCGGACCCAGGAACTTGGCTCCCAGTCTGAAGACACAGAGCTCTGAAGGTCCAGGGGATGGTACAGAAGAGGGGCTGAGGAGGAGGCAGGCCCCCACAGGAGGCAGCTTGCTTTGTTCTGATTTCGCAGAGGAGACTTTACAGTGTTTGATGTGCTCAGCAGAAGGAGCCTTGGGAGGATTGATGATGGGCGAGAGGGAAGGAGAGTCCTGGCAGGGCGAGAAGCCGGGCCCAGATGGTGCTGCTAGCTGGGGGCAGGCAGAAGAGCAGTAATTAATCTGAGATAGGAGAAGAGGGTCACCATTAATCTTGCTTCCCCAAAAGGCTCACCGCCCCCCCCCGTTTCTTTTTGGATATGGAAAATCCATATTCCTAAGATTCCTGACAATTTTTACTTCTAAGGTCTGACTCTTCGCAGAAAGTCTTAGCGTGTTGAGCACTCTCATTTGCTTGAGAGAATAGCCTCTCCCTCTGTAGTCTTAGTGGGCTGTCAGCTTCCTTCTGCAGAGAATGATCACATGACCCTGGCTGAGCCAATTAGCGTCTTTCCAGGGCCTTTGGCCTCTGGGCAGAGCAAGCAGGGTTAAGCAGTTGAGGGTTCATCCCTTCACCCTGTATCTGAATCACAAAGCATTCACCTACAAGATTCTGTTTTCAAAGCCCAGACTGCCCAGGTCATTTCAATCCTTATGTCCAGCTAGCCACAGCCAGTTTCTGCTGGTTTTGACTCAAGTAAATGAATGATCACTAGGACGTGTTTTACAGTAACAGAATATCCCAGAACTGCAGAGGTGACTTCAGTCTTTCCATTTCACAGAGCGGCCTGGAGACCCTGCATCTCTCCCCTCTGTTTACAAGAGAACAGGATTCAAGGCTTGAGCTTAGGCTTTCCCCCAGACTCTCTACCCTTTCTCTCTTGCTTCCCCTCCTCCATCTGTATGCTAGACTCTGTTCTGGAGAATAGGCCGGGGGCCTTAACTGTCCCCTCTGGATTCCACTCAACACTGAGAAATCTCTCAGAAGTCACTGGACTCTAAGGTCTCGCTCAACTCACCAAAACAGAAGACACAAACCTCTGGAAATGACCCGAGGGCCCAGAGATAATACGCAAGACTCACCCAGCCCACCATGTCAGTATTCTTGTCTCTTCCCCTTTCCATCTGTGTGCATGTAGAAGCCCTTCTCCTTTAATAGTAGCATCACATAGCTGAATCTCTTTTTGGGTGGAGGCTAAAGTAGAGATGGCTAATCAGGCAACTTCGGAGCAGAACTTCTTGACTCCACAGTTTTGGGCAAGCCATTTAGGTAGTCACTCTGTCTTGGTGGCCTCCTGGCTTATGAGCCCGAGAAAAGAATCTCTTTATCAGCTCATTAAGGTAAATAAGATTAAATAAGACAGCATAGGTCAGGTGACTCCCAGAAAGGTCTCAAGGCTTGATGGCCATCAATTCTACACCTGTTGCGTCCTTGTAACCTGCACCAGTGAACCCTTGAAGCCAGCACATGCTCAACAACTTGACATAGGGTGAGCAGCTTGGGTTGAGAAGCACTGCGGTTGGTGGTGGTGGGGTTGTGGTTAGGATCCTAAGGGCAGAGATTAGACAGGGATGATGCCCCCACTTGAGCTTGATGTGGAGAATAACTAGAAGTCTGGTAAAGGATGAAGGAGAGTGGAGCTGGGGTCGCAGCCAATGGGGATAGCTTGCCTGTAGGTTGTTGATTGACTACTAGACAGCAGGGGAGTCTTCGGTGTTGATGTGATGGAAGAAGATGGGAGAGGCCACTCAAGTCCAAAGCTTCCCATGCACTGATTTTGCCACGAGTTGCATTATGTCCCTTGACTTTATGAACTGGAGATTTCTCCTTCCGCTAAGAAGACCATAGAATTCCAGTGGATGATAGGCGTGCCAAACTGCTAGACCCAGTAAGTCCCCTGAAAAATGGGCCTGCATCATTAGGGACGCCCTTTCTCAGAATACCCTTTAGAAAGACCTCCACTGCCCTTCCCAATTCCTCTCCCAAGCCTGCTGTGACCAGCGTGGAACCTTTTGACCCCTGCCCATATTGCCGTGCTACTTCAAGCTGTCTGGAATGATGCCTGGAAAGGAAGAGGCCAGCAGCATCCTCCCACCCCCAGGGAACCTTGTCCTTGTGTTTAAAGCCTGTGTGCCCACTGTGGCCGCTCCTGGTCTCCCATGTCCCAGCAGGGGATGATTAATGGCATAGCTGCATCACTGTGTTGTGTTTAAGTCTGTCCCCAAGCAGATAGATTGTCTCTGCAGATAAAGTGCTCCTGGGCCCTCCCTGGGCTGTGGCTCCTAGCCCACTCCTTCCTCTGGGTTGGCAGCCTGTTACCGGGACCTCTGAAAGGTAAATGAATTGATAAGGCGGCGGGGGGGGGGGGGCAGGGAACAGGCTGTATCTTCAATGGCTCTTGTAAACAGTGTAAAGTCACCTTGATGTGCCAGGACTAATGACGCTGGAGCTGGGTGGCGCAGAGCCAGTATAGGGCCCCCACATCCCTAAGGTAGAAGGAGCCACCGCGGGAGGGGGTGCATTTCTCTCTGCCTTCCTCTCCCTACAGTGACACACTCTCGGATCTGTCTCCCAGAGCTCCACTTCACTGTCTATACTATCAAGTGACATTGTGTGTCCAACCTGTCCCCTAAATGATAATGAAATCCTAACTTCTGGTGCTTTTGGCTATGACCTTTTTAGGAAATGAAGTCTCTGAGAAATCACATTAAGATGAAGTCCTATGACCAGTGTCTTTACGAAAAGGAGCAATTTAGACACAGTGACAGAGAGGCAAACACAGCTGCCTTTACAAGTCAAGGGCACCGAAGATGGCCAACAAGCCTCTAAAATTCAGGGAGGTCACAGAACAGGTACCTCACAGCCTCAGAAGGAAGTAACCCTGCGTTGATCTTGGAATTCTAGAACACGTCGGTAAATTTCTACTGTTCTAAGCCACATAGTTCAGGACACTTTATTATCCAGCCTTTGCAAATCAATTCAAAGCAGTAATTCTCCCTAAAGGCATATGAGGGACAAGCAACAAGGAGTGCCCCAAGACACAGCCATGATAGACCAGGAGCTCAGTTATTGAATATTAAGTCTGGGAGGCTCACCCCAGACATAGTTAAGAACTGGGGTGGCAGGACACAGCCATCCAGAGAAATCACACAAAACACACAGCTGCAACAGGGCCATGGCCACATGGCCTGGGCTTGGGAGTTTAGGAGGATGCCCACACGCTGCACAATTCTTTGCCTAGGAAACTCTCATACTGGGAAATCCACAGAAACAGAGAGAAGACCATCTTACCAGAGGCTGAGTTCTCAAAATATATTTGTTAAAGAGAAATAGATTTCTTTTACTTAGCCAACCAAATGGCGGTGTTTCACTGGGATGACCCTTGCAGACTAATGTAGCGGGTGGGATGGGGATGGAGGCAGCTGTCTAATATGGAGGCTTCTTTGGGGGTGCTGTGAATGTTCTAGAAATAGATATGTAGTGGTGCTTATTGTGCGATGTGTAATGGTGCTTATCGTGCAATGTGTGGATGAACTTACCACGCTCAAGTGTACGCTTCAAGATGGTGCTCTTCTTATGTGAAAGTGCGTTGCACACTAAAAGCAAACCCCTCAAGGGAGGGTGCTCTCAAGAAGACCTCAGGAGCCTCTTCTGAAGGAGAAGAAGCCTTCCCTCTCCCGGGGCATGGCAGGCAACTGGATTGCGGTTGCTATCTGTGTTTTGTCTTCGTGGGAGGGGGGGGGTGTCAGAGGGTGCCTGTGCACAGAGGTCATGTGAATGCAGAGGAAGCCTTGCATGCGTTCTCAGGCATCCTTATCTTTTGTGGGAGGCAGGATCTCTCACCGACCTGGGACATGGCCGCATGAGACACAATGACTGAGCTGCTTCCAAGGGTCCACTTGTCCCTGTCCCTTGTCTGTCACTGGGATTATAATTGTGTCACCACATCTGGCCTTTTCACATGGGTTCTGGGGATCTAAACTCAGGTCCTCGTGTCTGCAAAGCCAGTCCTGTATCAACCGAGCCACATTCCCAGCCACCTGAATTGCCTGAATTTAAAATATATATACTTATTTATTAGGGGGTGCTACAGCATGTGTGTAGAGGTCAGAGGACAACTGTGTGGGAGTCGATTCTCTTCTTCAACCATGTGGGTCTGGGGGATCGAATTCAGTTCATCAGACTTGAAGACAGGCACATGTATCTGCTAAGCCATCTCTCTGGCAACAGCATCACCTGTTTTAAAGCAATGCTGGGACTTCTGGATGGAAAGTTCTAGGAGGTGGGGGATCCTCAACTCTTCAGGGATCCTAGGACACTCAGAGTGGAGTACTTCTGGATAAAAGGATGGGGTGTTGGGGAGGGGTGGAGGTGTACTGAGCCTGGCTGTTGGGGTGGCAGGAGAAGTCACAGAGAATGATCCAGGGTCTTTGGGGCCTTTTTGCTTTTCTTTTCCCCTGCCTTTGAGTGGATAGACTAAAATCCTAAAAGTCTTCAGTCTTCTCTTCCTGACCTCTGACCTCTGGTCAGGGGCTATGTGGGCCAGAGCACTTGCCATCAGCCTGTCACACCAATGCTACTCCTAGCTTTAGGAAAGAACTGAAGAAAGGAGGAGGGAGGCTGTGAGGATGGGCAGGGGCCTGATCCAGAAAGAATTCAGGGATGCACGTGGGTGATACAGATACCCTGAGTATTTATACAAGACACTCTGTGCTCCAGACACTGTCCAACACATCTTCTTGGACTGAGTCATTTTATTCTCATGATAGTTTTGTAAGTTAGACGTTTGGGGTTTCCGGTTGCAAATAAGGAAAGCAAAGGCTCAGAGAAGTAAGGGGACATGACTTGAGTTTCCTGGTAATAGATGAGAGGAGAGAATTCAGCACAGTCAGTTGATGGATTAGTGTTTGGGAGTAGGTGCCCTGCAGGTGGCAGGGGAACAAGATTCATGATGGGACAGTGAGTCTCTTGAGAGCAGAGTCTAGTGGTCTTCCACGATGATGGCCAGCATTCAAAAAGATGATTATGTTATCACTGGGGGTCCCATATACACATGGGGCAGCTCAGATGGGTGAATCCAAGGCTGGGCTCAGTTAGAAGAGTTGAGGCTGAGACTGGACCATTTCAGACATCAGCCTGGGGATAACAGTCAAAACCAGGATTTCATGGGGCTCGCTAAGCAAATGCTTCCTGGAGGTACACGTTCAATTCCTGTCTTGTGCATTTGGGTCAGAGCAGGCAGTACACAGGGGTCTGGGGGAGCGTGGGAGGACTGTGGCCACGAGAGAAACACACACCCCATACACACATGCAAACACGCACATATGTACACGTGTGTGCGCGCACACACACACACACACATACACACCACTGCTTTCTGCCGGGAAGCAGCGAGGGGTCAGTGAGAAGCCAGACAGCTGCTGGTGACTGTATAGAGAAAGGTGATGCTAAAGGGAAGGCTTCCGTCTGCATCAGAAGAGGGGTTTTCCCCAGGAAGGCGCCTGGTGGGGAATGTGTGCCAAGTGCTTCTGAATCCGGCCATCAGCAGGGACCCCTCCCAAGGCCTACCCTGCAAAGCTCTCTGCCTTCCCAGCAGCCACACTTGCAAGCTACTCTGCAGATGGCCAGGCTAGCTAGAAGGATGCAAACTGGTGGCTGCTTAGCCACCCTGGCCTGGCACCCGCAGAACCATACACAAATGATGGACACATCAGACGGATTCTCCCAAAGTCCCCCATCCCGATTCTCTACTTTCCCAGGGACATTCTCATGAAACACATACTTCTGACATCCCCAAAGAATGACTCCCAGTGTCTTGGGTACCATTCATTCGCTCATACACTCGTTCATCCATTTCTATAATCAGTCAGAAAGTCCACAGTCAGGAAGTCTTGCTATGTATCAATTATCATGATAACACTGGTCACAAGGTAAATAAGACAAGCACTCTCTTTACCTTCATGAAGCTTTTGCTCCACTGGAAGGCCGCAGCAAGGGTACTTGAGGTCCTACAGGTCAAACAGTCCTTTGACTTTAGTAGGTTGGGTACCACATATCCTGTGGTTCCTACTAGCCTAGGGAGGGAAAAACTGGATCTGAGAGAGAGAGAGAGAGAGAGAGAGAGAGAGAGAGGAGAGAGAGAGAGATGGGGGTGGGGGTGGGGGTGGGGGGGTGGAGATGGGTTAACTTTTTCCTTTAAAAAAATCATGATCAGGAAGCTTTAAGGGTTTTATTACACCCCTTCCATACCAGCAAGGGCTGACTCCATGACCCCCTTAAAGGGGACCTTGTAAGGATGGCCCCTGTGCCAGCTGAGCATATACGAGTTACTCCAAAAGCTGAGCCCATAGCCCAGCATGATTAAGCCATATTGCTGTCCTTCCCCCATGATGCTACTATTTTCTGGAAACTTCCTCTCCTTGTTTAGCTTCTGAATATGGACTGACCTGTCCCAGGGAGGCCGTGTCAATCATCTAGAAACTGGAACAGGGGATGCTCTTTTTATAAAGACCCTTTAGTACCAAAAGAGTGAGGCTCATTTGCTGGAAGAAACCTTTGCAGAGCTTGGCCTCCTAGGAAATCTTTCTGGGAGAAACAGGTACCAGGTGGCCCCCACTATGGGCCTTTCTTTCATGGAGAATGCCACCTGCCTTTGCAAGAGTTTTGGCTCCAGCTTCTTCCCGGGTCCCTTCCCTTCTCTACCCTCCAGGTGCCTTCTGCCTGGCCCCCCGACAGTCCCTCTGGCCCTCAAGCTAGGGGAACCACACACCCTCCCTGCCTCCTGATCTGGCAGGGGGAATGGAAACTTTCGTGGAAAGCACTTGAGCTGACGAATGCTCCCAAGTCAGACTGTTGACTACTCGGGGCCCTAACGACCAGGGCTCAGGATGGGGGGAGGGGCCGGGGGAGCTCTCCTTCACCAGGGTCAGGACCTCCTTCAGGCTCCTCCCTCTCTTTGCACAGACCCCTACTCACCAGCTCAGTGTGACCCGAGTGAGCCAGTGAGCCGCTCCACTCAAGAAGCCATTGTCTTCCACACTTCCAGAGTACTCAAGAGCCCTGGTCCTCCCCCTTTGCCCATACACGTCCCGTCCCCCTTTCCCGCGCCCCATAGGTGACTAGGAAGCTTGCATGGGGCTCCCTGGAGTTGCAAGTCCAGAGGTTTTTGCTGTTTTGCTTGAGACCTGGTTATGGTTGTGGGATTTTTTTTTTCTGTCAGCTGCCTGTTATATCAATCACGGAGTCGGAATCTATTTATAGGTTTGGGAGTACTGTGTCCTTAGTCACAAAGAGACACAGACAGGGGACTGTCAGCTGGTGTCGGAGGAGCCAAACAAGGAGTCATCAGCCACTGGAACACCTGAGGGTAACCAACCGGTCCTGTTCCTCGGCAGCCCCGTCCTCCAGCCCGCCCCACCATGTAAGTAAGCTAACTTCTCTCACCGCTCCCCAGACTGCCCTGTGCCTCCCGTCCTCCCTACACACCCTCCTCCTCTCTCCGGTGCATTTGCTCTCTGTTTTTAATGGATAAAAATATCTCCCCACGCCTGCTCTTTGATCCTGATTTCCACGCGCTGAAGCATCCATCCATCCCCGCGTGGCCAAGAGGTAAATGTTGCCTCTCTCTGACTGTCATGAGAAGGTCAGGGGGTCTCCATGCGGGCTGGGTGCGATGGTTACACGAACTCGTTTGGAATCCATGGGTTCCCTTTGGTTTTTTTTATTTGTTTTCGTGGAGAGAAAGTAAAGTAAATCAAAAGGGCAAAGCCAAGTTCACACACGGCTCAGTGGGGTGGTTATGTCTCCCAGCGTGAAAACTTTCATTTGTTGGTAGCTTCAGCATTTGGTGAGCGAGAGAGGTGACAAAGGCTGACTTCTCGGTTTTCAGGGTGATGATGGAGGGGTGCTGACAGTCTTGGGGGGCACCCTGGGAGCTTTCAGGTTCAGCTAGAGTCATGACAGCTCCAATAACTATCTTATTTCCAGCACCTCCGAGGAAAGGGGACACCCCCCTCCCCACCCCCTCCACGGAGTGATTCTACTTGACAAAGTGGAGATAAAAGCAGCCGACCCTTTCCTTCCCAACTCGGACTGACTCCATTGCTGGGTGCATTTTCTCAACTCTGGTGGGAGTTAAGAAACTTGGGTTAGGAAGAAGTATGGAAAAGGAGTAACCCAGATGTGGGGGGCTTTGCACCCTTCATTGGGGAGAAAAGTAACCTGTTTTGTCAAAGCTGGGCTCAGTCCACACAAGGTGGGTCAACCCTGCACTTCAGGTGGTTCTGGAACACACACACACACACACACACACACACACACACCCCATTGCTGTCCTGAGTCTTATCTGCCTACCATGAGTTTCACGTGGAACCTTGCAGCTTTAGTTTCTAGATAATGGGTCATATTAACCAGAATTCCTGCATTTGAGGAGATTGGCTTTATAGCATTTCTGGAAGAGAAGGCCTTAAAGTTTAAAAAGAAGAAGAAGAAAAAAAACCCACCACCAACAAAAAGCTATGGGTTGGTATTTAATGTACACTATGTAGAAGTTTTTAAATAGACTTCATCCTTTCCCCAATGAGTTTCTATTTACTTATGCTTCGGTTACCAGATGCTATATTGCTAAGGACTACTTCTAGATTTGTTTAAGGGAACAGTATTGGAACAAAGAAACAATCCTCACTTCCATTTAAAAGCACTAAACAAAGCAAGTCGGCCTGAATTGGTTTTGATGATGTACAGAATAGGTTTGTCAGCAAAACAGCTGATGAAATTTAAATAACGTGCGGGGGCACACATATGCTTCCGGGGCAATTGGAGCTCGTTTCGTTTTAGCTTGCCTTTCTCTTGGGTCCTTATTTCTACCTGCATTTTATGGTGGGTTATTAATATCTTTAATTCGCTATTATTGGAGGGAGAAATGGGATTGGGAAGTCAAAAGAAAGGAGTTTCACATGTTCACCAGTGGAAAAAACACAGAATAAAAGGAGGTGACCAGAGCCGGGCGGTGGTGGCGCACGCCTTTAATCCCAGCACTTGGAAGGCAGAGGCAGGCGGATCTCTGTGAGTTCGAGACCAGCCTGGTCTACAAGAGCTAGTTCCAGGACAGGCTCCAAAACCACAGAGAAACCCTGTCTCGAAAAACCAAAAAAAAAAAAAAAAAAAAAGGAGGTGACCTGGTGTGGTGGCGTGTGCTTTTAATCCCAGCACTTGGGAGGCAGAGGCAGGTGTATCTCTGTAGGTTTGAGGCCAGCCAGAGTGTCTGGCTCCAGAGTGTTTTCTAGGAAAGCCAAGACTGCTTAATGAGACTCTGTACCAGAAAGTGAGAAGAAGAAAAAAATAAAGAGAGGAAAAAAGAGTACAGAGGGTGAATGTTATTGTTTAGGATTTCATATCAAAATCATGTCCAAGAAGCCAAGGAAGGGAAAAGCTGGGGACGTTGTCCATGTCAGGTTCTCGTTGTTTTCTATTCCAAGGTCTCTGTTTGACAAGCCAATCCTGCTAAGCCTTCCCTGCAATGTGCTGGGGTGGGATTTTGTGGGCTGTTGTTAATTAAGGCTCGTGCGAATCAAGTGATTGAGACATTGTGCACAGAGATCGGAGAGGTCCACTGCGAGCTTCCCGGACTTTCTGAGCTCGGGGGGCTTCTGAAAGGAAGTCTGTCCGTTTTTTAACCTTTCAACACAGGGCCAGTCCTTTCCTCCCCACCAACCCCCTCCCCCATGTGCACCCCAAAGCCTGTCTGGTGGGGACTCCTGACTAAAGGTAACGGGGAGAGTCTGTGTAATTGTTAGCGGGGAGAGAGCGTTTGTGGAAACACAAAAAACCAGCTGCCCTCTCCCTTGACCTGCAGATATGTTCAGATGGGCTGGGGGCTTGCTGGGTAGCGTGATGGAGGCCTTGACTTTGCCGCCTGTGGGCTTCCCTGTGGGCAAGGGAAACTCCAGGGCATTTGCGTAAACCCCTGATTACTTGCTTTCTGCTTCAATAACCATTAATTGTATGTGGTCCGAGCTCCCACCAGACTCATTGTTTCCCCCTAACTGATTCCTTAAATGCAATTGGTCACGGAGCTGTCTGTGACTTCATGTGGGCAGGACCTAACACAATCCTTGGCATCGTTGCTCATCTCTGTGTATGTCAACAAGCTGTTGCCCGTGTGCGCGCACTGTGATTTCGTGTGCCTTCCTTCCCTAGAGCATGCAGGAATCCATTCTGACCTCTTCCCAAACTGGGGTACAATGGGGCCAACGAGCAGGTGCTTTGGAATGCTGCAGGCTCAGGTGCAGGACCATTAATCTCCAGGAAGAAGGGATGGCAAATGCCGGGAAGTACTCCCCTGATTCAAACAATTTAGGTAGCTGAGGTCTCTCCAAACCCCATGAATAAAAACCGGCAGCTGGCAGGGACTTCCAAAGACTCTGGGACAGCTCTTTCTCTCCATCGCTGCGGTTCCACAGAATCTCTGGCCATCTCTTTCTTATCTCGATTTTTACGTTTCATTATCTATCTCGTTTTTTTTTTCGCCGCCCTCCTTCCCCCCACCCCTTGCCTTTCCTGAAAACACATTTCTATCTGGCACAGAAAATAAACTCAGATTGTGGGTAGTTATGTTAATCTAATTCAATCCTCCGAGGGTTAAGAGTGAAATTCTAATAGTGGAGCTGTTGAGGGCTTTTTTGTTAATGGCTTGGGGATTACATTGAGTTAAAGGCTCATTTCCTAATCAAACAGAGAGGGAGAGAGTGATTCCGAATATTTATGAGTCTCCCAGTGAGAGTTTAAACTTTCAACTCCAAAAGCTGGGTTTCTGCGGGAGGAAAGAGTTAAAACCCCTCAGGGCTGCTGGGGAAAAAAAAATTAGACCAGTTAAGTCATCAGCGTTTCCAGGCAGCTGTAGAACTTCTGGGCACCTCAAAGTGGAAGGTGGGGTGGAGCTGTGGAGAGGGGGAGCTGGGTTCACAAAGTGGAAATAGAGATTGAGGCCAGAGCCAGCTAAAGGGTTCCGACCTGCCAAACCCCACAGCAGGCTGGGCTGCTCCATCCTTCCGAGGCTTGGAGGAGTTGAGAGATTCTGGCTCCTCAAATCAATCTCTTTCTCTAGTCTGGAAGTGATAATAAGAGACAGGGGAATGGCTCAATTTGCCAGCATCTGGAGAGTTCCTGGTGTTGCCTAGGCAGCACAGAGAACCAGCATTTGTCCCTGTCCCTGGAACAGGAACTTCCAGATCAGCCAGTGCCTGGAACCTACAATTGGGTCTCTTCGCTTGATTCTGCCATTCTGCTCCCTTCCCCCAGGCCTGCCAGTCTCTCTGGCTCGCCAGTGCTAGGTGAAGGCAGGTAGCCATCTCCCTGATCTCCAGCCTGAAAAAGCCAGGGGCAACTTGGCCAAGGTTAAGTCATGTCAAGGCCAAGCTGAGGTGAGGTGTCCAAGTCCAGGCAAAACTCCTTCGCCTCTCTCTGCTGTTCTCTGGAGTTCAGTAAAGGGAGGAGAAGGCAGAGCCATGCATGTGACTGCTGAACAAACCCTGGGTCCCGGCTCTGAGGGTTCCTTCTCAAGTTCCTGATATGGGCATTCTATGATAGCGTCTTTTCCTCTGTCACCAGCCAGGTGGACATTTTCTGTTTCTTTAATTTGGATTCCGGCCACCCCTCTTTTCTGAAGTCAGCTGACTTGCTTCCTCTGGGATCTTTGAGCGACTGTCTCTGGGGTGCTGGACACAGCTTTCTCTTAGTGCTCTTAGTGGTAGCCCATGCGTCTTGTTCAGGTGGTCCTCGTGTACCTCAGCACCTTTCCTGGGAAGCCCTCCTCTTCTTGGGGCTTCCACTCTCCATAACCTCTCTCTCTGCTGCATCCACTTGCATTGGGGTGTGTCACGATGACCACATCACTAGACCTGGACCATCTTCGCTTTGCTCCCGCGTTAGCCTAGTCCATTACTGAGCAGGCATGCCCCACATGCCTCAGCTAACAGTTTGGAGATACAGCTAACAGTACATGCGCTCAGACAGTTAGGACTCCAACACTCCCAACCCCCTTTCTCAGTGTACTGCAGAGACCCACAGGGTCCCCTCTGCTCAGGATAGAATCTGTCTCCTGGGGAAGACAAACTGCTCAAGCCCTCTCCAAACAATGTATATACATCTTTCCTAAGCTCAGTCCAGGATTCTGCACACCCTGGAATGTAGTAGCCCCAGGAAGTGGTGTGCACCTCCACAGAGGGCCGCTTTCCCTGCTGCGCTGTCAGATGGAGTCTTGAGTCTGCAACCCTTCAGCAGTCAATGGAGTGCCCCACTGGGAGGAGCGCTCAGGGTGCCCAGGACCTCTGGGCCTGAAAAGAACTTGGGGTTTTAAGCCACGGTGAGAGAGTAGAGAGAGCATGGGCCTGGGGCATCATCATTCAGACAGGGACGTGTCTGATGCTCTGAAAATTAATTTTGTCCACGCTCTGGGTCCTGGCTCATATTCTGGTGAGAAGTTTGGTGCTTGGGTCTGGAGACCATCCTGCATCCTGCTCTTTTCCTCCTTCTCTGAGGCCAGTTTCTGGTGTTACGTACAGAACAGGCTGTACAGAACAGGCTGAATAAGTCTGGGCAAAGCCAGCACTCCTGTGACCACAGGGCTGCAAGTGACTGTTTGGTCCCCTTTTCTCTTATTTGGACTGCCTTGAGAGATAGAGTCTAGAGCCTAGTAGGGACCACAGTAGCTTTTGCAATGATTATCCTCTTGTATAATGCTCCTGTCCTCAGAGCTCTGTATGGGGACTCACTGTGCCACAGAGCAGTGGGTTCTGCTCTTCTTTCCCACCGAGAAGCCCTCTATTTGCTGGTTGAAATGGAGAATCTTGAATAGGGACCACAGTGTCACCCAGCCTTGCAGTGTGACCTGTAGTCTTCCTCCTCCTCTCTGCTCACTGTTCTAGCAACAGAGGGATTGCCAGGAAAACACTTGAGTTGTCCTACGTCCCTTTCAACCTCCCTATCAAAGACCCTAGTACCTGGCACAGTATCCGGCATACAGTAAGTGTTCGATGAATGCATTCAAACAAATTAAAGAAACTCTTCTCTCAAGGGCATGTCCAATCCCTTAATCACAAGAGGAATGAATTGAGACTTTCATTATCCATCTGGACCAGTGGTCCTCACCCTTCCTAACACTGTGACCCTTTAATACAGTTCCTCACATTGTGGTGATCCCCAACCACAAAATTATTTCCTTGCTACTTTATAACTGTAATCTTGCTACTGTTATGTATTGTAATATAAATATCTGATATGTGATCCCTGTGGGGTCGCGACCCACAGACTGAGAACTGCTTCTCTACATTATCAACTATAGCAGCTCATGATCCACTGACCATGGTCCTGGTTCCAGCCCTTTCCCTCTCTGCCAGTCGAGAGAGAGAGAGAGAGAGAGAGAGAGAGAGAGAGAGAGAGAGAGAGAACAGGCTATTTCCCAGGAATTTTACATCCTTTTCAGGAAAGGAGCTTTGCCTACTTGATGTCAGATTTAATTGCTGAACGGTGCCTCTCTCCCACCTACCCCCCCCCCAGCCATCTTTTCCTCTCCTTTGTCAGGCCCTGTCCTCTCCCCTTTCTCAGCAGTACCTGCCTCCTCTGGCCGTTCAGACTCTGTCAGGCCCGTTTTGGTCCCAGGGGTGCACATAAGAGGAAGCCCTTCTCTCTGAAGCTTTGCAGTGTGTCTGCTTCCATTAGCGCAGACAAGGCCTTTGAAAGGTGGTGGTGGGCCAGGAGCATCCTTCTAGGTACCGGATCCACCCCACCCCCGAAGGGCATCACTGTAACTGTGGGGGAAGATGGAGTGCAGAACCCTGGACCGCTGAGGGTTAAATGATAGCAATGAAAAGTCTGGGCATCTCTTGGGGACTGGTAACTGGCTGAGACAATTGATTAGCTTGGCTTAGTGATCTTTCTAGCAATATTCAAGAGTAAAATTCTTGCTGGTTAGGCTCTGTACGTGGATGTGTGAGCATTTTAGGGCTTCTAATAACGAAGGGGCAGGCTAAGACTGCAGAAAGAACTGTCACGGGTGGGTTGCTTCTGTGCCAGTCTCAGGCGGGGCCCTACTGCCCCTTGTAAAGGTGAGGTCAGGTAACAACTGTGTGCTCTATGTGTGCACAATTCAGTCTGGAGAAGCAGGCAGAAGAGATGCAGGGCATTGTTGTTGTTGTTTTTTACCTTCTCTTTGTGACCTCCTGGGAAATTATCGTTACTCTGATATTCAAAGGACACGGACGGACTGAAATGATGTGGAGTGCATGTGTTTGGGGTGGGGGATTTAGCATGGTGACATCATTCACGGTTCCAGAACTACAGAGATGGAGATGGGGGATCCCTAGGGCTTGTTGGCCAGCTAGTCTAACCTAATCAGTGAGTCCCAGGCTAATGAGAAACTGTCTCAAGGAACAAGGTAAATGACATTCTCGATAATCATAAACACACACACTCGTGTGCACAAGTGTGTATTCACAGCATTGTTGAACATTGATGTCAGCTGGAGGGAGGCCCTGAGTTGAGGGAGCCCTCTTCCATCTGCAGGCCTTGGTGGGGCGGGGACAGATGTCAAAGGGGTTGGTGCGTGGGAACACGGGTGCTCACACGTTGCAGAATGTGGCTCCTTTGGTTGTGACAGGAGGTTGGCGGGAGGTCTCCTGGGCTATCTAGCTTTAAGTAGCTCACGTTGAGAAGCGATGGTCCTGATGAACCAACCTGTGCCTGTAGCATAACCAGTCACGGTAGGCCAGCCAGCCCACTTCCCTGTCATCCGAAGCCAGGGACCCAGATGCGGCTTTGGCTGGGCCTTGCGGGTTCACTGTTACTTTTCTCAGCTTGCCTTCCTCTTTGCCTTCCCATACCCCACTCCCATTGAGCATCCTGGAGAACCGCTAAGAAAATAAGTCAGGACTGTCACTCCAAACACATAGCTCCAAAGTTTTGATGTTTGTTTTCAGTTAGCAGAGGCTGCCCTTCTGTGGCTTCATGGGCCTCATTTCCCCCTCCCGCATGGTATCCATGCTTCCTCACACCTGGGGAAGTCCTGGTACCCACTTCCCTTCTTCTAGATGGCCTTAGGCAGCAACTGAATGAAGGAGCACAGCCCTTGGGGACTTCTGCAAGGCTTAGTTTCTCCATACTGTGTTTTCCCTGCCTGCCGATGGGGCTGGTCTCTGCTCTGAATCTTTTAAGGATGTTGAGAAACTAAAATAAAAATCAGAGAAGAAACAACCTCCAAGAGTGGAAGCTCTTAACAGTTTTGGATTAACCTATCTCGCTATACCGTGGCCTCTGAGACGATATTTGGATAAAAGCAGGCCTCAGAGCCAGACAAGGCTGCCAAAGTTCGATCACCTGAGGAAGTGGGACTCTCAACTGAACAATTACCTAGAGCAGATTGCTCTGTGACCATGTCGTGCTGATTGATGCCTGATGGGTGTCACTGTCCCTAGGCAGGTGGGCCTTGGCTGTGTAAGAAAGCATCTGAGGACAAGCCAGGAAGCCAGGAAGCAGGGCGGTTTCTGCTGAAAGTTCCTGACCTGACTTAGTGGTGTCTTTGTGACTTGGAAGTGTAATCCAGCTGTGACCTGGAAGTGTAAACCAAGTTAACCCTTTCCTCCCCCAGGTTGTTTGAGTTTATCCCAGCAGCAGAAAACAAAGTAGGGCCTCACTCATTTCCCACCTGCTGTGATGATGGACAAAGTAGCTGCCATTCTGTCCTTGGAGAAAGCAATTCCTTAATGGAGTGCTGAGGACCACAGGGGATACACGAAAGTCCCCTGGGCAGTGCTCACTCCGAGTCATTGTAGTGGGCAAAGAAAGGACAGGTTGGCTGCTCTAAGCATTTTCCACAGCCCCTTGCCAGGAAGGCCAGGAGGAAAGAGGCTTTCGAAATCCCTACATTCCTTCCAGAATCTTCCTGGTCACTTTACAAAGATCAGGAAAAGAGCTACAACTGAGATGGTTTCAAGAAATAACCGGTCCAGCACTGTGCATGGCGGTGTGAGCTGAAGGTCTGAGTGTGGGAAGTGTGAGTTGAGGGGTCTGCGCGTGGCCATGTGAGTTGAGGACCTGAGCGTGGCTGTGTGAGCTGAGGGCCTGAGTGTGGCCGTGTGAGCTGAGGGTCTGCGTGTGGTGGTGTGAGGTCAGGGTCTGAGCGTGGCAGTGTGAGCTGAGGGTCTGCGCGTGGTGGTGTGAGGTCAGGGTCTGAGCGTGGCCATGTGAGCTGAGGGTCTGAGCGTGGCCGTGTGAGCTGAGGGTCTGAGCGTGGCCGTGTGAGCTGAGGGTCTGAGCGTGGCCGTGTGAGCTGAGGGTCTGAGCGTGGTGGTGTGAGCTGAGGGCCTGAGAGTGGCGGTGTGAGCTGAGGGAATGAGTGTGGTATGAGGGTATGAGGGTATGAGGGTCTGCGTGTGGCAGTGTGAGCTCAGGGTCTGCGTGTGGCGGTATGAGCTGAGGGTCTGAGCGTGGCAGTGTGAGCTGAGGGTCTAAGTGTGGCCATGTGAGCTGAGAGCCAGTGCACATGGCAGCATACACCGAAGGACTGTGGTGGCAGTGTACACTAAAACTGTCTACATGTGCACAGTTACTCCCTTTTTATAATAACTGTACTTGTTTTTTGAAACTATATTATACTTACATCATTTTTCCCTTCCCTTTCCTCTCTCCAACCCTTCCCGTGTACCCCCTATTTGCTCTCTTTCAAATTCATGGATCCTTTTCTTTAATTGTTGTTATATATATATGCATACACATATATAAATATGCATATATATATTCCTAAATGTATAAATACAGCCTGCTCAGTCCATATAACGTTATCTGTACGATTTCAGTTCCGGCCACTTGGTTTTGGCTGACTCTTAAATATGGAACTGTGTATGGGGGTCAATCTTGATTGGTCTAAGAACTGCCTAGATTACTAAAGGTACATTTGTGTGGGCACTTCCAAAGACACCAGATCATGAAGGCTTTAGTCTAATGAATGGCTTAATACACTGATAGAATCAAAATCTGAATAGACTGTTGGGAAGTTGGGTTGCAAGGGGGGGTACCTCTAAAGGTTACTTTAGCCCTGGCCCCTTTCTGGGACTTCTCCCTGCTTTCTGGCTACCTTACGGGGAGCAGCCTTGCACCCCACACCCCTTCTGCTACGAGGCTCTGCCTCTCCACGGAGTGGACTGAAGCCTCTACCCCCGTGAGCCAAAGCAAACCGTTCTTCCTTCGTGACACTTGTCAGGGATTTCTGTCACAGTGACTAAAGGAAAGCCTGACTAACACAATGAGACAGGGATTTCTGTCACGGTGACTAAAGGAAAGCCTGACTAACGCAATGAGAATATTGCTCCCTGGGGCTTGGGCCGATCTGGCAAAGTTTCTCACCTTTGTGTGCAAATCTGTGAACCCACAGCCAGCATATGTGGCGCTGGTTTGTAGACGTGAAGGCAGAAAACAAGTTGCATAAGTTGCCTCATATGTCTGTGAGTCTAAGTCCCCACAGTGCGTTTCTGTGTAGGGCCAATTCTTCGCTGTAGAGAGTAACTAAGGGGGGCTGCTTGTTCCCCACATGGCTGATGGGACATCTTCTGGGAATACTCAACAAGGAAAAAAAAAAATGGGAACAGGGAAGGGCAATTTCTAGCGCCTGGAGGTGTGGGGGTGTGGGATTTGTGTATTCCAAGGAGCTGCAGAACCGCCAATACGCTCCTACGGGAAAATTCCAAAGCCAGACTTGTGACCAGCCTATGTGTCTGTGCGCACGTGTGCACGTTCAGGGTATTGTGGTCAGCCATCCATGACTCTTCTTCCACATCTCAGGCTGGGAGTAATCTAGAAGGAACGTGTACTTACTATTTACTCTGGGGTACTCAATCGAGAACAGCCTCATGTAATGACTCTCTCTAATTCCACCTTCAGCCTCCCATCTGCTATGGTTCCTTGGGAAGCCGGGAGGAAGTGCCGCTTTTAGCTCAGAGGAAGGGATCCGAGATGGAAACTAGCTCCTGTGAGCTCAG
Organism: Chionomys nivalis; assembly: GCF_950005125.1. NCBI lineage: Eukaryota > Metazoa > Chordata > Mammalia > Rodentia > Cricetidae > Chionomys > Chionomys nivalis. Next base: position 38,541,709 of record NC_080095.1, on the reverse strand, counting down.
ACACTGCTCTTGGGCCACAGACATACACGGATGGCATCTTTCTTGGCAGATTCTTAACTCGTAACTCTGTTGTTGGGTATGGGCCTTTCAAAGGAAGGCCAGCTGTGACCGAGGGGCTCAGTTGGGCAGTCAGTCATACTGAACAGAGGATTGTAGTTAAAAAAAAAAATCTTAGAGTCAGGCAGATGCCACTTATACGAAGTTATAAAATGTGTGCAAAAGAGGATGTTCATCACATAGGGATGAGACAGAAGATAGCACAGGGGTGAAACGCCACCCCCAGGAGAGCAGGGCGAGCATCTGGGGTGTTCTTTACCCACTTCTCGGTGGCACCATCAGTTTGACTTCCTCAGCACCTCTTTTGCTTGCTTTCCTGATTTATTTTGGGAGAGTTTTCTAATAATTTAAAGTGGGGAGTGGGGGGGGAGAGAAAGAGAGAGAGAGAGAGAGAGAGAGAGAGAAGGAGGGAGGGAGGGAGAGAGAGAGAGAGAGAGAGAGAGAGAGAGAGAGAGAGAAGGAGGGAGGGAGGGAGAGAGAGAGAACAAGTGAATGCATTATAATTAAACCCAAGGAATCTGTTCGCTAAAAATATCAGAAATATTACCTTGAAATACAACACTCTACTGCTGTAGCCAGGCACTGTCGTGGAGGCAACCAAACTGTGTACGGAAATAAAGCTGAGTTTTAGATCACCATGTTGAGCAATCACTTACGTTAGCTTCTGCAAGCTACCGCCTGGTGGCTTGCACAAGCCGCTAGTCTCTCCCTGCCTCGCTGCCTTTGTCTATAGAAAGGATGTCTGCAGAGTGGATGGGTGGACGACCCCCAAGGACTTCTCTGCATCCTGCTCTGAGTGCCTCTGTCTCTCCGAGCAGGGAACCTCTTGTATCACTGCTATACTCGAGGGTCGTGAGTTCTGTGGCAGGGAGAGGGGGCCTGCTCCCAGCCATGTCTGGATGTGACAGGTACCCAACATACTTGGCATGTACTGATGAAGCCCTTGTGATAGCACAGGTGTGTTATTCTAGCCCTCAGGAAGCTGAGGAAGGATTGTGTGAGCCTGAGTCCAGCCTGGATGGAGTGAGACCTTTTCTGGGTGAAGGAAAAAAAAGTGTCTGTGGAATGAACAGTACCAGATCCCCATCCCAGTTTTACTCGGCCAAACCACAAGTGCTATTGGCCTGGCTAGTTGGGCTTAAGGTCTTGGGCTTCTCCCCTCTAGACCTTCAAGTCAAGGATGGAGGTTCTTGCTTTCATGGTTTGGACAGCAACATCTTTCAGTAATAATACGTAAAGTGAGCGGTGTACAAAAGTCCACTCTTGGGTTGGTGAGATGGCTTAATGGCTAAAGGCCCTTGCCGAGAAAGCCTGGCAAACTGAATTCAAACCCCAGGACCCATGTGAGAGGTGGAAAGAGAGAACCAGCTCAACCTACAGGTTGTCCTCTAACTTCTGTGTGCACGCTGTGGCACGTGTGCTCCCCCTTGATCGTGTGCAAACAGTCACACGCACAGGAGCAGTAACAATAAAACATAATTAAAAATCACCAAACAGGTAAGCAAATCAGTCTGCCAACACCCTGTTTAGGAAGTCTGGCTCCTTTGTGCATGTCTAGCCCACACACCGTGCTCCTGTCCCTTTCTGTCCCCTCTCTATCTTGCTCTATTAAAAGTATTACACTTGGAGACACGCTAAATAAAGAGTCCTCGGAGTAGAGAGTGTGCCTCATCCATTTTCTCTGTCCCTATGTGCCCCCTTGTAAAGATTATCTCTCGGTTTTTACTAAATGGCCTTGATTTTTATCATTAATCGTGAGTGGTAATTCCTTTTTCTGTGTCTAACTTATTTCTAAAATATTCTCCCTTGGGTCCTACAGTCTACTTTCACTGGTCTCCGTGCCCCTTTCCCCCGTCTATGCCATTTTAGAAGCCTCATCAAGAGACTCCTTCATATGTGGGACCCTTGATCTCCGGCCTTCCCTCTCGCTCTCCTACATTTCCCAGAAGAGCGGTTCTGGCAGTCCGACTTCCGCAGTCTAGGCGGACCTGGTCTCTGTCATTTCCATACAGGGCCAGGGGACGTGCTTTGTTCTCCAGCCCCCGAAACCTCATCTCTTCTTGAACCTGCCGTTTTTACGCTGGGGGGTGAACCACATCATAAATTTAAAGCTTGAAGATGTCTCTCTTCCTTTCGCTTCATATGTGCCTTCTCCCTGCCCCCAAACGCTCCTTCACCCACCCCATCCTCTACGCCCCGCCCCCAAACTCTCCTTCACCCACCCCATCCTCTTCTTCCCCCGCCCCAAACTCTCCTTCGCCCACCCCATCCTCTTCTTCCCCCGCCCCAAACTCTCCTTCACACAGCCCATCCTCTTCTTCCCCCGCCCCAAACTCTCCTTCACCCAGCCCATCCTTTCCTTCGCCCCGCCCCAAACTCTCCTTCACCCAGCCCATCCTCTCCTTCGCCCCGCCCCAAACTCTCCTTCACCCAGCCCATCCTCTCCTTCGCCCCGCCCCAAACTCTCCTTCGCCCCGCCCCAAACTCTGTCCACATTAGCTCTGCTATTTCTTGAGACCTAGCCATGACTTTTCCTGGAGACATTTCGCTGCTGTTTGTTGTTTAGTGCTCCCCTGCTTTCTTGACGTCCCCATGCATCCTTTTCTTCAATGATTCTTCTGAGTGTGGGACAGGGAAAGGCATCTTGTTATGTTTTTTTCAAGACAGGGTTTCTCTGTGTAACAGCCCTGGCTGGCCTGGAACTCATTCTATAGACCAGGCTGACCTTGAACTCACGGAGATCCACCTACCTCTACCTCCCAAGGAAAGACATTTTAAAGGAGCTGGTATGTAATGGAAACTTCCCTTGGTTTGTCTTTTACCTTTGTAGGGACTGGAAGAGAGAGGTATCATGATTACTCCCATCTTACAGATGGGGAAACTGAGGCAATGCGGTTAAGGATCTTGTTTAAGGTCAATCAGGCAGTTATACCATTTAACGTCACCTCACACCCTATAAGACTCAGTATAACAAACAGTCAATAGAAAACGTGTGTGTGCGTGTATGTGTATGTGTGTATGTGTGTGTTCATATCAGATCATTTTCTTGTTATTTAACCCCAGATTGACAAGAAGCAACTCACGGAAGGAAGGGTGGGTTTATTTTAGTTTACTGTTTGAAAGTAAACAGCCCTTCATGATGGAGAAGGACTATCAGCAGGAACGTGAGGCAGCTGGGCGCACGTTCCAGAGAAAGATCAACACTGGCGCTCGGACCACTTTGCCCCTTTTTATTCCCCCATTTATTTCGTCTGGGATCCCAGCCCGTGAGATGGTGCCGCCCACATCCAGGGAGCGACTCCCATCCTCAGCTAAGCCTCTCTAGAGACACTGTCGCAGGCTGGGCTGTCATTGTGTCTCCTAGATGAGTCCAGTCAAGCCAACAGCGAAGATGAAAGTCTCATGGTGGCACTGATCGTTGGGGCCTCACACATGCTAGGCGAGCTCTCTCTCACGGAGTCACATTGCCAGCCTTTTTAATTTTTATTTCTAAAAAAAAAAATATGACCTTTATTCACTGATTTTGTATATATGTGGGTATGTGCATGCCAAGGTGCACAGGTGGAGGTCAGAGGGCAACTTGCAGGAGTCAGTCGTATCCTTGAGTCTCAGGGACCAAACTTAAGCAGGTAGGCTTGGCAGCAAGCCCCTCTCTCTGCCTATGAGCTATCTTGCCGGCTCACTTTCAGTTTTATTTTGAGATAGGGTCTTGCTAAGTTACCTAGGCTGGTCTTGAACTCATTTTGTAGCCCAGGCAAGCCTTGGACTTTTGATCCTTTTACCTCAGCCTACCAATTTGTGCCATTGACATAGACACAGAATTTGGCCCGATAGCTTCAGATTTTCATATATTTTATTTGAAATGTATCCCATGTTCCCCTTCACAGTGCCACATGGGCGTCAACCTGAAACTCTCGCTGTTACTTATTCTCTTTCCCTTTCTAAGTATTACATCACAGGTCTTACCATCAAGACAGTCCCCTTACCCCTCTTAGCTCTTGTTCGCCTCTCTCAGAACCCCACTTTTCCATAGATCATTCATTTTGTGTGTTTGTGTTTACACATGTATGTGTGCACATGTGTGTATATCTGTTTATTTTTTAGACAGTCTCTTACTGGTTGAGAGATCTCCCAGTAGGCTAGAATGACTGGCCGGCAAACCCCACCTGTCTCTGCCTCCTTGGTGCTGGGATTGTGAGTTCAAGCCACCATACCCAGCTTTTTTACATGGGTTTTGGGGAATCAAACTCAAGACCTTGTGTTTGCAAGCACTTTGCTGACTGGGCCATCTCTCCCCCCCCCCCAAAGCAGTTTGCAATGTCTCCATTGAGCAGCAGGTAGGCATGCTGGGAAAGTGCAGACCTAATCTGTGAGTTGCCCTGGGGGATTTAGCGAGTACCAGCACGGTAACACTGTCGTAGGACGCACACGCCCAGCATTGCCTGCCCCCCACTCCTTCTCATCCCCACGTGAGACCTCACACCCTCCTGCAGCCATCCACAGGCAACACTCTCCCCTTCACGTCTCCTGTTTTCCCCACCATGCTTTTATTTTTTCACATTTGACCATTCCCAAAACTTGAACCTGGTGTGGCATCATCTTTCCTCGTACCAATACCGGCATGCCTCCCTCTGAGGCCTTCTTCCACGGGGGCGATCTCCCTTCCTTCTCTGGGCACTGTCTCTTTCCCCTCTATGTGGGCAGTCTCTGCTTTAGCCTGCTACCAGGCTTTCTTATGGAGGGAGCGGGTGGGGGCGTCTCTTGCCAAGGCCACAGCACCTGCAGCTGGACCCCTTACTCACCCTCCCGCGTGACCTTGATCTCCTCTTGGTCTGCCTACCTTGGCTCTCAAGATGCTAATCACATTCCCAACGTGAGTCAGACTGTCTTCCCTCCTTGGATGGAGTCCAACATGTGCTCGCCATTTGGGACAAAGTGTTTGTCCTCTGTGTCTGACCTTGCACGGATGAGAGTCCACCGGGTTCCTATTGTTCCGCCTTCCTTTTCTCTCCAGAGGTACTCACAGCCTAAACCCTTTCTCCTGGAACAGTGTCAGGACAGGGGGCATTTGACGGAACCTGCATGGACGCAGGGGCAAATCTGTGTTTGGCACCTGCCCCTTATCCCCAAGCTGAAGTGTCACACTGGGAACCTCAGGAGGACCAATGAGGAGACCTGGACGGTCCAGTGGAGACTTTATGTCCCCAGCTTTTTCTCTTTCCACGGGGGTACTTCGCCTGGTTCTCTGGTGTTCTTTCAAGATCCCAACCCTGGTCTTACTTTTTGTAGGGAGCTTGCTAAACTGTTCCAGCAGGGGTGTGGGACATGGTGGCACTACTGTGTGTTGCCTATGATGCCTGCCAACGCCAACCTGTAGATCTCAAGTTATCAAAGTAAGCTTCAGGCTTCGATGGCTTCTCCACTGTACACCTGGCCTAGGCTCCAGTTCTCCAGCCTGGAGCACACCAGGGGAAAGTGGAAGAATTCTCTGACATTCTGGACCCACTGTGAGCTCTGACGACTCCCCTCAGACTGAGGCAGCCTTTGCCTACTTGACTTTCTCTCCATCTGCAGAGGCAAATCAGGATCTCTGTCAGATGGAGCTGAACAAATACACCTTGGTGGGTTCTACTGACTCTGCTATTTGGAGAAGGTTCTAAGGAACTTGGGGAGGTGAGGGTCTTAGGTCAAGTTCCCCAGAGCAGGGACTGATGGGTGTTCTGTCAGAGAGATGTAATGAGAAACTGGCTTTTGGAGGAACCTGGAAGCGGTAGGGTAGAAAGTAGGGGGGTGGTCAGCCCCCAAGCCAAAGCATGGATTTGGCTGTGGTTCGACCTGTCCTGGAAGACCCCTCTATGGAACTTCCCATCTTGAGGAGTGGAGATGGGCTGGTTCCACCCCCTAATCAGCCAGTGATCAGATTACCGTTGCCCTAGTGGAGGGCAGAACCATGGGGCTCATCTGGACCAAGTGGACACTCCTGATTTCAGATGGGGAGGAAGCACTGTGGGGCAAAGCAGCTGAGTGGCGCTCCAACGGTATCTACCCTGGGAGGGAGGACGGGACGGCCCTAGCATGGCCTCTTTCCTTTTGCATCCACTTGGGCCCCTCAAGAATCTGATTGTCTGTCACTCTCCAGGTTGGCTGGGGATAGAGCTCTCCTGGAGTCACGAAGTCACTCACCTCCTCGTGTTTCCGGAACGTCGATGGCCTCAAGCCTGGCCTTTGAGATAGAAAATGAATTGGGCAAGAAAATGAGGGGAGAAGTCAGGCTTGCTTCAGCTGTCTACAGCCTGTCTGGCGGCCTCAAGGGACAAGGTGGAGGATGTGTATATGGAGGGCAAGCACACAGGCAGGGGACCTCAGATTGCAAAGAACTGTGTTAGTTGGGGTTTCTTGTGTCTTATTGACCCTCATCCCCATGCAGCGCCTCGAAATGAGTGCCATCTCCCATATACCACAAGGACACAGATGTTTCCCAGCACAGAGCATGATAGGCCCAGGAAATAGCAAAGGCGAGTTTCAAGCTCAAATCTAGTTCCGTCTGTAGCGATGCTTTCATAACTGAACTGTGATGATGGATACCCAGTACTTGGGGTACTGTGGAGGAGGGTGGTGGTGAGTCCATGAGGCAAGGCTGGCTCAGTGACTCAAGGTGGTCCAACTCATCTCAGTCCCCAGGGTGTTGTAATAAGAGCGGCGGGCTACGTTCCCGGCACCCAGCCGCCCGCATAGCTTATGCCCCAAAATAATTACACCGAAACTGTATTCTTTTAAACACTGCCTGGCCCCATTAGCTCCAGCCTCTTATTGGCTAGCTCTTACATATTGATCTAACCCATTTTTAATATTTTGTGTAGCACCATGAGCTGGCTTACCAGGAAAGATCTTAACCTGCGTCTGTCTGGAGTCGGAGAATCATGGCCACTCCCTGACTCGGCTTCTTTCTCCCAGCATTCTGTTCTGTTTACTCCACCCACCTAAGGGTTGGCCTATCAAATGGGCCTAGGCAGTTTCTTTATTAATTAACCAATGAAAGCAACAGATTAATACAAGACCCACCTCCATCACCAGGGGCTTGGAACTTCTTCCTGCCTGAACTCCTCAATCTCTCTCACCATCCTGGGGCTGGAGCCCTACCCCCTGCTGTATCCCAATCCAAACCTCTCTATCACATTAAGATACCCCACCTCACCCTTCTCTGCAGAGGATGGAAAGCCCACGAGCAAAGGACATTTAGTGCATGTACCCAGGATGCCACATGGACCCATGCACCTGCTCTCAACTGCTCAAATTCGCACCCCAGAGGCTTGGTGTGTGTGTGAGTGTGTGTGTGAGTATGTGTGTGTGTGTGTGTGTGAAACATGTGCTCACTCTGTGTGTCAGCCAGAGGCCTGCTCAGCAGCCTCTTGTCTACCCACATAGGTGTCTGTGATACCTCCCCTGTGCTCCCACTGCCAAAATTAGCAAGGAAATTTAAGACACCATGAGTACATGCTGATGGAGCCTGTGGTCCATGGGAACCAGGTGGCCACTGCCTGGACCATGGACGGGGAAAGCCCAGACTCTAGCCTTGGGCAGATTGGGGTGATGCTTATTAGTTTATTGTCACTAGGGAGCTCACTCCATCCCGCCTTGAACTGGCTTTCTCGTCGGCTCCTGAGTGGTCCAAGCCAATCCATGGGAGGTCTAAGGATGAAGGGCGCTGAAGCATGGGGACGCTCTAGCTCCAGCTGGCCCAGAGCTCTGCTCTTCCCGTAGCATCACGGCTCAAGTTCGTGAATTATAAGAGCACTGGACCCCTGTGTGGAAGAGAGGTGAGCCTAGCCTCTGCTTCCTAGGCCTCCACCAGCTTTTCCATTTCCCACAGAACCAACTGTAAACTTCTCAAGACGTGTCTATACTCACACAAGTCAAGGCGGTATGGACAGGAGCTGGGGAAGCAGGCCTCGCTGGACTGGACTGAAAGGATACTGACTGAGTTTGCTAGCTAACTCTGTGCAACAGGGTCTAGCTGAAATGATGCCGTGGTGGGTGACGGTGGTGGTGATGGGCAGGGGGCAGAAGGCAGCCTCTCCCCTGAGCACACACTACGGACCAAACTCTGGTCCTTCTCTTCCTCACACTGCCCATGCTCAGCAACTTGAGGTTCTGGAATCACCCCCTCCCATGTGACAGATGAGAAAGGCAAAGCCCAGTAGAATTCAGTGACCAGTCTAAGGCTACAGTGGCTCCTGTGTAACAGCCCTGGAATCTAAGCCAAGGCCACACTCAAATCCTATGCTGACGGCTGCTTTCTGACACAAGGAACCCAAACCCCGAGCAACACTGCAGAATCAGAACCCTTGAGCTGCAGAGGAGAGCCCTCAAATAAGCAAAGAAAATTCCCATTTTACAGGTGGGAAATTGAGGCCAGGGTCAGAGCAGCCTCAGTCTAGTGGCATTAATGTCAAGAAAAGGATTTGAGGAGTTTTGTGTCTTCCTGGGGTAAGGTACAGAGTGCTGAGTGTGGATTTTAAAGTGCTGGGTGCTGAGTATGTATTTTAGGGTGCTGGGTGTTAAGTATGTATTTTGGTCATTACTCCATGGAGGTAGGTGTGCGTGTGCCATCATGTGTGTTAGTCTACTGTGGTACAGGGAGATAGAGGGAAGAGAAAGGAAGCAACTAGATAAAGTTGTCCCAAGAGTCCACGCAAGCTAAACGACCCGAGTTCAAACCCCAAAACCAATGTAAAGGTGGAAGGAGAGAACCAAATCCACAAAGTTGTCCTCTGACCTCCACACATGTGCCACAGCACACGTGCACCCCCAAACACACAGGGTGATGATAAATAAAATTTACAAAAAAAAAAAAAAAAAAAAACAAGGTCCGGACAACTGGGTAAAGCCAATGTCAGGTCTAGCTGCCCTTTGAGCTCATGTCCCCATCACCATCACCGGGCGAGCAGGGTACCTCTGTGTGCCTGTTTCCCACCTGTCTTTCCACAGAGAGCTGGCAGGCCCGGCACATCTCACCACTGCTGTTGCTGAGCCCAGTTGGAATCGGCTGTGGACTGCACCTCCCAGCCAGAGCTGACCTATGCAAACACAGGCAGAATTACAGCCACCCATAAACAAATTAGCATCCTTTAAAAGGTGAAAAGCACCATAAACTGTCTGAGTTTTGTTTATGGCTTCCAAGGGCGGTGGCCAGGGAGTTGGATTAAATCACGGAGGTGTCTGCTCCTTGCAGACTCTCTCCCCCTCACCTTCCCCCAGCACCCTGTGGGCACACATGACCATGCGTGCTTCTTGCACATACACACTCATACGCATTGGACCTGCCTGCAATGGCCGCTCAGTCCATCCTGGTCCTGCTTCTGTTCCTACCAGCCCGGGTCCCAGCAGGTGTTCCCTAATTAGCAATCTCTTCATTTCCAATCAAAGCACAAAGCGGCCCCAAAAGCCCGTCTTTATGAGGGAGCCGAGCAGCGGCTAGGGATGTGAGGGGGGGATAATTGTCTTCGCCAGTGGCGGCAGTAAGCGGGCTGGCTAATTCATTATTGTAATAACTTTGCTTGTCCTTGGGGAGGTGCGAGTGGGGGAGGGAAGCAGGGGAAGGGGGAAGGGATCAGAGGGGCTGAGGGTGGGGTGGATGGAGGTCTGGGGCAAAGGGTGGGAGATGGAAGAGCAAGGGACTAGTGCCCACTCCTGTCCTCCTGGATGACCTCCCAACCTCTGACCTTTCTTCAAGGTGTGTCCTCTGGTTCAGCATCTACTCCCTACTGTAGGGGCAAGTACCAATGCTGCCCTCTGCAGCAACCACTTCTCAGTGACAGGAAGTTCAGCGTCTGGACCCTTGGGGTTCTCTCTCTGAGGGAGGCTCAGAATGCAATGGACCTGGCTTCCCAGGCTGCAGGTGGCCCTGGAAGAAATCTTAGGCTTGAGAATGAGGTCTCCGAATGTTGATTTTCCGAGGGCTAAGTCCCACAAACTAGATCTCCTAGGCTATGCTTGTCACGCCAGTGGCAGAGAGTCACTGTTAGCTGACTGAAGATCCCTCCTACCCAAATCAGGAATTTCCAAGGCGGTTTGGAGTGTCCCTAAGGGGACATGGTAGCTGTGGCTCCAGCTGCCCCTCGATCTGCCTTAGTGTGTACTTGCATGCAGTGTTGTCTCACAGAGAGCAAGGCCTCCTACATGAGAATCTGGGGACCCCCTCCCCAGCTGATGAAGTACAAGTGACTAAACCCAGGGACAGGGAAGACAGTTGTGGCCCAGGTGATCAGGTGGCCCTGTGAGGGCTTTGGGAGCTAAGGCTTGGGTGCGCAGAAAGGAAGGCAGGGTGCTGTGGAAGAAACAGTATGTGCCACGCTCTGGGGTGACCTGGTCACAAGGACCTAAGAAGGGTGAGCTGTGGGTCACTGGGGAAGCTAGGAACTGCAGGTTGAGATTGCCTCAGGGCCTCAGAGTCAGGCTGAGGCTCTGGCTCTATCTCCTCCACCCCACCAAACTAGCAACAGCAGCCTCTGCTGGCCTGTCTGTGGCTACCTTGGTCCCAGGTCAGTCCTCAGTTTCGAGGATCAGTCAGTCAGGCCGTGCTTGCACAGACTTCAGCACCCGTGCCTAACGGATAACCAAAGCAGAAGGGTGGTTACTGTGGTCCCATCATGGTTGCTGGTCTTCCTTGGTCTCCTGAACACCCCCTGGCCTTGCTGGATGGGGATCAGTTTGTGCTTCGGACTGTGGCTCAGGGGTCAGAAGACCTGAGGTCAAAACCTGATGCTTTTATGATCATCGCTTTGTGCCTTCGTTTCCTCCTCTATCACATGGGCTCAGTAAGAGTAGCTGCCTCCTTGAGATCACACCTGTGACATGCACAGCACAGACTGTGTTTTAAAGATGCGAGCACAGCTCCATGGTGGAGCAGTTGTTTGGCATGCACAGGGTGTCAGGCTCAGCCTCAGCACAAAAAGGAGGAGATGCGGGAGGGGGAGTAGAGAGGGGAGGGAGTACCAGAGCGTCCCCTCCTTTGCCTGTATTCCGCCCACCTGTGAAGTGGAACAGGGAAACTAAACGAACTCTCTCTCTCTCTCTCTCTCTCTCTCTCTCTCTCTCTCTCTCTCTCTTCGTGGGTGGACTTACATGTGGAAGCCAGAAACCTGCATGGAGGGCATCTTCCTCAATTGCTGTCCATTTGCCTTTTTGAGACAGGATCTCTTGCTGACCCTGGAGTTCACCGATTGGCTAGAGCAGGATAGGCTAGAATGCCTGTCTCTGCCTACCCTGTATTGGGGTAACACACATAGACCACTGAGCATAGCTTTTGTTTTTTATGCAAGTCCCGGGGATTTGAACTCCGGTCCTCATGCTTGTAAAGTAAGCACTTTACAGAGTGTGCCCCTCCTTGGTCTCTGTCGTTGTTGCTCATGGTGGTATTTGTTTGCTTGTTTGTTTTGTGAGACAGGGTCTCTTGTAACCCCAAGTTGGTCTCAAATTTGCTATGCAGCCATGAATGGTCTGAGACTTCCGATTCCCCTGCCTCCTCATTTCGAGGGTTGGATGTTGGGTGCACACGGGTACAGCAGCACACCTGGCTGCTTGAACCCTTTTCTGGTTGCACAGCACTGGGTGTTCATGCCCAGGAGGCTGCCTTGGAGAATCTGTCTTGAAGCACAGCTTTCTCCCCAGCAGGGAGGTCCAGAGTGCTTCTCCTTAGTCTGCTCTCTTCCTGTTTGGTCTGTGAGGAAGGCCTTGCAGCAGACCGTGGACCCCAGACACATGCCTGGCTCTGCAATCCCATGCTCTAGACTTGGTCTGGCTCATGTGGGAGTTTGGTAGACTTGAGGCCCAGTCCTTTCAGTGATCATCTTCTGTGGATATTGGAGCTTTGATGGGTGGCTCTCATCCTGGCTTAAGAGTACAGAGATCCAAGGAGGGCGGTAACAGTGCACACCTTTAATCTCAGCACTTGGGAGGCAGAGGCAGGTGGATCTCTGAGTTCGAGTCCAGCCTGATCTACAGACTCAGTTCCAGGACAGTCAGGGCTACACAGAGAAACCCTGTTTGGAAACACAAAACAAAAAGAAAAGAGAGCCGGGGGATGGTGGTGCACGCCTTTAATCCCAGCACTCGGGAGGCAGAGGAAGGTGGATCTCTGTGAGTTCGAGACCAGCCTGGTCTACAGAGCTAGTTCCAGGACAGGCTCCAAAGCCACAGAGAAACCCTGTCTCAAAAAACCAAAAAAAAAAAAAAAGAGTGAGGTCATCCAAACAGCCAGCTCCGCTCCCAGCTCTACCCTTGCTCAAAGGCTACCAAAGCCTGTGGACGCATCCATCCGTGCCTGATGCGAGACTGTGATCCTGCACCAACCCACGGTACAGTGGCAGAGGGCTTTCCTGGGGCTGGAGAAGTCTTCCGTGAGAAGTGACATTTAAGTTAAGAGAGACAAGGATAAAACCCAAGTCAAGATGTAGAAACAAATACACCACAAGCCACTCCAAGGGCCTTGTGCGTGGTTCTCAATTCCTACAGCCATGCTTTTTCATGATATATTCTATTTAACCCAAAAGATCAAATAAAGAGCATTCCCACATCTCGCCTATAAAAATAAGAACTTGCACTGAACTACTGTGCCTTCTTCTTGGTGACCCAAGCCTTTGCAATTTGCTCTGTAGTTGACCCTCCCGTCACCCTCTCTGCAGACAAGCAAAACCTAAGTGACCACTAGCCACATGTGTGAATCCAGAGATGAGAAACACAAATACTAGATCCACTTAGTGGATGGGTGGCCCTGACCAAGTTGTCAAAGTTCTCAGTGCCTCCCCTTCCCTATCTGTAAAATGGGCCTGTAGGAGAAGTCACACACCCTGGTTATCTCGAGAGAATTACTTAAGTTCATAGACATAACAGTGCTCAAATAGCAACTGGCAGGCAAAGGTCGTTGTCTAATTAATAAGAAGTTAAAAAAGGTGAAAATATTATTGCTATTACCTTGAAGAAAGAACAGTCAAGGTAAAAAAAAAAAAAAAACAACAGAGAGAGAAAGGTCAAAGGGGCAGGTTGGGAGTCAGGAGGGCAAAGATACCAGGCTGAGCACTGTGAGCCCCTAAGAACTTGGTTTCCTTTCTAGACCTTGCTGAGCCAGAGATCAAGAAAAGTTCAGAGAGCCTTTGCCTGACACCTGTTTCCATCCCAAAAGATGGGGCAGGAGGCCTGGGGGCGGGGCTGGTTCATTCTGTGTCTCCCTCCCTTGCCAGGACTTGAAACTGTTGCATGCCGGCCTCTGGCTCCCAGCTGCATGGGAAGCACCGGGCATCAGCTGCAGGGGAATATTAATGATTCAATTTTCAACCGGGTTCCACTCCAGGGCCTCGCCTGCGACATGCATTTTTAATCATAACAAAACAGAATGACAAAGGGAGCCATTTGCAGCAAGGCAGCCCCTGCTGGCTAGCCCCCCCCCCCGCCCGCTTGTGAGGTGGGTAGCCCCTCCAGCGTCAGTACAGTGCCATGCCACATTGGCCTCCGCTTCCCTGCATCTCTGTCCCTCTGTCTCTCTGGTTCTGTCTCTCTGATTCTCTGCCTCTCTTCCTCTCTGTCTCCCTCTCCATCTCTCCCTCTCCATCTCTGTCTCTTTGTCTCTGTCTCTGTCTGTCTCTCTGAGCAAGACTTTTTCTGGAGCTGTAACTCCTTTCTGGATTGAGGAAAAATAAAATCCTGCATGCCGTGGGATGAGGATGGTGATCACTGGGATGCAGAACTCCAATCAGATCCACAGGGTATCCCCGGTTACCCACAGGCCTGAAAGCCAGAGTGGGGAGGGCCTGTGAGCATGGAGTTTGCACCAGACCCTGCCCCAGCATCCTATGAAGCCAGAGTTCATCTTCCTACCTCCTGGATCTGAACATACCGGAACCTTCTGGGTGGCATGCCTGGAGCGGGGCGTAGGCAGGGACTGACCAGCACAGTCTAGAGAAGACTAGCAGACAATGTCCAGAAACGGTCTCACCTTCGGGAAGAGCTGGAGGAGGTGGCTAGAGAAGGGGTTGCTGGGTATAATGTGCTTGTCATTAACTCGGCCAATATTTGTGAACGACCTATGTCGGTCTATGTGCTGGGCGCCAGGGATTGTGGGTGAAATGGCTAAGAAGATGAATAAGCAGGATGGCTGCCTTCGCAGAGCAGTCAGTTAGGTGGAGAAGATTAAACAACAGTGAGTGCCCCTCGTCCCTTCTCACAGCCTCCCCGTGCCTTGTGCGTCTCGGGTGCTCTGTAATTGTCCACTGGCCATGGGTTTCCAGTCGACTGTTCTCTGACTGCCACACACACAGCCCGGCTTGTATTTGTGGGACTGACTCCCAAGTTAGGCTTTTACCTGCTTCCTGCTGAGGGGTTTCTCGTCCTGACTCATCATAACTAATAACCTTAGTGGTGAGTATTATAAATGCTCCTCGTATGGTAGGCACTGTGCACCTGACTGACACCAATAATATAATCTTAACTTCAGCATCCCCTTCAATTTGTTTTTATTGCTCAACCCATTTTATCAAAGAGGCCAAGAAGGAGGCGCAAGATGTTAAGACACTGACTCCAAGGTTGCACAGCGAATCATCAGCAAAGCTGGGGTATAAACCCAGACAGGCTGGCCCTGTGGTGTGTGCCCTGTGACCCCCGTGCCCATTGGTGGCCACCTCTTAATCATCCAGAAAGCAGGTCAGAAAGAGGTTTTTTCTTACCCTTCTCTTATGGTTCAGCAGAAGGAAGGGCCTGTCTTGCAGACTCAGGGACACCCCTCATCTGGGTAACTCCCAAGTACCGTTCTCCAAGGCTCAGCAGAATCTGAATGGCAGGTGGCTGGTCTTGGAGGGCCACTCAAAGAAGCCCATGCCCTTGACTCTGCATCTTGTTCCAGGACTGTTGTTCCCTGCCACTTCTCCACCCCTGGTTCGTCCCCATCCCTTCTAAGTCAGAACACTCCCCATCCCACCCCCTCTCCCAGCCACCCCAGTGACAGTGGGAGAGGAAGTGAAGGTGAGTTGGCCTCGGGGCTCCTCTAGGCCTCAACCCCCTCATTCAGTACACAGATGTGCACAGTGTTCTGGGTGCGGAGGATTTCACAGTGAACAGACCTCCATCTCCACCACCCTGCGCCTTCTGTTAACATGGGAAGCCCCAAGGTGGTGGGTGTATTTAGTGTAGGTAAGTTCAATAGATAGGAGATGAAGTTGGGGGTCAGGAAGCCACTCACTCTGCTTCACTGCCCCTGAAGGAGGTGAGGGAGTCACCCCACATCTGAGCACCTCAAGAAGAAGGAAGACAAAGAAGGTGCCTACATCCTGAAGGGGAAGGAGCCCAGTGTAGCCAGGAGGCCAGCAGCGGGAGGACAGTGAGCACTGAGTGAGCGTGGAGGGGCAGGTGTGGGAGCGACCTTCTGACCTCATCAATAGAGGTGACCTGACCCTGTGGGTCCTAAGGCATCCTGTTTCCACAAAGAGAGGAGGCCAGAGTGGACATCTAACTGTAGAAGAGGGAGCTCTCCAGCTGCCCTGGTCCGTTTAGGGTCCCCCAGTTATAGACAAGGCATTAAGGACAGTCAGTGGTAGGTGTTTCTGTTTTTGCTACCCCACCCCCGTGCCTACGGCCACACACATCTCCTAAACACAAGAGTCCAATTGCTCCCGTGGCCTCTCTTTCTTTTGTGGTACTAGGGGCTGAAGCTGAAGAACTTTCTAGAGAATGGGTGATAGGGGCCAATGAAGAAAGCTCATTACTGGAGAGAAGAAGGTATTAAATTAGCTACTAAAACTGTCATTGGGATGTCTTACAGGTGATAGGATCTTTCCTTCCTTCCTTCTTCCTTCTTTTCCTCCCTTCCTCCCTCCCCCCTCCCTCCCTCTCTTGTTCCCTCCTTTTTC
Organism: Chionomys nivalis; assembly: GCF_950005125.1. NCBI lineage: Eukaryota > Metazoa > Chordata > Mammalia > Rodentia > Cricetidae > Chionomys > Chionomys nivalis. The sequence goes on along the minus strand of NC_080095.1, from coordinate 38,525,756 downwards.
TTTGCAGTGTTTTAGACATGACCTCACTCTGTAACTCAGGCTGGCCTTGAACCTGTGATCCTCCTGCCTCAGCCTCCGTGTTGAACGCTGGGCTTACAGGTGTGTGTCACCACAACCAGGCAAAATGATCTCTCTTGGCTCCAGTACAGAGTTTCTTGGTGTTCGTGTTTCCACGGTTGTCCCTGGAAGGAGGTATACCAATCATTGACTTTCCTAGGAACTTATGAGAGCCTCGTCGTTGTTCTGAGGGGAACTGTAAGGGGAGGGCACTCTCAATAAACAGTGCCTCATTTGGTTACATCTTATTCCTGGGTGGTGGGAGTCCCTACTGTGAGTAATATCTTGTGGAGACATAAGCCATACAACTAAGGCCATTCTGCCCGGAGGGCCTGGAGCCTCAGCTTTCTGAGCAAGCTTCTGTTGTCTCCTCCTGCCTTCCTACCACTGCCTCTCTCTGATTTAAGGGCAGGTTTTATTCCCAAGCTGCCTCGGGGCTCCTCTTTCTGATTGCATTAAAGTCTCCGTAATTCTCCCTCATTAATGATTGGCATATTTTTACCTCTCGCTAAAGGAGCTTCAAGGCAACTCCCGGGGGGGCCTGCTCTCAGAATGAAACAATTTCATCCTGCTCCAGAAACGCATTAAAAAGGGTTTGTCAGGATCTTATCACCAGTTAGAGAAAGCTAATCAAATTACTTCTATTTATTAGCTGGTACAGCAATGTGGTATTCCAGCAAACCCCCGGCTCCAGCAGGGTGGGCATGCACTGAGCCCCCTGGCACCTTGGCTCCTTGGTTTCTGAAGGTGGCCAGTACTAAACGGACCACCTACTGCTCCTGTTGGCGCTAAGGAGGGTTATCAGGAGAGCTGGGATGAGCTCCCAACATAACCCAAGCCACGCTGACCAGCTACTCAGCAAAGATGAGCCCTTGGACTCACCTGTTTGTGTATACCCCTCAGCCACAGGGCAACATCTCAGGCAAGGCTTTCTGACCTTCACAGAATGAAATAGGAAATAGTGGCATATTTATAAGGCACATAGTATCCTCCTAGGGGGTCCCCTGTGGTCCCCAGCACCACCTTGATTGTGCACCCTTGGGTACCTTTCAGCTGCCCAGGGAAGTATGGTTCATGGTGTCTGAGCAAGTGTCAGCTGTGCCCACATAGCTGCTATTCAGCACACTCTGCCATCACTACTCAGAGTGGGTGGCCTATGAAAGAGGCCATCGGCCCTCACTTGAGGCCATCGGGCCCTGAGCAGACTCCAGCTACAGCAAAAGCGCAGCCCCTACGCTGCCAGCCTGGGGCAAGGGGCCATCCCAGCTGTACTGCCCATTGGTTTCTGGAATGGTTCAAAAGACTGAGCCACGTGCCCTGTCACGTTGCACAAAAGGACATATTGATCGTTTCGTAGAAGCATTTCCTGGGGTCCTTTATATCTCTCTCCCTCGTCACCCATAATGAGGAGGCTGAGGCACAGAGGTGGGGGAGGCCGGCGCTCATCCATCCGGGTGGGATTTCTTCATCTTATCAATCAGGACTTTAATTAGACACGTCCGAGAGGGCAGCTCCATCTTGGGGCAGGCAGCAATCTTTATCAAGCATGCCACATCTCTAATTACTGTGTACTGACAGATAACAATTGGGGAGCACGCAGAGGGTGGGGGGATGTGGGAGGTGGAGAAAGGACAGTGGGGCTGAAGATGGCCATTTGCCCAAGGAGAATGGCCTTCCAAGACAACCTGGACCAAATTGCTGTCACCCAAATGCCCAGGGACAGGGATGCAGCCTCAGATAACACCCTGCAGAATGATTGCAGGGACAAAGTTGGAGAATGGCCATGCTGGTATCTAGGCAGGTGTGAGGATTGCATCCCCAGCCTTCAACCATGCCCCCGACATGACACACATAGTTTTCAGGAAACTCTAAAGATGTGCCTTCGTTTCCTTATCTTTAACAGCAAAGGATAAAAATGCTAATAAGATCTTTCTGTGAGCTGCAATATGAGGGATTAAGATTGCGGGTATATCCTGTGGTATATATGTATATATATATTCATATCAACCAGCTTGTGTGACCTCAGGAAAGTGTCCTAACCTCTCTGTGCTCAACTGCCTTCCCCACCAAATGGAATAATGCCATACAAGCATGAGAATCTGAGTCTGATCCCTAGAACACACCTGAAAAGTCAGGCATTAAGGCACACACTTGTAATCCCGGCACTGGGGAAGTGGACACAAGAAAGTCCCTGGGCTTGCTGGCCAGCTCCCCTAGCCTGATCAGTAAGCCTCAGGTCCCAGAGAGAGAGCTTGTCCAAAAAGACAAGATGGGCGACAGCTAAAGTTGATCTCCAGCCTCTGTGCATGCGTACGTGTGCGTGTGTGCGTGCGAAGGAATGATATACGTACAAGCATGTGTATTCTGCCCTACCTCCCGCTGTTTAGGGAATAGCATTAGGGAAAGGGGAGTCATTTGGTAAATAATCAAGACTAATGACAAGGGTGTCTCCTACCTTTCTGGGGTAACTCTTCCCTATAGTGTTGACAAAGAACTAGGAACCGCAGGATTGGGGATCACAGGCCAGACCTAGAGCAGCAGGCAGGCGCAGTCTTGGGCTGAGGCCCTTAGCATGTGTTCCCTGCAGGGGCCTGAATTAGGATGCCTGTCCTCGCCACAGTGAGGAACTGAGGTCAATTGGGTCTCGGGTTCTTCCAGAGCAGAATGAGTCCATCACGTCCTCCTCAGGCCTGGACAGCAGACAGACACATGAACTGCCTAGACTCATCCCAGTCCCCCATGACTGCCCTGAAGATTCATCAAGGCAGGCTGCATGGACCCCACTGTAATCGGTGGCCTAGCCCCTAAGTAAGTGTGCAATTTCTCACTGTTCCGCTCTCCCTGTGGGAGCAGTGCCTCCTGCATATGGGGTCCTTTCCCCAATTCTGGTGGCTTTCAGAAGTCTGAATGGTCCTTACTGCATTCTCAGGAAAGGTATTTCGACACTCTAGCTCTCCGCCTGGGGCTGTGTCTCCTGCTCCCCAAGCCACCACACTTCAGTCACCTTCAAAGTAACTCAATTCTTTAAATCCAGGCAGGAGAATCCAGAGCTGAGGTAACCCCTACCTCAAAAAACAAAAACCAAACAAAGGTCAACTCCCTTCTCCCTGGACCTCCAGCAAATGGTTGCCACCTATTCCGAAGGCCCACCTGGTTGTGGTTGGCTCTCCTGACACCCTGAGTCCTTGTTTCCAGACCCTGTGTGATAAGATTTTTCTTGAGAACTGGCTTGCTAGTCCTCAGTGCATTGGACTCTGGGATACTCGTGCCGGTAGGCTCTGCGGTTCTCCGTTGGGGAGAAACAAGAGTTAGCTCTGGCTCTTCAAGCAATGGACAGAGAAGTTACTTCTCACGTAGAGAGCAGTTGGAAGGCTGCTAGAGCCAATATCAGCACCCAGCTCAGGGTGGTGTTGGGGAGAGCTAAGATCACTGTGGATTAAACTACCAGTCAGAGAAGAGAGTAAAGCTAGGCACTGTGGCCTGAAGGACAGCCAGGGGTGGCCCTACAGGAGAATTCTCAGAATTTCTGACAGCTTTAGCAGGCTGAATCTTTCTGCAAGAAGTGGATGCTTGCATCCTGTGCTCAAAAAGTTGAGGGCTGTAGGACAACTTTGCGAGGCACGAGGTCATGTGTCCAGGAGATTGTCCAGGGGAGTCTGACCTGACGGCAACCTCTAGGTAGAGTTTCAGAATGCCAGTCACACAGGGACGCTGTGCAATGTTGAAGAGGAGCTGTCTCACCTCAGAGACCCTAGCGTATATGAGGACATGGAGCCATCATGCAGACTTTACTAGAGACAGTGAAGGCCTCTGTAAGGGAGTGTTTGCAGGAAGACAGGACAGACACCAGGCCCTAGGGTCAGTCAGCCTTCCTGGAAGGAGCCGCCCTTTCCCCTCTGGCTGTCTAGATCAGACAATGATCGTTTGGGAAGCAGGAATAACATGCATGATGGTCAGAGGTCAGCGTAGCTCAACCAGAGTCCTGAGAAAGCCCATGAGTAACGCCTGCTGAGTCCCTGACCACACCCGGACAAGAGGACTACAACTGGTCAATGAGAGTGGCCCTCGTCTGAGACTTATCGCGTATAAAATCTTCCCGCGAAGCTGCCATGTGTTCGGCTCCTCTGACCCAAATGAGGCCTTCAGACAAGCCAAGCGAGGGAAAGGGAAGCCAACGGGGCGTGCAATCTGTGGAACTAGAGTGGAGCCTGAATTCTGTCCACGTAAGCTTTGCTTTTTTTGTCCATAAAATGGGAACTGTATCGTGTCCCAGAGGGTTGGGTATATGTCTTTCGCCCAGTGTATTTCCTGATATGGTTCCTGGTAGAATCACCACAAACAGTAACTGCCTCGGTTATTGATTTATTTATTCGTTCATCAAGAAAATGCTTCTGCCACCTTCCCGCTTTCAAAGCACACACGTTCCAGCAGGCAGTGACTGAGGAAGTCAAGGATGAGACCATAAGGTCATTGCAAACTGGATGAAGCCAGGCTCTCTGGATTCTAATCCAACAAATGTAATCAACTCCCCCAAAATGTAATGTCTTAAAACAGCAAAAACCAACCGGGTTCTGTGAGAGTTGGTCTCAGCTGCTAGTCACGGCATCTGTCTGGGTGGCTTGGCCAGGGCTAGCTCAGTGCTCGCTCATATGATGGTAGTCATGGCCCAGAGGCTCCAGCGAGGAGACTCACCCACGAGCCCTGGTTCTCTACCTGGACCCCTCCCCACGCCATGGTGGTTGTTCCAGCATCCAGTGTTGTCATCTGTTCATTTCTTTTCCCGACTGGACCTTGGAGACTGTATGCAGGGCCTCCCCTGATTCAGCTGACTGTGCTGGTCCCTAAGGCTGGTCTACATTCAAGGGAACAGGAATTATACTCCATTTCTCCTTTAGAGTACATAAGCACAGCTATGCACTTACAGGAATGTTGAACCTTTTGACATGGTGACATGACATTGTCATGTGCACTCGAGAAAGACATAATCAAATTACTTAAAAAGGCATCCCCAAAGTCTCACAATGTCCTAACTTTTTGTTTTGTTAGTGGTGCAATATTTTGTTTGTTTGTTTTGCTTTTGTTTGGTTTCTCTGGACATTCTATGTAGTCCTGGCTGTCCTAGAACTCACTCTGTAGACCAAACTGGTCTTGAACTCACAGAGATTCACATACCTCTGCCTCCTGCATGCTGGGACTAAGAGCATGTGTTACCCACCATGCCTAGCCAATGGTGTATGATCATATGTTAGGCTGTGTTTATATGGTGGTATGTGGCCCGTGGGCTGAAGGTTGGACATGCCAACAGTTTGGTCAGCAAGAAACCAGGCAAGGTCACAGTAAGGAGTTTTCATTTACTTGATGGTCCACATGATATTATTAATGAGTCTTTAATGTTCAGAGTTGTGGGGGGTTTATTTGTTTTGTTTAAACAGGTTCCCCATTTATATCCTGATTAGCCTTAAACTCACAGCAATCTTCCCACCTCTGTCTCCTGAGTAGTGGGATTATAGGCATGTGTCTCCACACCCAGCTTCATTAATGGCTTTAAGTACAGTTAGAATGGAATGGGGTTTTGGGATTTGATGACTGAGATCTGAATGGTAGCTGCACTGCTCACTAGCTGTGTGCCTTTGGACATGTTCCACAACTTTTTTGAGCTTGGTTTTCCTATCTGTAAAATGGGATTGGTAACAGGACCTACGTTAGAGGTTTTGTTCTGAGGATGAAACGCACTCAGTTTTCATGAAGGGCATAGCAGCAGTACCTGACACATTTGACATGTTCAAAAGTTCATGGTGATTAAAGGTTTGCATTTATTTATTGGTGTGTGTGTGTGTGTGTGTGTGTGTGTGAGAGAGAGAGAGAGAGACAGAGAGACAGAGAGACAGAGAGACAGAGAGACAGAGAGAGAGAATGGAGGAGCGTATATGCCATGGAGCACACATGGAGATCAGAAGACAATACCAGGTGTTGGCCCTCTACTTCCTCCTGGTCTGAGACATGGTCCCTTGTTTGCATATGCTGAGTGAGCTACCCTGTGAGAGCCCAGGGAGTCATCTGTTTCCATATCCCATCTCACCAGGGTACTGAGATAACAGATATGTACTACCATGTCAGCCTTACATGACTTCAGGGGATTTGAACTCAGGTTCTTATACTTGTATGCAAGTGCCTTGCCCACCGTGCCAGCCTTAAAGGTTTGCATTTAAACCCTTGTCACAGCCCTATGGAGAAAAGTAGCTTGAACTCAGGATCCATTCATTCAGTTCACATCCCCTTGCTACCTGTTGCTGTGTGACACTGTAACAATGTATGCTTTATTTTGCTGTGCCATTCTTTTCTGTAACAAAATACCTGATGAGAGCCACTTAAGGGTTTAATTTTGGCTCTCAGTTTGAGTTTCAGTTCATCAAGGCAGAAAAGGCTTGGTGGCAGGAGTGTGACTTTAAACACCGCCAGGAAGCAGAGAGCAAAGATTGCCAGTGTTCAGTTCCCTTTCTCCTTTGGATTCAGTCCAAGGCGTCAGCCCGTGGAACGATGCTGCCCACACTTAGGGTGAATCTCTTCTTACCTCAATAAGTCCTGTCCAGAAACTCTCTTACAGGTGTGCCAGAGGTATAGCTTCTAGGTCATTCTAGGGCCATCAGGTTATCAATCGATACTAACGTACACACAAGCAGTCCCTAGTTGCTCACCCCAGAGACACAGATTCTCTCGCAGCTCTGGGAGGCTCTGTGAGAGAGGTTCCAAGCCTCCCTCCCACTTGTGGCACTTGCTGGCAACCCCTGGAGGTCCCTGGCTTAGAGCTGTGTCTCTCCCGTCTATGTGGCTATCTTTACAGGCCTTCTCCCCCCGTGCCTGTGTCTCTGTCCAAAGTCTCCTTTTCTGGTCATATTTGGTGGCAGGCGCCTCTAATCTTAGCAGCAGAGTAGGGGATTGCCAGGGGTTTGAACCGAGCCTGAGCGACAGTATTCCAGAGCAGCCTGGGCTTTGGAGTTTAGAGGAAGATCCTGTCTCAAAATGAAGGGGAAAAAATGTCCTCTTCTTACAGTACATGGGGCCCTCTCTAACCCATCATGGACTTAGTTATGGCGTCTGCAAAGACTGGTTTTAGTGACGGCACGCTCAGAGAGGACATGAATTTGTTAGCATGCTTTTTACATGATCTGGCTGTTATCAGAACTAATAGGAACAGTGTGAAGAACCCCCTAACCCCCTCATAATTCCCGAGCTATTTCCCTAACATCCCATAATTCCTGAACTATCTGGAAAGGGGCTTCTGAGAATCCTGAGCAGGGGCCGTTGGCATCCTTAATCACTGAGTCACCTAGAACTCAGCTCTCTGCTAAATCGAGAAAACCAGACTTAGAAACCGTCCCGGGGTGCCTTTCCCTGACTCTCTAGGGGCAGCACCCTTGTTTTAAAAGAAAACAAGAATAGGTGTTCACAAAGTTCTTCTATGTACCCGGGACTGGGCTTTCAGGGGTCCACAGCTCAGAGCTGGTGAAGCCGGCAGGGTACTTGATGGAGCTGTGGGTGCGGGGTCCATTTCCCTCCTCTCTGTCTCTCAGACTGCAGGACCTCAGCTCAGCCCAGGTACTTTGGTGGTTGATCTGGGGACTTTGCTCCTTGTGGCTAGGCCACAGAGGGGCCCACTCCAGCTAACCCTGATGGCTGGCCCTGATCAGCCCAGCTGAGGCCTTGCAGGGCCAAGGAGGATGCCTGGGATCAACCGGGACCCGTAATTGGACTGTTGTTCTTTCGTTTTGCCGCGACGCAGCGTGTGGATTATAGACACCACTTGCTATAGATTTCCTGTCAGAGCTCATGAATCAAGCCCCACCGGCTTATTTACTGTGGCCAGCATCTGTGTGTGAATAACCCGGCCCTGGCGCACACTCACGGGCACGCACTCACAAGGACGCTGCCTAGGTAGCGACCTCCTAGTCCCTCTGTGGAGCTGAGGGAGGAGGTCCTGCGGCTTTCTCCTTACCCCGGAGTACTGGAACCAGCAAGGGGCTGATCACTGCCCCACAGCCTTGCCCTGTGGTTGACTGTTCCATTCTTTTCCCATCAAACTTAGGGTGACTTCTGCGAGCTTCGGGAGAAGCACAGAACTAGACCTCTGCCAATGGAAGCGGGCGGTGGAATCAATTCCTATTTCGTATTCAAATCCCAGGGCGGCCTTACTACCCGTGCAAGGCTATGCTAGTGATAGCTCCTCTAGGTCTTAGTTTCCACATCTGTGAAATGGGATGATAACAATATTAATTTGTAGGGGCAGGGTAGAGAAAGAGAGCACATGAAATGTGAATTCAGGTGAAACACTGTTTGCATGCCCAAACCGGTCAGCTATTACCATGAAAGTAGAATCAGCAGCCAGCCCAGGGTACAGTGTGTGCCTTCTATATGATCATTTGGGCCTGAAATGTTTCCCAGTGTTTCTCAGGCTAAAGGTTTGGTGTTCAGGTTAGGGCTAATGTATGGGGCTCAAACCCTTAAGAGGTAGGGCCTGGTGGGAGGTCTTTAGGTCACTTGAGTGTGCCCTGGAAGGGGTTTATGGGATTCTTGTCTCTTCCTTTTTTGGCTTCCTGCCCATGAAATTTGTGTTTTTATCCTGCCACACATTTCTGCCAGGATGTGTGTTTCACTGCAGGCCTAGAGAAAAAGGACCAGTGTGTCATGGAGTGAAGCCTCCAAAACCGTGGGCCAAAGTAAGCCGCTTCAGTTGGGTCACTGATTGGTCTCATGTAGTTGTTACAGCGACTGACTGCTGTCGTATTGAGCTAGCTCACTTAACTTGCCCAACGATGATATCATCCCCGAGTGTGTACATGTGTGTACGTGCGTGCGTGTGTGTGTTCATGGGGATGGGTGCCTGTGCATGTGCAGGCCAGAGGTCAAAATTAGGTGTCTTTGTCAATTGCCCTCACCTTACCTTTTGAGACAGGGTCTCTCACTGAACTCAAGATTTCCCAACTAGGCGAGGCTATTGTCCAGTGAGTGTCTTCCCAGCACTAGGAAGAGAGACACATACCAATATGTCTGCTGGAGAGCTTCAGGTCTTCAGGCCTACACCATAAATGCTGTACAGACTGAACTATTCATTCCGTTGTGCATATAGAGAACAACTCAAGGCTCAGCAAGATTAAACAACTTGTCTAGCACCGTATGCACACATAGTACGTGAAGAAGCAAGAACCCAGAGCCAGCTCTGCTTGGCCCTTACAGTCCAGAACCCTGAGATCAAGATTATCTGAAAGTTAAGGATCCTAGGCAAACTTCCTAGCCCATGTAGAAACTGTGAGGATAGATTTTTATCCTCTTTCTGAAATCTAAACCCATTTTCTTATTTGGGGCCTGTTAGGTATTTGCTTCTTCATCTAGAGTCTCTAACTTTTTAAATACATTTTAATGAAAATAGAATTACATCGCTTTCCCCTTTGCTTTCCTCCCTCCAGTCCCTCCCAAGCACCTTCCCTCCAACCCCTTCCATGCCTCCAACTCAAATTGATGAGCTCTTTTTATTTCATTATCATTGTTACATACATACATGTGTGTGCATACGTATGCATGAACACATAAATATAACCTGCTGAGTCTGCTTTTGTTGTTTGTGTGTTTATGGTCCCAGGGATGACCATTTTGTATCGAACAGTCAACAAAGAGGCTCATCCCTGGGAAAGGCCAACTCTCCCTCTCCCGACAGTCATCAGCTGCCTGTAGTTCTTTGTGTAGGGGTGGAGCCTGTGAAATTTCCCTCCCTCTCACTAGCATGCCTTTGATATTGCCATTGCTCGGTCTAGTTTATGTAGCCGTCCTAGGAGAGACTGACTCATGCAGGCCCCCTGGCATTCTGACCCTTATAGCCTTTCTGTCCCCTCTTTCGAGACGTCCCCTGAGCCACACATGCAGGAGCTGTGCCATGGAAGCAGTCAGTGAGACTGGGATCCCCACCATCCACTGATCTCTACATTGTGCCCAGCTGTGTTTCTGCAATGGTCTCCACTGAAAGTAAAGAGAAACTTCTTGGATGAGAAGTAGTAGCTATCCTTGCCTGTATAAGGATAAGATTTACTGTAGTAAGGAATATGCTGGTCTAGCAAAGTGACTTTTAAGAATCTCTTATCTTTTATGTCATATGCATAGAGTCATATGTGAGTTTCCTGCAGGTGTAGACTATACATATCTGCTCCACTGTTGTCCCTACGTCTTCCAGGAAGTATCTGGATACATGGTAGATAGGTGGGTAAATGGAAGGAAGGAAGGAAGGAAGGAAGGAAGGAAGGAAGGATAGGTGGATTGATGGATGGATAGGTGGGTGGGTGGGTGGATGGATGGATGGGTTGTTGGATGGATAGGTGGATGGGTGGGTGGATGGATGGGTGGATGGATGGATGGATGGATGGGTAGGTGGATGGGTGGGTGGGTGGATGGATGGATGGATGGATGGATGGATGGTGTCCCTATATGTCACAGAATGTGGTTTTAAAGTAAGCACCTGCCATGTCTCCCACCATCTCTCTCTTGTTCAATATCCCTTAATAGCAGCAACTCAAGGTGTCACAAACCTGGGACAACTGTCATTTAATGTGCAGATGCCATTGCTTCAATATCAGCAAAGGAAACATAGCTGGCGTTTCTCTCAAGCTCAGGGTGGATCTAGCCCGTGGAGTTTGACACGGTTGGTCTATAAACTGGCAGAAGGCCACGGTTAGAGGATGATGGGATGTCGCCATACTTGAAGCCCATTTCATCACAAACATAACAAACAGATAACACTTTCTTCTCTTGTGCCTTTAGATTGTAAGTCAAGAAAGAGATTCCATCACTGTGAGTTAGCAGAGAATACTCCCTGCTGATTATTTGTGTTATACTTGAACCATCCTGGCTCAATCAATTTATTTTCTTTAAAAATTTTTAAAAAGTTATGTATATGTGTGTTTTGCCTTACATGTTTGTCTATGTACCACTTGTGTGCCTGGTGGCCATGGAAGTTAGAAGCAAGCATTGGATCTCAGGGTCTAGAATTACAAATTGTTGTGAGCTGCCACGTGGGTGCTGGGAATTGAACCTGGGGCCTCTAGAACAGCCAGTTTCTAAATGTCAACTTCCAGATGTATCAAAAGGAACTAAGAGTCCCTGTATATATATATAGAGAGAGGAACCTTTGATTCTGTCCTCAAACTCATGGCGGAAGATCACATTTTATTTCTTCCATGTCTGGCCAGGGACTTCAATGGTCTCCAATAAATATAAGTGACGGATTGTGGAGGTTTGAGGCGATGCCAAGGCTAAAGGGGTTCTGAGTGCAGTGCAGTTGTTTCTGCCAGGGCCTGGCACACCCCGTGGTGATGAATACATTAATCCCATTTGCCTAGGAAGTGAACACATTTTCTTCCTTCCGCTCAAAGAGAGACTCTGGCCAAGGACTAGGTCTATACAAGGTTGGTGGGAAGTCACAAACCTCCAGGTTTGTCCCATGAGTCATCTCCAAAAAGACACCCTCCCCCGCACCTCCCCAGAATCCCCATTTGCACAACAGACTTGCACAGCCTCGTTCCTTGCTCAGAGGAAATGTTTCATCCTCAAATGTAATTGTAACTGAGGAGGTGTCCTCTGCAACCAGGCGGGGCACAGGGCCTGCAGAGTTAATTAAAGCAATGAGGGCTGGCGGGGCAGCTGGAGTCTAGAGCACTGAGCCTAGAGGCAGGGACGGGTCCTGTTGGGAACGGGGCTCCCTCTGTGGTCTGCTGCGAGGCAGAGATGACTCCTGTTTGAGGCAGGGATGGCTCTTTTAGGAACAGGACTCCCTCTATGGTCTGTTGGGCTCCGAAGGTGCAAAGGAGGCCAATGTCATCAGAGGAGCAACCGGAGTCTGCGGAGGAAATGAAGAGTGGAGGTCAGGGCCTCGGTGATGCTCCAAAATTGCTCGCTACAAGGGCTAATTGCAGCTCTTTCCACTTCCTTTGGATTCCAGTCACAATATTTAAGAATAACCAGGAGTTTCCTAGGATTTCTCTGTGCCTGAAGGGGACCAAGGAAGACAAAAGAGAGGAGGGAAGAAATAATTCCCTTAGTCTGCCGTTAACCCAACAGGATGGAACCTGGCGGATGATAGATGCCCAGGCTGTCCAGCTGCGGAATGACGCCCAGTGGGTACCTGGTAGACAGCTCTGGAATGAAAGATGGGTGTAGATCCTCGAACTGATGCAGGTTGAGCTACTAGTGGTTTGATCAGTGGTCAGGAGGGGGTGGGATAAAAAGCAAATTGAAAGGAAAAGAAAGAAACGTACTTACTCACTAGGACGTACATTTGGCAAAGATGGGTTTCGTGTTGACTCACTGCTAAGGTCCCTGGTGTCTGCAGGTATATCCAACCCACAGCCCACAGGCCACATGTAGTCACCTGTGGATGAAGACAGCCATGCATGCAGCTCAATACAAAATTGGAAACATACTGGAAACGTTATGATCCTTTTGTGGGGTTTTTAAAACTAACTTGATTTCAGGGTTCTAAAGCGTGAACTTTGCAAGGGATAATGTCATGTTGCAACGTCAAAAAGTCGATGTGCCTGGCCCAGAACAACACTCGACTCTATGGAGATGTTCGTTAAAGGTTTGTCTGATAATGAGTGGACAGAGTAGAAAGGAGGAAGGAAGGAAGGAAGGAAGGGAGGGAGGGAGGGAGGGAGGGAGGGAGGGAGGGAGGGAGGGAGGAAGGAAGGAAGGAAGGAAGGAAGGAAGGAAGGAAGGAAGGGAGAAATGGACAGTATTGGAAAAGGAAAGTGGTTTGACACCTTGGAAAATATTGCTGTACATCTAGAGAGGCAGGGGGCTGTGACAGGGTAAGCCTAACAGAACTTAAAGTTTGATGCCAGTAAGAGCATCTTCTATGCTGTTTCTCACCCTGTTTCTCAGGTACCTGTTCCTATGGAAGATAAGTCCTAGAGAATGTTAGAAAATTCTCTTTCTCCACACCTGGAGGCCACTCACTTTGTAAATGTCCACCCAACATGTCCATTATCCCAGGTAACAGTTCTCTCCTGTCCTAGACAGGGTCCTTCCCGAATCTCTGCTTACTCACCTTCTCCCAACAAGCAAGGCTACGCATTTATTTCAGAAGCCTCTATGGCTTCCCAAAGTGCACCTTTCCCCAGCCAGCAGGTGCCGTGGCCCCGGGCCAGTGCTGCCTCTGAGTATTGAAGATGTGGGGTTAGACACAGGACGGCTGTGTCACACAGAGCCCTAACTGGTGAAGTTTACTGACTTCCAGGGGAGAGGGGCACATGAAAACATCTTTGTGTCTAGTGGAATGTTGGGCAGAAGGGTCAGAGAAGTGTTAATCATGCTGTCTCTGAGACAAAGAGCGGCCATTCTGGAATGCCCAGGCTCCTGGATGGCAGGAACCACTTCATCTTCCCTCTTCAGAGCTCCACAAGAAGGCCTGGGTGTGCCCCCAGCTTGCATATTTGACACTTGATTTCTTCCCAGCTAGAATGTCCTAAGCCAAGCAGCACCCTTGCCTCCCTGAATCTGGAGCCCTCAGCTGAGCAAGCCACAGTGACAGCTCTATCAAGGCACTCTTTGGGGACATTGCTGAGTAAGAGGCACAGATAGGCATGGATCACCATAGGAATGGCCTCTCTCTGCCACCTGGACACAGCTGGGTGGACTAGCACGACATTGTTTCTCCCTTTGTCCTCATCCGTCTCCAGGCACCAAACAGACAATATATCACACGAAGCTTTGGCAATGCGGAGAGACGCTGGCAGAGCCAGGGTTGGCAGGTGAGGTATTGGGGCCCTGGGCCCACCTGCCTGCTGTCTACCCTGCTTCTGCCAGCTGAACACACCTTTGTCAGCCAGGCTGGGAATTGTTCTGTCAGAGAAAAGACAAGGGACTGTGACCCTGAGGTCACTGGCTTGGGCTGGAGGCTATTGTGGCCAGAGACTTTAGAATTAGAGCTTAGATATCCAAAACCAAGGTGTGGGGAGGCCAGGTTCCCTCTGCAACTAGAGGGGAGGTTCTCCCATGCCCGTCTTCACTTCTGCCACTTGCTGGTGGCCGAGGGCATTCTTTGATGGCTGCAGCCACACTCCAGTTTCTGAGCGGTCTGTGGTCTGGCCCCTTCTCTTCTGAGGACCCTACTATTAGACGAGGCCTCCTGTTCCCACACACCTTGGGAACTTAATTACACTACAACCATCATATTTCCAAATAAGGTCCCCTCTTCAGGTACCAGGGGTTGGGATGTCAGTGTACGCCTTGGGGAAAACAGGAACTTGGAATAGCTGTCAATCCTCTACCTTCTGGGGAAAGGTCAGAAACACGGTGTCATAAATATCACTGTGAACAAAAGGCTTGTTTCTTTTCTGCTCAATGCACATGTCCTTGCTTCAAGAACCCTTAAAAAAACGCAAACCAGGATAACACTGTGGGCATCCCCATGGCTTGTGTTAGGTGGGAAACTCCAGTCCGGCTCTTGTGGAGTCTCTGCCACCTAAGCAGTGCCTAGCACGGAGAGGGTGCCCAGTGTTTGTTCAGGGAATAATAAATAACACGGTACTGGCATCTCCAGAGAACAGGAGAGGTCTCAACCATGTGACTCAAAGTTACCGCTTACCATCCTGATGTTGCTTCCTCCTTTGTAAAATGGGAACCGAAATGAGCACACAGCATGGTGGCCCAAGTCTGTAGCGCTAGAGCTTGGGAGGCTGAGGCAGGAGGTTCTTGAATATGAGGTCAAGCTGAACAACATAGTGAGTTCCAGATCAAGACCAGGCTGTGTAGCAAGATCCTGTCTGGAAAACAAGAGTCACACAGTGTATACATCACGGGTCAGGTATTCAGGAGAACCCACGGAAGTGCGTGAACTGTGATGCTGGTATACAGGAAATGCTCAGTCAGAACCTGCTGGAGCCCCTGGGTGTGCTGGATCCTTAGACAGCTGGGGGTCGGGTGGGGGGCAGGGGTGGGGATGGGTGAAGAATACCAACCCCAGGAGTTGGGACTCTCTTTTCTTTGCTGCAGGGACTGGTTGGACTGTCTTAACTAGGGATCAGGATGAACCCTCCAAGAAGTAGGAGACAAGGGGAATGTGCCTTTGGGACCACAGGGGACACTTGTGTGACCAGTTAGTTTTGTTTTCTTGGCGTCAATTTTCTATGTCTTACAACCCGACAGCAAAGCCCTCACCCACGAACTCTGGGCTGATTCTGAGGCTACCGCCTCTCATTCAGGCTCCCAGGAACTTACCCGTGCGCTCACCGGGTTGCAGCGCTTGCCCACGCGCGGAGCCTCCGCCGACCTTGCGCGCACTCTGAGACCCAGCTCCAGCGCGCCCTCTGGTGGCTCACAGCCTGGGACTGGCGCTGCCAGGCCCCTGGCGCGCTCCTGCAACCCTGCTTGTCACCCAGTATTCTGACTCCCAAGATTTCCTGCTTTCCAAGGCCGGGCACCCTTGATCTTGGATTTCCACCTTCGGAGGAGAACCTCCCTGGCTTTATCCTGAGCACAAGCGGGTGGAACTCAGGCGGGAAAGAGCTGAGGGAGGGAGGATAATACCCTTCAACCTCACCTCCGGACCTCCAGCGTGAAAGAGCAAGCACAGCTGAGGGCGGCTCTCTTGAGAGCCCCAAACACCTCTCCTTCTTCCTTCTTCCCTCCCTCTTCCTTCTTTCCTTTACTGACAGCTAAAACGGTCTGGCATCTGCAAATCTGCCGTTGTGTACTAAGCACACCTGTCGTTTTGAGCCCCGGGGACAGGGAGACGGACGCGCAGCTATTATATAGACCTATTAAGACCGCCTAGTCCCATGATTTCACCGTGATCATCTCTGGGCCAGGTGCTATGCTGAGTACTGTGTGTGTAGCCCAGTTTATCTGAAACGGTGAGAGCTATCGGTACAGCAGCACCTACGGGGAAACCCAGGCACAGAGAAGTTAGGGGTGTCTTCAAGATCACACAGATGGAAAATGTTATCCTGACAGTACGGCTCTGGGCTGATATCAGCCCCGTGTCCTGCAGCCTTCATACCAAACACAATCCTCCTCTGCTCTCTCCTACTCACCCGCCCCTGCGGATGTTACCCCCACCTCTCCAGCTAGAATGCCCTGCCTGCTTAACAAGCCTGATGGGGACACACTCCCCCCCTCCCGGCACCCTTTTGTTCCCAGACTCCGCACACCCCGCAGTCTCTGCAGGAGTCTGCCCGCTTTGTGATTCTTCCATTTTTGCTGTGGGATACTGAAGTTGCCAACAACTGAGGCATTTGGCATTTTTTGTACCCAGCATGCAACAGGAAGTTGTTCTGAGCTTATTTCCCATCTTTCCCACCAGCCATTTCCTGCTGAACCCCCAGCTTCCTCTCCCACCAGGGGAGGAATATTGAAGAGTGCTCTCTGGATCTCCATGGGTCCCAGGAGACTGGGGTTTTTCAGTCTCTCTCCCAGCCTCTTTACCTCAAGGACTGAGTGTGGAGTAGAGGGAAGGAGCAGGAAGCTCCTTGAGCTCCCGCAGAGTGGACCTGGGTCTTGCTTATTTCCCACAATGCCCGGCAGGAGTTTAAGGTTCAACAGTGGCTGTCACTGGCCTGATCTGCTCAGGGGCGCCTTACCACTCCCTACCTAAATAACAATGCCTGCGTGGGGTTAGTGATTGCTGTGCAGGGGGCATGAGATAACCCTCTTCTACTTTCTCTGCCCAATTGCGTCTCGGTGTAAGGCTCTGGCTCCTCTGGGCCTGTGCAGGGAAAGCCTCCCTGATGCTTTCTAGCCTTCATCCCAGAGAACAGATGCTACTTTTGTCAGTAGAGAAACTGAACCACAGAGAAGCAAAGGGGCATGCGTGGATTATGCAAGTACCTTAGAGGGTTCCGTTCCGAGGCTGTGGTAGCCACCGCTGTGCTATGCTGTCTCCTGGATGATAATATGACTTAAATTCTGCAGCCTGATTTCTTGCTGAAGCCTGCCTTTTGGCACAGGGCTATGTAGACCAGACCAGTCTGTTTGACTTGGTCCCAAGTAGACCTTCCGCTTTAGGTTACTCTGGGCACTTGCTCCCCTTTAAAGGGTGAGAGGAAAGTCCCCTGGGGACAGAGGGCAAGCAGCATTCATCCAGCCCAACAGGTGAGAACTTGGGTGTAACCTTTCTTTCAGAAGTTTGTCATCTACAGCTAGTCATGATGCAGCCACAGTCAGGAGCAGGGAGAGGGGCCTGCAAGCATGCTCAGTGCTCAGATAATGTCCTCTACTCTTACCAATTCAGGACCCAAACCCAGCTGATAATGTGTCCTGCTTGGAAGCTGGATCTTCCCATATCAATCAATGTAATCAAGACAACCCCCACAGACACGGTCACACCCCCACAGACACGGTCACACCCCCACAGACACGGTCATACCCCACAGACACGGTCACACCCCCACAGACACGGTCACATCCCCACAGACACGGTTACACTCCCACAGACACAGTCACACCTCACAGACACGGTCACACCCCCACAGACACGGTCACACCCCACAGACACGGTCACACCCCCACAGACATGGTCGCACCCCCACAGACACGGTCATACCCCACAGACACGGTCACAACCCCACAGACACGGTCACACCCCCACAGACACGGTCACAGCCCCACAGACACAGTCACACCTAAAATTCTAAGATGCTAGGAGACCAAAAAAACCACAAATGGTCTTTGAATTTAAAAATTAAATATATGTATGCATTAAATTTGTAAATATTGGAGAGTTCTAATAGAATACTCAGGACTTTTCATCCCTTCGTCTACTTTACAGTGTGCTGATCCCAGTAATTCCAGAGAGGGAAGCGAAGCAGGAGGCAGGGAGAGGTTGGTGCAGAATAGAAGCAACCTGACCATGGAATAATGAGAAATGACTGACTTACCTGTGTGTGTCGTGGGGGCTCATTTGAATTGATGCTTACGAAGAGCAAGTGACAGGAAATGTGGGTAAAGCAAGAGAAGCACACACCTGTGAAGCTCCCGTGTGCCAAAGGAAACGGGCGAAACACAATTAACTGGCCCGAGAGTAAGGGAAGTGACTCTCGTAGTAACTGCCCTGGTTTGACACAGTGGCCTTGCTTAAAACATTCCTTAGATTCAAGAAACGGGAACGAATAGGACAGGGACCTTACGGGCCTGTCTTAGTCAAGGTTTCTATTGCTGTGATAGAACACTGATCAAAAGCAGCTTGAGGAGGGAAAAGATTTATTTCATTCCGGGTCCTCAGCAAAGGGAGTTAGGCCAGGAACCTGGAGGCAGGAACCGGGAGCAGGGGCTATGGAGGATTAGGAGGACTTGTTCCTCATAACTTCTCCAGTCTTGTTTCTTATAGCACCCAGGACTACCAGCTCAGGAGTGGTACTGCCTACAGTGAGCTGGGCCCTCCCATTAAATAAAATTTTTAAAAATGTTCACGGGCTTGTTCATAAACAATACAGCAGGCACATTTTCTCAGTTGAGGTCCCTTCTTCCCAAATAGTTCTAACTTGTGTCAAATGGATATAAAACCGACTAGCCAGCACAATAGCACCCTTATCAACTTGACACACAAATACTCTACTATGCGACTAGACCCTTTTCTTTCTCATTTGCCCCCAAAATAGTATGTTAATGTTAATATCACAATATAAAACATTTCTGCTGGGCCTGATGGTGCGTTTCTTTAATTCCAGCACTTTGGAGGCAGAGGCAGGTGGATCTCCATGAGTCTGAGGCCAGCCTGGTCTACAAAGGGAGTTCCAAAACAGCCAAGGCTGCTATGCAGAGAAACCATGTCTCCAGAAGCAAACAAAGCAAAAAGGCTTATAAAACATTCCAACTTGTAAAAGTCCTACAGTCTTTAAAAACTCAAACACTTTAAAAGCTGAATCTCTTTAAAACAAGTCTCTTTCAAAGTTTAAAGTCTCTATAAAATATCTGCAAAATCCCAACTTTTCTTACTCAAAGAGGAAAAAAAACAGGGCACAATGACAATCAAGGCAAAGCAAAACTGAAGACCAGCAGTGAAAGGGTTCAGCGCTTGAGGTCTGGGAGCCACTCAGGCTGCCCTGAGCTTGAAAGAGCCTGGGCCACTTTCTCTGGAGTTACACATCTAACTGCAGGCTGTCTGCGATACTGGCTCTGCCCTCTGCAGAACATACAATGTCTCCAAGGCTCAGACCAGCTCTAGTCCGTGGCTATTGGGCCCAAGGGGGACACTGGGGATGCTAGCAATATTTGATTTCTTCAGGGTCAGAGTTGCGTTTGTTTCATGAAAACTGCACTCATTACACACCTAGGATAGATGGACATTTCTGAACGTAAGTTGTTCTTAAATGAAAAGTTAGGAAACAAGCTGAGCATGGTGGTGTTCATTTGTGATCCCTGCATTTGGAGAACAGAGGCAGAAGGATGAGGAACTAAAGGTCAGCCACAGCTATATGATTTGTTAAAGGCTAGTCTGTGCTAGTGAGACTCTGCACTGAAAAAAGAAAGAAAAAAGAAGGAAAGAAAATAAAGTTAAATAACGAGTTCATTCTGCTCTTGCAGAGGACCAAAATACCATTTCTAGCACCTATTTTGGGTGGATTACAAATGCCTATAATTCTGGGGAATCTGATGCCCTCTTCTGGCCATCAAGGGTACCTGCACTCACATGTACATACACAGACACACAATGCATACATGTAATAAAAATAAATATGAAAGAAATAAATCTAGGAAGATAAGTATATAAATATTAGGAACAAGGAGCTGTTGAGGTGGCTAATAGGGTAGAGTACTTGCCGCATGAGCCTGGGGACTCTACTTTGATCCCTGGAATTCTTGTAAAGGTGAAGGGAAAGAACCAATCCTATAAAGGCATCCTTTATCCTCTACATACAGCCATGGCACTACCCACACACTATAATGATGATAATAATAATATAATTTAAAAATAAACAATGAGCTAGGTGTGCGATGTGCACCTTCAATACCAGCATTTAAGAACCTGAAACAGAAAGATTATGAATTTGAGGCCAGCCTGGGCTACCTAATGAGAATCTATCTGAAATTTTTTTTTAATAAATTGGTAATAGATGTTATAAAAAGATGTTTTCTCCAGGATTCATTGAATCTGAAGACATCAGCATTGGCTATAAGAAAACTAACTTAAGAATTTAAAATACTTAGTATTTCTGAAAATTAGATTAGTGGTTCCAACATTGAAGAAATTCAGACGTCTTCAAGGTGGGTTCAAACACAGATGGCAGGGCTCACCTGGCAGATAAGGACCTGGTGATGTTGGACTGCAGTGTCTACAAAATCCCTCCCCCATTTTTTAGACAAAGTTTCTCTATGTGTAGCCTTGGCTGTCCTATAATTCACTCTGTAGACCAGGCTGGCCTCAAACTCAAAGATCTTTCCGCTTCTGCCTCTCAGATGTTGGGATTAAAAGCAGGGACCACCTTTCTCAGCTCTACAGGACCATCTTAAGAACTCCCTGCAGAGGGATCAGAAGTTCAAGTGTATCCTCTGCTACACGGTGAGTTTGAGGTCAGCCTGGGCTAGATGAGATCCTGTCTCAAAAGCAGGAGTACGAAGAGAAAGAGAGAAGACACCACTATAACCATCTAGTATCCCCAGTAGGGAGGACATTGCTGATTCATATCAAGTCTTGTTCCTCCTCCTGAAAAACTAGAACTGCCACCCGATCTTGGTGATAGGATTGTCCACTGTTCAAGAAGCTGTCGATGGCTGGGTGTGGTGGTGCGTGCCCTTAACTCCAGCACTCAGAGGCAGAAGTAGGAGGATCTCTGAAAGTTTGAGGCCAGCTTGGTCTACGGAGTGAGTTCCAGGACAGCATGGATGACATAAGACTCTGATGCAAAACAAACAGAAAGAGGCTAGCAGAGCAGTGCCTGTGACCATCCGGGCTATGATCAGTGTAGGATCAATTTATTTTAAATGGTTTTATTTATGCATGCTTCCCAAAAACTCTAGCCTAAGCTGGGACTCAAGGTTTGAGGATCCTTCATCTCCAAGTCTGAGAACTTTTCAGGGCACCAATATAACCCTGCAAGAGGAAAACTCAACAGCTAACCCCGTGTCATCCATCTTGGGCAAAGAAGCACACTAAAATTACCTTTAGGCTGTGTGCATGAGACATACATGAATTTCACATGTAGATGTGGGTCCCACCCTTCACAGTCTCTTTTTTCTGTAAGCAAATATGCCCCAATAAGAAATCTAAAACAGCTCTGGTCGCAAGCATTTCCAATATGAGATCTACACCTCTGTTGGCATTGCCAGATACAAAAAGGACTTGGAGGCACCCTTGTTTAGGACAGGATAATTGCTATAATTGTATATTTGAATACAAGTGTGTCTTTTTAGGAGAAAAAGATAAACTTTTGTTTTGAGCGATTGCTTGGTACAAGGTTCTAGGGAAATCAGGCATGTTGATGAGGGGAAAATAACATGAAGGAAAAATCCAGCAATGTGGCAGGATGTGACCCATATTTACCAGGACTCTTGGGAGTAAAAGATGTCAGGTACTAGGACTAACGCCCTTAAAGGTCATGCTTTATCTATGTGTCTTAGTTAGGGTTTCTATTGTTGTAAAGAGCAATAGCATGACCACAGCACTCTTATAAAAGAAAAACATTTAATTGGGGCCTGGCTTACAGTTTCAGAGATTCAGTCCATTATCATCATAGTGGGGCATGGCAGCATGAAGGTAGACATGGTGCTGTAGAGCAGGTGATTGTCCTACATCTTGACTCAAAGGCAACAGGAAGTGAATTGAGCTAGTCACAGCTTGAGCATAGAAGACCTGCCCCCATAGTAACACACGTCCTCCAACAAGACCACACCCACTTCAATAAGGTCACCTCCTAATAGTGCTACTCCTTATGAGCTTATGGGGGCCATTTCCATTCAAACTACTAAAATGTCTAAGGAAGAGTCAATTTTCAGGAACAGCTAGATCCATGAACCATCAGGACTCTACTGCTCATGAAATTTTTTTTTTCCTTTTTGAGACAGGGTTTCTCTATGTAGCATTCCCAACTGTCCTGGAACTTGCTTTGTTGACCAGGCTGGCCTCAAACTCACAGAGACACAGGAAGATCTCAGTGAGTTCAAGACCAACCTAATCTACAAAGTGAGTTCCAGGACTGCCAGACATGTTACATGGAGACACCCTATCTCAAAAACCACACACACACACACACACACACACCTTGTCTGGACAGGATTTGCCTCCATGGTTAAATCTTGGACTTCAGGAATAGCAGTTCTTTTCATACCTGACAGAAGTCTAGGTACTTGTAAGGCATGCATTGTCCTGAGCCACAATAAAGACTCAAAATAGACCCACAGCATCTCTCAAGATGGTCTTGCCTATCTGGTCTCATCTCTGCCTTATGTGGGAGTCTGTGGGTCACTGTGAACAACCAGGCATTGGGTTATTGGGTTGGATGCTCACAAGAAGTTGAACAGTGAAATGATCGTGCTCCAGGTCCATCTTGGAGATGAATTAGCCTCTTTGAGGGTTAAAGATAGGATGGGACAGTCGGGAGCATCTGTTAGTTACTCATTATTTGCAAGAGTAGATACTAGCTAATGCCTCGGTTGTACTCTACTCTACGGGTGCTGAGCCTTATTAGGCTGAAATGCAAGGAGGACACACACCAGGCATTTTATAATGGGAGGACCAGGCTTCCTGTCCCCAGAGTTGAGGTCAGAACCTCCATTTAGTAAAGGAAGGGGTAAAACCAGTCGCTGTTAATGCCTACTGTATGCTAGGCATGTGAGAACTGTTTGAGGCCTACGCAGCCCGCAGCAGACAACTTTAAGTCATCTGTCTGTCTGTCTATCTATCTATCTATCTATCTATCTATCTATCTATCTGTCTATCAACTATCCTCTATCTGTCTGTCTGTCTATCTATCTATCTATCTATCTATCTATCTATCTATCTATCTACCTACCTATCTATATCTATCTATCTATCTATCTATCTATCTATCTATCTATCTACCTACCTACCTACCTACCTATCTCTATCTATCTATCATCTATCTATCTATCTATCTATCTATCTATCTATCTATCTATCCATCCATCCATCCATCCATCCATCCATCCATCCATCTATCTATCTATCTATCTATCTATCTATCTATCTATCTATCTATGTATCTATCTATCCATCCTTCTGTCTGTCTGTCTATCTATCTATCTATCTATCTATCTATCTATCTATCTATCTATCTAATCTATCTATCTAATCTATCATCTGTCTATCCATCTGTCTATCAATATATCTATCCATCCATCTATCTACCTATCTATCTATCAATCTCTTCATTTATTTATTTTGAGATATGTTCTCACTATGTAGTCCTAGATTGCCAAGAACTCACCATGTAGCCTTGAACACAGAGATTGCCCATGTCTACTCTGCCTTTGCCTCCTGAATGCTAGAATCAAAGGCACACAACTATCAGCCCAACTTTCGACAAACCACCTTAAACACTGAAGTCACATCACAGAGGCATCTTCTGCCCCAGGATCACATTGTTAACAAAGGACACAGCCAAAGTTTGAACTCAGCTGTGCAAGGCCCCCCACACCAGTGTTCTTTGCCTGTTATAACATTCCCAGTCCCAGGCTCCATCCCAGACTCCAATCCACGTGGACATCACGACACGGGTAAAGGACAACCAAGTCTCAGTACCCACCAGGATGAGCCTGGTACTTGCCGTGAGTGTGCTTCGGGTCCAGCCACCAAGATGGTGTCAGCTGGATGCTGATTCGATGGCAAAGAGCATGGGCATAAGCAACAATGATGAGGGTTTCCCAGACATGGGAGGACAGGGGAAACGAGGACAGGGGTCATCCCGTCCCTCCTGTCTGAACTTGGATAACTACTTTTTGGCTGCTTTATGTATCAGAGTCTGAGGTTCAGTTTCAGTGGGAGATAGCTATTTTGGGCTTTCTTTTAAAGTCTCAAAACCAGCGCTTTCAAATGGAGCTTCTTCTGTCCCACAGGCAAAAACACGTCTGCTAGTGACGAGTCTCTCACCCGTGAATTGAAGAGTTCAAGGGATGTGAAGGAATCGGTCCACCATAAAACTCTCTACTCGAGACAATCCTTTGATATGGGGAGCAGGAAGGGAGTCACCATACTGGCAATGCTAAGTTAGCCACGACCCACAGAGCCAAAGGGGAAATGTGTGTTGTTTGGTGTTGGGAGAAACGGGAAAATCAAGCCACCTGTTCATGCTTGACTAGCCTTTCCAGTTGGAAAAGAGAGAAACACGAGGTCGCAAGCATCCTTGTGTTATCAGAAAACCTATCCTAGCTCAGGGGATCCCCGTTTCCTGGGTATCTGTGCAGAAGCTGTATCCAGCTGGCTTCAGAAGGGCTGCCTATTTGAGCCTGCCCTAACCAAGCAATTGGCCCTAACAAGGAGCTTTAAGTTGGCAGCGATGGTCTTCCTTTTCATCACCTCTGTCTTCTTCCGGCCGCCCTTCACTTTCTCCAAGTCACTAAAAGTTAAAATATAAGCGCTGACTCCCACCCATAACTGGGAGTTTCTTCCCCGACATCTCATTCCTTCTGAGGTTTTCTCCCTTCCTCGCTGATAGCGTACCTGATTCGGATCTGACAGCTCTTCTGTTAGAAGTGGTCATGTTTTGATGAACTCAAGTGCCATGGGATAGATCTGGTCCACAGTGGCCTCCCAACAGGCCAATTTCTAGAGCCCTGAACTAAGCATAGGTTTCCCCTGTTATCCATTGTGATTAGATTCCCAGGCTAGCCCCAAAAGCCACGAGCATTGGCTCTGTCAAAGGTAGCAGAGGAAAATGGACAGAGAGTAATTTGGGGGTGAATTTGACTTGGTTTTTAAGTCCAAATTTTCTTCTGGCCCTGAGCAATGTACCCTCAGACTTTTAATGTCCTCCTCAGGCAGTAACATGAGGGCAGTGGTGCTCACCCCAGCTGTGGGGTGCCTTGCTTGCCCTGTGGTAAGAATAAAACAGCAGAACAGTGTCTAGGAGCCAGTACTGAGTGGGTGCCCCAAAATGCTGGCTTGCACACCTTCCAGCTCACTGAGCCTGAAAACACACAATAATTAGTACATTACTTGTGTGACTTGAAAAGGGATAGGAAATAAAAATGTTGCCTTTTTATTTGTTCATTTGTTTGGTTCGGTTTTTCAAAACAGGGTTTCTCTGTGTTTTAGTGATATTTTATTTGTGTCTTAACAAATGACGCTTGCCTGAAGATCAGAGTGCAGAGTTAGGCCACTACAGGCCAGGCAGTGGTTGCCCCGTACCTTTAATCCCAGCACTAGGGAGGTGGAGATAGGAAGGGATATGGCTGGGCAGAGAGAGGAATATAAGACAGGAGGAGACGGGAGCTCAGATGCAGTCTGAGGTTTGGTAGAGATGGATGCAGCCTGAGGATCGCCCCTTCAGTCTGAGGATGCAGTCAGAGAACAGAGTCACCTTTCGGTCTGAGGATTCAGCATAGGTGAACGGTCTCTCTAGTGGCTGGCTGCACTGCTTCTCTGATTCTTCAGCTTTCACCTCTAATATCTGACTCTGTGTTTTATTTATTAAGACCAATTAAAATTCATGCTACACTGGACAACAGCCCTGGCTAACCTGGAACACTCTTTATAGACCAGGCTGACCTCAAACTCACAGAAATCTGCCTGCCTCTGACTCCCGAGTGCTGGGATTAAAGGCATAAGCCACCACTGCCTGTGTGAATGATGCGATTTTAATGATGAACTTCAGTGGTTTGAATAAGAATGGTCCCCATGGCTTATATATTTGAATACTTAGCCACCAGTTAGTAGAACTGTTTGAGAAAGATTAGAAAGTGACCTTGTTGAAGTAGCTGTGTCGTTAGGGGTGGGCTTTGAAGTTTCAAAAGCCTATGCCAGGCCTAGTCTCTCTCTCTCTCTCTCTCTCTCTCTGCCTGTTGCCTGTGGATCAGGATGTAAAGCTCAGTTACTGCTCCAGCACCATGGCTGTCTGCTTCCTGCCGTGATGATAACGGACTAACCCTCTGAAACCATAAGCAAGCCCCAATTGAATGCTTTGTTTTATAAGAGCTACCTTGGTCGTGGTGTCTCTTCACAGCACTAGAACAGTAACTAAGACACTTACCAAAACAGAAAGTCCACTAGGATTAAATAAGAAATAGAAATAAGTCAAGCACTTGGGGGCAGGGGTGAAAATGGAATGATGGGAGTTCAAGGTCATCCTTGGCTATCTAAGGGATTCAAGGCCAATTTAGGCTACATGAGACCAATTGTATGACTGAGTAGTCAAAGGGGGGAGGGAGGAGGGAAGGAGGAAAGGAAGAAAATAGAATGTCTTCATTGGTGATATATGACAAACAGCAGAATTAGTCAGTTAGGAAACCACTGTCAGTGGGGCAGGTCATGGGAGTTCTGAGAGCACATCTGGACTCTTGCAGAGCCTGGGAGACGGCTGTTATCCATCAGTGCGAACACATCCTCAGAACTCACTGAGATGGCTCCCGGGGAATCTCTGTACTTGGAGGTGGAGAGAGGCAGGATGATTAGGAGTTTAAAGTCAGAGATAGGTAAATGGTTCAGCCACTGGAGGCACTTGCCACCATGTCTGGAAATGCTAGTCCAATCCCTGGGACCCACATGGTGGAAGGGAAGAACCAACCCCCAAAGCTGCTCTTTGAGCTCTGTAAGCAAGATTGTAGCATGTATATGCACCAGCAACTGCAGCAATTGCTTAGGACTTTGACCAACAAAAGACTTTCTTGGGAGGAACATTTTTGCATTTATTGATGGTTTGGAATTTGCTAAAACAAGATGCTAATAAAAAAAAACAACTTTTGACCAATTTTATTTTTGTTCCTATATTCCATATATACTAAACCCTATTTGTGCTTGTTGTCGTGATGGTCTGACCCATCTCCTGCCCATGATACATCACCAGCTGTGAGTCTCTAATGGTTGCTCCCAAGAACTACCTCTACTTTCTTTAAGAGAATTGAATTTTTTCAATATTTGTTCTAAATATTCATGTGTTCAAGAAAACTGAGCCTCTCCCTCCTGTGAGTAAACACATTTTAAGGCAGTCGTGATGGGCTATTTCTCTTTTGACAGTGATTAATTGGGGGTGAGCATGTGACCTAATTCTGACCACTAAGGCATGAGCATACAGGTGTGGTCGCATATGCTTGTAATCCAGGCACTAAAAAAGGGGAGGTAGGCAAATAGTTCTGGGTCAGACGGGACCACCTAGTAAGACCCTGTCTCAAAAGGTTAAGAGCTGAAAGTGTACCACAGTGATGAGTGCTTGTCCGGTGTGTCAGAGCCTGAGTTCCAACTCCAGAAAAACAAACGTGAAGAGAAATCTGGGGTAGGAATGGAGAGTACCTGGGAAAGCTTACCCTCGGGGCCAAATGCAAATCAAGCCAAGTAAAGTAAGCTAGAGCAACAAGGAGCAGCATTTTCCCCTACACACACACACACACACACACACACACACACACACCTGTGCATCTAGTCCTTCCTTAGATTCTACAAAGCTGGGCAAGGAAATGATACAGGACCAAAAGAACCCCTGCTCAGCTATAGCCCCTCCCTGCCCAAAGAGGGCCAATGAATAACAGGAGAGTTAAGTAAGACATCACTGACCCAGGCAGGGTTGTTTTATTTTGTTTGGTCTTAGTCCTGGCTCCCTAGGTGGTGGTTCACACTTGTAATTCCAGTACTCAGGAGCAGGAAACAGGAGGATTGCCACAAACTTGGAAGACCAACCTGGTCTGCATAGCAATGTCCTGGCCAGCCAGAGCTGTGCAACGAGACCTTGTCTAAGACAAACAAACAAACAAAAAAACTAGAGCAAAAGAAAATCAGCCCTGCTTCAAAGCAATCCATGGAGGGAAGAGAAAAGGATAGAATTTGGGGCGCTCCAAAGACAGCTGTAGGTGAGAGAAAGCAGGGAACAGTCGGGGAGCCTGAGACCCACGCATGTCTTTCAGTAGGTCACAGAGCCCACCCCTCCTCGTCCCGAATTTGTCCCTCTTTCTCTGGGGTTGCCGTGCCCTCCAGAAGGCTGCTGACATCTCCTTTCTCCCAGTCACCCTCGCAGTTGTCTTTCCAAGCAAGTCCCCGGGGTTGAGTATAAACCTCACCGTGCCTTCAGTCAGCAGGAGTAAAGAGGAATTACTGCTGCTCCCTGCTCTGCTGGGCCTGGTGGAATTACCCCAAAGCCGTGTTTATCATGCCATTGAACCTTGTGCCCGTGTTTAATGTGCTATCTACTCTGACCCCAGGTGTCTCTCTGCTCCGCTGCTCTCCCCGCAGCCATCCTACAGTCTGCGGCTGGCTTGGAGGGTCATCGCTGACAAGTGTATTACTGGTGTTTATCCATATTAAATCTTGGATCAGTGACTGCCTTTTACCCATTTTTCTAAACTCGCTTTGGTTCTCCTGCAGCCTCGCCTCGCTACCCGGTCTGTCTTTTTCCTCCTAAGTCAGGAATCTGTTGTGGCCCTGAGTTTCCAGTTGCTTATGAAGAATAAAGAAGCTGCGGATGGCCCTGCTACACAGCTCGAGCCTTCATCTGGAGTTGCTACTGACCCATTCATAATTGCATCATTCAGAGCAGTGGGGGAGCTCACCGAGGGGATCGGTTTAATTACATCATACATCTGGGAAGGCAGTGGTGGGCCTGAGTTTACTCCTGTAAGGGCTCAACTGAAAGCTATCGTCTTTATCGTGGATTGCATAGGTGTAGTATGTTACACTTCACAAAACCCTTCCCATTTGATTTTTTTCCCCTAAAACCTGGAAGCTGTCTGTCTATATCACTCTCTGCAAAACGTTCTGTGAGAGCAGACGCAAAATGCATTTTATTTAACTGCATCATTAGGAAATCAAAGCACGTTAGACAATCCCTAGTTGACCGTAGGGATTTTGTTGGTTTGTGTTTTTATTTTGTCTTGTTGATTTGTCGTTTTGGCTCAAAATTCACAGTTCTCTTGCCTCCGTTGCCCCGTTAGCTGGGATTGTAAGCATGTGCTGCCTTATCTAGCTCAAAGTCTCCAATTTTTTATTTTTTCCCCTTGGTATGTAGCCTTACCTGGCCTGGAACTCACTACTCCAGTTTTGAATCTGGTACCAATACTGAGACAGGCTCAGCAGACATGATTCTTTGTTCCCACTTAATATCACCTAAGTGTTAGAATCAATTTCTCTAAAGTTTCATGTATTTTTCTGTTTTCCCTAAAACAGCTGAGACTAGAAATATGAATAGGGGGAGAGAGAGAGAGAGAGAGAGAGAGAGAGAGAGAGAGAGAGAGAGAGAGAGAATGAATTTGTGTGAAGTGATTAGGTGATAAAGGCACCTAATATTAAATGCCATTACTTCACATTACTTCAGTTCGACTCCTGGGCCCCACATGGCAAAAGGCAGGAACTCCTGTGATTTGCCAGCTGACCTCAACATGTTTCTCCATGGCACACATGTATGCACACACAGACAGAGGAATGACATTCTAATCTGTAAGTTTGAAAGCAAATTTTCTTTCTTTCTTTTTTCTTTTATTCTTTCTTTTCTTTTTTTGTGTGTGTTCAGAGGCTTTTGACAGTGGGACATTTGTAGTTAAACTGTCATCCAGTTGAGAATTTTTTTTTTCTTTACCAATAAGGCTCGAGATGAATTGCTTATACTATCGTTTCAAGTCAAGTATGTTTTATGCTTAAATTGATGCCAGAGTCACAAGAAATTGGATGATAAATTAATATGTGACACAGACAAAAATAAGGTCAAGTTTCTTTGTTATAAGAAAAACCCACAATGCACTGTGATGGAAAATATTTAATTAGATCATTCATCCAGTCAATAGCTCGGTGTCCAGGACCTCTTAGCTTAGGTACTGTCAAGGCACGATTTTCCTTCTTGTTCTTCTCCTCTCCCTCGCTCCTCTTTCTCTTCTCTTTTCATGTTTCACCAGCATTTCTCTTCCTCCCCCAGAACTTTGTCAACAATAAGGAGGGGGAGGCCTTTGTCTCCCAATTCCCTGGTCCTTCGTTCTCCCTGCTGGCTTCAGTTGTCTTCCGCACAGGACCTACAGGAAGAACCAACCTGTGAGACGAAGCAGGAAGCTTCAATATACTATTCAACTGTATTGGGGAGCATGAGTTATTTGGGGTATGTGATGAGGAGGCAGGTAACAGAGTTTTGGAACATCTGGACATTCTTCCAAGACCCCTGGTATGGATTTCAGAGAGTGGTGTTAGGCGAGAGCCCCAGCATTTATCCACTGAAGACGCCCCCTTCATAGATTTTGGTGTCATGGTGGCAGTGCCAATAGAATCCAAGCTTTGTAGCCCCAGTAATGACCCATTGGAGCGTCAGGAAAGCCATCATATTTCTGTAGCATTTATCTGTCAGCAGGAGACTATTACAGAGCACAAACTCACATTGTGTTAGCGTTATCAGTTCCTTATGATCCTTGGCACAAGCGCCAGCCAATGGGCTGGCGGTCTGCTGGCCCCCACCGGGAGATATAACTCCATACCCCGATGCAAGCATGTGAGAAAGCAGCAGATCTGCAGAGATGTGTGACTGGAGCCGTTCCCCTGGCCTGGAGCCCATGACACACTGTCCTCAGGGATGCTCGGGTTAAGGTCAATAACTTAGTCAAGCCTGCCTTAGTTACTGTGGACAGTCCATGGATGCCTTCCTAGGGCCCGCCTTCCCCAGAACTCTCTGTGAGCTGGAGCAGAATCAGGTTTGGCTTATGATCCAGACAACTCCATGGAGTCAGCCTCCTCTTCCTGGTCTGGTGGTAAGAAATCTATCCACACATTGGCTGTTTCCCACCACCTTGTCCTCACCCACACACCCTTGACTTCAGGAGCTGCGGGAATGGATGGGGGACAGAGACGGCCTAACCAAACTATGAGCTCTCACATCTGTTGGATTTAGCGACCAGAGGGTAGACCCTCTAAAACTGCCCAGTGGGTCTTATTTAGTGATGAGACCGGGGGGGGGTGGTCAAGTCCTCTTGGGGGACCATACTGGGTCCACCAGTTCTGCTGAGTTTCATGACTTGAGAGAGGCAAGCAGCTTCCTCCTGTGGTTGGTCACAGAGCATGTAGAAGAGAGAAATGAGGGAACTCGAGAGACATTTCTCAACTACCACCTCATTTGTGGAAAAGAATTAATGCTGGTGTGGGGAGTCTGTCCCAAGGGAGGGAGGAAAAAATCAGGACCCATCTCTGAAGGAGCAAAGGTTTGATTCGTGAGGATCGCTGCGCTGCAAGTAGCTACGAAGATGACAGAAGACCCAGGTGCAGACATTATAACAACATTAAGGACTGAGCCCAGCTATGATGGAACACAGCAACGGGTGGGGTAGGTCGGTGCGGATGGTCCGATTGGTGCTTTTTGTCCCGAGGGAAGATGGGTCTTTGGAGCAGAGTAGACTGTGTTGTATGACCGTGGTTGTAGAAAATCGGTCACCAGATCGTGGCTTGGGGTGGGGGAGAGCAGGTCATGAAACTGACCCCCCCCCACCAGCTAGCAATTCCTTTTGCCCTCCCAGGAGTCCATCAGACTGTAAGAGGTGGGCACAGGTGCCCACATACCCAGTGGGTCGATGTGTAGAATACACCCAGAGGTTCATGCTACTGACCTCACAGTCTCTGAAAGAGCTTGCCTTCAGGGAAGAGGAGGCAGGGCAAGAGACAGGCCGGCCTGCAAACGTTAAGGAGTGGTTCAAGCAGAAATTCAGACCTCAGCTGACAATGCTTTGCCAGTTTCTGCTGTGTGACCTGGGGAAGGACGTCTCAGCACACGCGGAAATGTATAAATCTCTCCATTTATCAAACCTGGGGAGAATCCTAAACGCAGGTGCTTCTCAGCCAGGCTGGGGCTGCATCCCATCAACCTATCATGAATTGAAATGATCACAGGTTGGAAAGGCAGTGACTAGACCCAGCCTAGGGAACTTCATAGCCTACCTCTACAGCACACTACGGGCCTCACATGATTCAGGGCTGAGGGAAGGCTCTTGCTGCTGCTGCCTGGCACATCAAGGCAGCACAGCACACAGCTGTATCCTGGGAAAGGGATCTTTTAAAAAAGTGTTTTGCACTGCTGGGTACTGGACGCTGGGATTCTCCCGTGAACAGCGCAGATGCAGTCACCCCTCCCATGGGACTTCCAGTCTAGGGAGGAGGGGGGCAGTACCTCTCGCACCAATATACATGTGATTGCTAACTCTGTTAAGCAACTTGAAACAGTGTGACTGGCTGAAGATTCTGCCACTGTCTGGGAGAGAGAGAGAGGGGTCTTCTAGGTAGCAGGTACAACAATTGGGCTGCGGATGGGGTACAAAGGGACCACAGAATCCTGTCGTGTGAAGATGTCCATATAGGCCAAAGATCAGGCTTCGTTCCATATTGTAACGAGAGTCATTGCTTGTGCGTCTTCGAATCACTATCGAGCCTGTGTGTGCTTGGAGAATGGTCTGGGGAGAGAAACAATTCAGAGAAGCCAGACAGGCACTGAGGCCTCCACAAGAGGTGTGGGGGGGGGTCACTTAGAAACCAAGGTCAAGGACAGCGTCTCTGGATCCCTTTGTTTCTAATAAAATACCATTTGTTAAATGATGCAGGTATGTGGGGGTCTGTCGATAGAGCAAACATCCCTATCCACTTCTCCATATCACCCCATGCTTTCCTCTGCTCCAGCACATGTGATCCGTATCAGCTGCCTGCACAGCCCTGACTAGTGTGTTTCATTCGAGACAAATGTCACCCCTACAGCCAGTCCTAGTCCCCAGACCCCTCCAGACTGGCTGACCCCTCCTGCGACTTCCACCACCTCCTTCCCTGCTTTACCTTAAAAACACAGCGTTACATACAGGTATAGTCAACTTAGACATTATTTTGGTAATGAAATTATGTCTCCCCCCTCCCAACACTGTTCATTGTCTTTTGTAGACTATGAGAGAAGAAGGTAATAGTCTCTCCTGAGGGCCCCCCCCCTTTAAATAATTCTGTATCCACACCAGCACACACACTCATTTGAGTCATCAGATTGATTATTACCCCCATGGCAGGCACATCTCCAAAGATGAAAAGTCCCACAAGAAGAGTTGGGACTTGACTTATGGCTTATTTTGGTATAGTGGCAGCCTATAATATTCTGGTTCACAGAGGGAGAGGCAGACAGGGATGCAGGTGTGCTGATAGCTGGGAATTCAGGTGTGCATTTGAAAGTGTCAAATTGTGCCTCAGAGAAGCTGCGACAAGTATGTTGGGGGTTTAAAAGCACAATTGTGTTTTTTCAAGCAGACAGGGATTTAGGCCCGGGGCCTGTGTCCTGGGTACACTATTGAGATTTGGCAATGGGCAAAGCCTGACTTTGTAGTCTAGAGGCATTTTATGGACATATACCCTGCATCTAGTCACATGCCAGCGGTTCAGAGCAGACCCAGGTGAGAGGAGCAGGGAAGGGAATCTGCCTCTCTCCTCTGGCTGGCTGCACCTCACCTGCTGCTGGCCTGACCCTTGGCGTGTTTAGGTACAAAACACGAATTTCTAAGCCCCTGGCCGCTGCTCCGTGGTGGTGATGGTGCCAAATGTGATTAGTTTGTAATTTGGAGAACAAACCCATTCTGAGAGGCTGAGGAGGGGTTCGCCAAGCTTGCTGGTTCCTAGAGCTGTGTACCGGGTGGGTGGGTGGGGGTGCATATGTTGGCACCCTCCCCCTAAAAGTCCCACCCACCCCCTTTCCGCTTTTCAGCTGCAAGAGCAAGAACGCAAGCTATAGGACTCTAAAAATCCAGCCTTCCCACTCCACAGGAGATGGAGACCTTGCTTGTCCGCGGGAGTGTCCTATTCCATTGAAGTCTCTCGGGCTGGCCCCCCTTCCCCCACCCCAGCTCGATTCTGTCACTTTAAGTCCAGCCCCTGAGAGATAGCCAATGGGAGCCAAATCATACATCAGTCTCTCAGCCTTAAAGCTACAGTAGGGTTAGTGGGCTCCAAGTGTCGGGC
Source organism: Chionomys nivalis (assembly GCF_950005125.1). NCBI lineage: Eukaryota > Metazoa > Chordata > Mammalia > Rodentia > Cricetidae > Chionomys > Chionomys nivalis. The sequence continues at coordinate 38,491,621 of NC_080095.1, read as the reverse complement.
GCCCCAGCCTCCTCCAAGGCTTCGCGTCCCCTCTGCCCGTTCGCTGAGCGCGCGGATGAGTGGGAGCGCGGGGCTGTGCGCGGCTTCCTGCCTCCGGCTCCCCCGCCGCGGTCCGCGTCCTCCCACTCCGCCTTCTCGCGCTCACCGTGCCCGGCCAGGGACTCACACCTCGCCTGTGCCCTTCACTCGTCTTCCTCGTGATTTCCCTGCTGCCGGTCTCCTCCAACTGGGAATGCTAAAACAGGACTAATGGACGTGTCCGAACTCTGCATCCCGGACCCCCTCGGCTACCACAACCAGTAGGTGCCTTACTTTCCCGACTGTCTGTCTGTTCGCCCGTCAGTCCGTCCGCCCTTCTGCCCATCCAAGTGTCTCTGTCCTGGATGTCGCAGTTCCTCTTATACACATTCCTGAAGTGACACGGACTTGGGTAGGGAGGGCACTCGGGGACTTAGTAGGGGGAAAGCCACACACTTGCTTGGTTTCTCTCTCTGTCTTAAACCCTCCTCTTAACTTTTCCCGCATCCTCTTTCATGAGCCCTCACTTTTAGACAACAGTGGCGCGTTCTCATTCACTCTGATTTTGCTTCTCGGTGACAAAATATCTCCATTTCCGTGATGGGAAGGCGGAAGCCCGGGACAGGTGCGGGAACGTGGCTGCAAGGGTGTTCTGTCCCGTCCTAGGAATCCTCCCCGCGGGTGCTTTGATTTCCATCCTAGGTACCTAATAGGATTTCAGCCAGGGTTAGAAAATCAAGCATGCTGGATCCAGTCGGGAATCGCAGGCGGTCAGTGTTGCGCGGGCACCGGGGTCCCGGCGGGACGCTCGGCGCGGTGGTCCCAGGAGCCCCCTGGGGTGTGACGAGGCCGGGAGCTGCGCTCTGCACGCCCTGCTAGGAGAACCGTGTCCCACCGGGAGCCCGGGCGGCCCGCTCCGCTGCAATGGAGGTGAAGTCAGTTGGAGGTTCTGGGCAGCTTGTCGAGCGCTATTTCCCCGCCGCTGGCTGAGTAGCGCCAGAACGTGGGTTATGAGAGCGACGTGGGTGGCTGTGGCTGCGGCGGCTGGACGCGCGACTCTTTGTAGCTCCGGGGTCTTGGGACAGTTCTCCGAGACTGCTGGGTAGGAAGGGAAGAACTGACCCTAAGCCGCGAGTCTCTGCCCCGGGGTCCTGTTCCGGCTATTACGTTTCAAACAGGGCCACCCGCGCTCTCCAAGGTGGCCGTACAGACTGCGCCAGCACCTACTAGGCTCTCCGCTCTGGCGTTCCGTATCCCACTGCGCTTGGGTGGATCCCGGAGCGTTCGGACCCGTTGTGCGGACCTGAAAATGGTCCTCCGCAGGCTTAATAATAGAGATAAAACGAATCAAATATAAACTCTAGCTTCTCGCCGGCAGCTTTTCTAAGTAACTTTGTGCTTTTCTTCCCTCCCCCGCCCCCCTTTTTCTTCTGAAACAAACTTACCGAAGTCAGGTTTTCTTACCTACCACGGTCCCTTCCTTTTCCCACCATTTATTCTTTCCCTGCGCCATCCCGCCAGAGAACTTGGAGGCAGTTCTAAGATAAAGGCTGTGGATCACGTCCGGTTCGGTGAAGTTTCGAACCCTCCACCTCACCTCGGAGACCACGCTGTTGCCGCGGGCGGGCACAAGGAGGCAACTTCGCAGCACCGTAGCATTGATAGCGGGGTTGTCCTGGACGTCCCCACATTGACCATTTCGCTTCTAGTTTTACGATTTTCTCCGGGGCAAAGAGTTCTTCAGATACCTACAGAATTTAAACAGAGAGTTAGACGGAGGTGGTGAGCAGGAAAAGGAAAGCGGGTCCTTAATTATAATGGATTCTGACTTCCATCAGCTTGAAAAGTGGCTTTTCATTTTCTCTCAAGGTTACGCTGCTTGCGGCTCCTGGGGCTACAGGATGGAGTATGAGAACCAGGAGAACTCCGGGGGAAGAATAGGTTGAGGGTATGGACAGTGTGGTGCTTGTTGGGCATTTCCTCGCATAAAATTACCAAGTACGACAAATATTGGCTATTTAAATTATTTAGATTCCCTTTCTCCGGAGGTGACTTCTTCCGTGGAGCTCGAAATATCTCAGTGTTTGTCCCTGGGTCAAGTCATCATCAATCAATATGAAAATGTGTGTGCGTGTTTGTGGAGGGGCAGGGATGTATACTTTGGTAGTGTTGACCACGTAAGCCAGGGCAGCTCCAGGGTGAAGAGCTAGCCTCTTTGCAGCCCCCGCAGAGAGCCTGATTTCAGTTTGTGGGGGAAATGTGGAATAATAAGAGGGGAATGTCAGGAAGGCAACAAACAGGACGCTGGAGCCAAGGTCTTGGAGGTCTGGGTAAGGTGTAAAGAGGAAATCATTTCTAAACTAAACCTGGCAGTGCTGTGAATTCTCTACCCTCTCTGGTTCTTTTTTTCTTTTTCCTTTTTCCAAATAATAATAACAATAGCTTCTTCATCCGTGAGCCTTACCGAAAGTCAAAAGTATGCCTGCTGTCATTGAGGACTCAAACAGCTGTGAACTGCTGTTGTTGTTTGTTGTTTGTTTTTAAACTGAAGCCCTTCCAGGCAGTGGCTCTGAGCTGTAACCAGCAGTTCACACAGGTGTGTGCAGAAGCCTTGGTGCAGAGGCACCGGGGCAGGAGGATGAGCCTGGCAAGGACAGAGGGTGGTGTTTGGAGGGTGGCAGGGAGGCTTCCTCTAGCAAAGTAACCCAACAGGAGGCTGCACACATTGGCTTATTGGAAGGATGGGGGCCTGCAAGCATCTACCACAGGCTGGAGGTTCTCAGAGAACCTGCAGTGGAGTGGGCTGAGGGGAGGGGATCATGTGCTCTGTGCATACAGGTTTTACCTCCACGTGGTAATTGACATTCCCAGACCCAAGAAAGCCCAAGGGCACAGGCAGTGTGAGTTCAGAGAAGGGGAAGCTTGAAGCTCTCCTCCTAACACACAGAGAGCATCTGTCACACTCTGCCATCCTCACTGTCCCAGGTGAGAAAAGAGCACGCACATGTACCTTCCTACCTCTCCGCACTTCGTCTTCATTTTCCCATAGTCCATCCTGGGTCACCCTTCCTAATCAGTATTTTATGTCCACCTATGACCTGCGGAAGCCAGGGCAAATGTGCTCTCCTGTGCCTGTGTGGGAACGAGTCAATGATGCACTCACTAGGGGCCCAGAGGCACAGAAAACCCAATGTGTGTGTCTGGGGTGGGGTGGGGTGGAGTTCGCCACCTTCTGAGGAGGAGGACCACTATGCTGTTGTTAAAGAAACAAAGAACAAACTGTCCCGAAGGTAAAATATGTGGGTTCACACGTAGGAAAAATGCCACATGGTAATTCAAAATCAGTGACCTGGAGAAAAACAAAGGGGGGATTAATTTTTAATGGTACATGCAAAAATAAATCAGAGTGGAGGCATTAGCTGTGGTTTTTGTTCAGGGAAGGGGCCGCAGAAAATAAACCTTTATCTGTCTGCCACTCCCCTGAAGGTGTAGCTAGGTGGTAGAGAATCGTGGGAGAGCTGGGCAGAATTGTTCAGCCCTGGGGCAATAAATAGAAAAAACATTAGGTCAGTGTCACAGGGTCCCAGCCAGTGCTCAGGCCCTTCCTGGTCCATGACAGCCCTGTATCCTTGGAAATTTCCTCTTGGGGCTGATTATTATATCAATTCCTTTTCTTTAGAAACCATCTTCTATTTTGCCAATAATTACAGTATATGAAAAGATGGGTTTTTCTTTTCTTTTCTAAGAGCATACACAAGAGAAACAACTTGATCCCCCAAACAGGAACATTTTCATTCTATTGATTTGGAGTAATCAATAAATATCCCATTTAGTCCAGGAGGAAAGGGACAGAGGGGACTTTCGGGGAAGGCTGTGATAGTGACTTGATGTCGCACTGGGCCCTCGCAGAGCGCACTGTCCTCAGTCAAGATCTCATAACACCGCCGTGCTTTGTGCCTCATCCCTGTCCCTGTAGCTGGACATTTTGTCAAATGGTTTTTGAAGAGAGATGAAAGTCACTGGAAAGTTTCTCTCCTTCCTTGGTCCTCTGCAGGATGCCTTGCTTCTTTGGAGTAGAGGTCTCTGTAATTTCCCGGCTAAGGCAGTGCCTGAGGATGTACCTGGGAAGGGCTAGGCTGCAGGCGGAGGAGGAGGGCAGTGGACAGACCAGAGGCAGGGTGCTATTGACCCGGCTCCCTGGAACTTGTCATCTCAAGTTGATTAAGTCATGGTCCAAATTTAAAGGAAAGAATGGTAGATATTTAGGCCATGATTTACCTTCTCAAATAAAGCCTGAGCCATACCCTGACTGCCCTAATCCCGACGCCCTCATCGCCTGCTAGCTTTTTATCAGGTCTGCCAACCTCTCTCAGCAGGAGACCCCTCAAAGTGTTCTTCCCACATAGATAGGAGCTCTGCTCTGCCTAGCCAGCACTGCTGATGGCCCCTGAGAATGTCTACCGTGGATTCTGGTGACTCTCTTGACTCTGTTACTGCAATGTTCCAGCTTGGCTGGAATGCTCAGCTCCTGGGGCTCTGTAGTCCTGCAAAAATACACGGAGCAAGTGTGGGCTGTGAGTCCAGGGTCTGCAGGTGGCTCCTACAAACTGCGAGGGTTGAGTTAAGAATGGGCTGGAGCCAAACCAGTCATCCATTTTGGAAGCACCCTGGACATTCTGCTTGTGTGCCCTTGAGACTCCCTGCTGCTTTTAAGACTGGAAAAAAAATTCAGTGGTATATGTCTGTGACCTCAAACAGAGCCTCCTTAGTGCCTGCTGTCCCAACCATCTCTGTGAAATGTTTGCTTACGGAGAGGACCTTTCCTTAGAGGTGGGGCCCACAGGCTTCAGCTGGCCCTAGTGTCTCCTGATGGATCCAGAGCGGCCTGGGGCTTGGTTACATCTGGTTGTCCCATTGACCCAATGTGGTCTGGGCCCATGTAGGGAGGCTGTAGTGCTTATAATTGCAAATGTAATTAGCAGACCAGCCATGGGGGACTGGGATGCTCAACTGGTCTCTGCCCATCTCAGTGACCCCTGTGATAAGCTGGCCGGGCAGATTAACCCTCAAAGGATCAGCCTGTCTCTTGCCAACAGTGAGGGCCCCTGGTCCTTCACTGACAACAGCAGAGCTATGCGGGGGACCAGACCCCTTCCTCTGGGCGAGGCTCTCAGGGCAATGAATAGAAGAGGTTGGTACTTGGAGATTTTTCTTCCCTAGGACACTGAGTTAGTGACCCTTAGTGCTCTTGTCTGCTGGGGCATTTCCTTCCTCATCTCCTAGCCACCCTGGGACCGGTGTGATAGGAGCCTTTGACTGCAGGCTGGTTGGTCCCGTGGCGATGGGACTCAAGTTGGAGAAAACAAAGCTCTAAAAAGAGCTCTGGGTGACTTCTGCCCAAAGCACTGTGGGCTGAGGAGCCAGGGCTTGTATCCACCCTGCCTCTGGCAGCCGGCTTGCAGGAAGTGAGTGCATCCTGGGACCTGAGCTCTGTCTGAGTGAGTGTGTGCTCTGCAAGGCAGCCCAGCTTCTGGCCATCCTGCTTGGAGGAGATTTGTGGAGAGTCATTCACTGAGAGCCGAGACCCCAGTTCATCATCCAGAAACAGAAAACCAACATGGTACAAGTGTGGACTCTCTCCTCTCCTCTCCTCTCCTCTCCTCTCCTCTCCTCTCCTCTCCTCTCCTCTCCTCTCCTCTCCTCTCCTCTCCTCTCCTCTCCTCTCCTCTCCTCTCCTCTCCTCTCTCTCTCTCTCTCTCTCTCTCTCTCTCTCTCTCTCTCCCTTGCCTTTCTCCCTTGGTCAGGATTAAAATCAGAGGATCTTAAGGGGATTTTAATTTATAAGTACTGGGGTAAAGAAGTGTCAAGCCCTTTTGCGATACCATCAGGAGCTACATCCAATCCTGGGTCGTTCTGCTCTGGAGCGACTGTGTGACTCTGTGTGTGCCCGCGTGTGCAAGCCCCCCCCCCCAACCCTTTAAAATGAGTGACAGTGTACAAAAGGCTGCCTGCCTGCCTGCCTGCCTGCCTGCCTCTTGCCTGAGCTGAGATCAGGCCTGGCGACATTCCAGTAGAAACTCTCACCTTGAAGTTGATCCAGAGTAGGGAAGGGATCACAGAGGGACCTACTGGCTGGTGTTCCTGTCGCACAAAGGATTCTAGTTTTTCTCCAAGGCCTGTTTTCTGTCTTCAGCCTGGGCTGGACTGGGGCAGACCCAGGAGAGAGAGAGAGCCAAGGCAGACCTTCTCCTCTAACAGATGGCCACGTTTGGAGGAACACTCGAGTACCTGGGCCATTCTGCTTCAGGCCTCCCATGTCCTCTGCTGTCCCTGGATAGCCACACCATCAAGCTGGAGTTGAAAGGGTCAGATGGCTTCTTAAGTTGAGAAAAATAGGTGTGGCTCATCTGCCCTTCTTGTATGGGATCTGATAAGGTGTGTGTGTGGGGGGGGGGATTGTCAGCTGAATATCTTAAAATTAGGATTGTCCCAGTGAGAATTAAAATTAGTTAAATCTAAAGTTTTTCTTAGATTTAAAGGCGACTATATGTGTGTATATATATAAACTTCATTTTGTTGTATTTTTAAACATGCATAAATTTTTATCTTAAAAATTAATTTCTCTCCTTTTTCTTTAAGACCTCCAATTTTTTATTCCCTTCTATCATTCAGCTTTGCCCAGGGTGGAGACATTTCAGGGAATGGTTTTCTAGAAAATGTTATTTTATTCTTCAATGCCATCTTATTCAAGGGTCAAAGGTAGTTGCCCAAACTCTGATCAGGTTTGTTTTTATCATTTGGCTTCAGATGAGATCAATTTTCTGTTTAGCAGTATAGCGTGTTCCTTTCTGGCCGATTACAACAGCCGCTAGCTGGCTGGCGATGACCACTGTTTTACTAAAACAAGGCATTTAAAACAGAGCGAAGGTGACACACCAAGATCACACTGAGCACCGCTGCCCCAGAGTTTCAGGTCTGAAATACAAAGTGTTCTTTCCACTTGACTCTTTAATTTTCAATTGCCCAAATTAACCGGAGTTTACACATTGGTTTTTAGAATTGTTATTCTTTCGCTAATTCACTTTGTTTAGATTTCTGGTTTGAGTATTTTTTTTTTTCGTATCCTGACTGTGCTTTAAAGTAGGTACCTAAAGCTAGCTGGGACCACGCATGCCTACAGTCCCAACACTTGTCATGGGAGGAAGATCAGGGGTTCAAGGTTATCCTCAGCTATATACTGAGTTGGAGGCTATCCCGAGCTATGTGAGATCTACGTTAAAAAGAGAGTGCAAGATCAAAGAGAATGAGAATGAGAGAGAGGAAGAAAGAATTAGAAAGGTGGTTTTGAGCATCTGCTTTTCCTTGTGCTCTTGGCTTCCGAAGGGCAGAGAACAAGGTTACAGGGTCCTAGAGACACGTTCTGGGGAGGAGCGGGATGAAGGCAGATGTCTTAGATGGCGTTTTTCTTGTACCTTATACAATTCAGCCTCATCTCCTGCCTTCCCTCATCATCCCTCTCTGTTTTCATCCCAGCTCGGTACAGCGTGTCCTTGTCTGCTATCCCGTTTTTTTAATTTCACGTGGGGGGGGGGGTGGCTGTACGTATGTGAATCTGACTATGCACATATGTCTCAGTGCGTGCAAGAGTGTGTTTGAGTGGTCCAGAGGTTGGACAGGTAAAGGGCGACCCCGAGTACCATCCGCCGCTCTGCTCTGGTTCAGCCGTCCATCCCTTTATCCTCTGCTCACCTCCTCACCTGCTCTGGTGGAAACAGCAAGAAGAGTGGAAAAAAGACCCAGGATTCATATTTCATTCAAGCTGACTGTGTCTGTTACCTGGGGAACCAGGTGATAGGGTATGGGTGGAGGTGACAGGAAAAAACTCTTCAGAGAAAACTCTTCAGTTTTCAAGTCTGCCCCCATCTCACTGCCTGGTCTGGGTGATCTCGTTTGGGATCCCGGTGGAACGGAGTAAGTAAACTTGTCTGTACGCTCGTTTCCATTTTCCTAATCTATCTCCAGAGAACATCTTTAGTAGTAAACCGGCTCTTCAGTGTGCACAGAGCAGTATTTAGCCTCCTCCGTTCCTCCTGACTCTTTGTCAGCCGTCTACGTAACCAGTAAGGCTAACAAGCTCCGTCAGAAAGAACACTGCTTTTCCAGACATACTAGGCATAAGGTGGTGGCTGCAGTGGCTACGAGGAAGACAGCAATAGCTGTCACTTTTTCCTTCCCCCAGAGTGCCACGCCAGTCTCACGACCAGTTTTCTCACAGGATCCGGAGAAGGGTCACATTTTGCCTCGGAACATAAATATATTTGCGGGAAGGTAAATATTCAAAGGCCTCGGGCTTGTGTATTTGAAGTCATCCCAGAGTAAAATCAGCCCAGCCGGAGATGGGCAGGCAGGTGGAGGAGAATCCGGTGTAAACCACAGGTCCCCAGTTTCAGAGAAATGCAGGAGGGAGAAGTGTCTTCTCATTGAGGATGCTGGCTTCAGCGCCCCCACTGCATCAGCAGCCCCTTGCCTGGTTCCACCTCTCATGCTGTCGTGGCATGGTTCTTCTGGATACAGTCTCAGATGTTTGCAGGTGGGGGCCTTTGGAGGACAAGGGGGTGATACTTTGATATGGAGCATCTTGGAGGATGGCATGAGATGAGCCAAGTCACCTCTCAAGCCTGGGTCACCTTCCTGGACATTCTATTTCCGCCAGGCTCTTGTCCTGGCTAGCAGGGAGCCCACCTCTCCAGGTGCCTCTGAGTTACTCCTGTATCCTACTACAATGCCCGGTATATTCTCTCTTACTCGCTTTTGTGTGTGCTCGCGTGCGCACTTTGGAAAATGAGACACAGCTCTGCCTCCCCTCACGTGCCAGGGGGCCTGATGTCTGCAATCTTTTGAACATCTTAGCATCATTCTTACTCAGCTTCTTACTCAGACACCCCTCCCCCCAAGAAAATAAAATCGAAGCTTTGGATTTTGAATTGATTAGTAACCGATTTAGCAAACAAAACATTCAGGCTTAAATCTGCTTCTCTTCTCTGTCAGTAAGACATTCTATAGCTGTAATTCCCTTGTTGGACTCAGAGGGTTTTTTTTTTTAAAAATTAATTCATGAATAATAAAAAACCAATCAGTCTTGTTGAGTTTAAGAAGGATTAGGAAAAAGGGTATTTTGTTTTGTTTTTCTTCCAGGGAACATTTGGAATCTGTGTGTTGGTGTTGCCACTGAGCGTTCAGGGGTGGCCTGAGCCTGCCTGCCTGCCTGCCTGCCTGAGTTAGCTGTTCAAGGTAGAGAGGTGTAACACTGTCTTCAGCAGGTATAAGGCCAACTTTCTGTTGACTGATGGAGTTTCCTCTCTTCATGTACCACAATGCTGTGCTGATTCCAGAGACAACTGGGTAAAATGAAGATATTTCCCAATGTAAATAGCACATTCACAAACAGCCACGACTGTGGCCTTGCTTGTTTATCGATGATGCAGAATCTTTCTGGTTTCTCTCCTCTCATCCTCAGAAAGTGACTAGCTAGAAATGTGCATGCCTTTGGAAACCAGATTCGTGGATCTCTGTGGGGTTTTATGTGTTTGTTCGTATTTGTTTCCTTGGAGATAGGTCTCACTAGTCGGCCTGGAACCTGCTCTGTAGACCAGGCTGGTCTTAAACTCACAGAGATCCACCTGCCTCTGCCTTCAGAGTGCTGAGATTGAAAGCATGAGCCACCACACCTATGCTTCCTGATTTTTGCAGAAATTTTATTCTTTCTTTCCGCAAATATTGTCTACCTCTCTTGGCGATCAAACTGAATCGTTGACAAGTGCCAGGCATATAGTAGGCATGTAGTAGGCATGTAGTAGGTGTGTAGTAGGCGTGCCGCAAATGTTCGTTGTTAATGAAGGCAGGTTGCCTGAACTGGACGTGGCTTAATGTAATCTCTGTGGCTTGGATTTCTGTATGTGTAACGCAGAGGATTAAAGAAAGGATTACCAGAGGGGGTGGGGATAATGAATAGGAAATTTTCCTCTGAATGAGCGTGTACATTCTCAGCTTCCTGCGTAGAGTGGCTGGACGCAATAGAGAATACCCAGTTAAGTGTGATTTTAGATAAACAATGATTTTTCTTTCTAGTGTAAATCACCCGTAAGAGTCAGTAAATCTTAAATTTGTCTCATCGAGTAACATATTGCTATATTCTCCATATCATTATTGCTATTGTCATTGTTGCTTTGGCAAAGTCCCAAATAGCAGGTATTTGTTTAGAGTTTGGGGGACAAGGAAGAGGGTGTTGGGGGAAGAGGTTCCATTTTATTTTCAATTTATTGATTTGTTTAATTTACTTTTGGTGTTTTGTGACAGAGTCTCACGTAGCCCAGGTTGGCCTGGAACTCACTATGGAGTTAATGATGATGTTGAACTCCTCATCCTCCTGCCTCCATGTCTGAAATGCTTGGATTATAGTCGTGCAATACTATGTGCAGCTCAAATTATTTTTAATTATGTTTTTATTAGTTTATTTTGTGTTTCAGTGTGTGTGTGTGTGTGTGTATGTGCACGTGCGCACGCATATGCCATGGAATCATGTGATCAGATAACATGAATGAGTTGGTTCTCTCCTTCTGCCCTTTGAGTCTCCTCAGGTCAAACTCAGGTCTTGAGATTTGGCAGTAGGGCACCCTTAATGGCTGAACCATCTTTCTGGCCCCTCAAAGTATTAAGTGACCACCTTCAGCATTTTGCCAGTATTAACTGATTAGGCTGGTGATAGCCTCAGGGGTTAGTGGGTAGAAGTGAGCTCTGCTCTCTGGTATGTGTCAATGGAAATTGCGATTGTGTAAATAAGTCCACGGGACAGGTAGCACCCACAGCTGTTGAATTTTGTTTTAGGAAGAAGCAGAGGCAAAAGTCGTTTTGGGGACCCATATTTGCTTGGTGTCTCCTCCCCAAACATGTTGGACAAAGCAAGAACCTGACTCTCAGGCAATGAGAAGGGACCCTTGTTCTATCTAAATGGCCAAGAAAGATGCTGTAGGCTGTCTCCCTATGGAGATCACGGCTAGGAGGCTGTCAGTGTCACATTGGGAGCAGAGGGGACCAGGGATCAAATCTAAAGAGGGCCAGCTGGGAGGGGGGTGCAGCTAAACTAGGGCTCGCTAGCAGGATACCTGCTAACCCCCGCTGCTCCTCATTCACCTCTCAGAGCTAGTAAGCACACCATTGTTTTACATGGGGTCTCCTTGCCGCCAGAATACCGGGAACTGAAGGGCTCTAGAGCCCCCTACAGGCCTTCTCCGACTCTGCAGCTTGTGGACACCGGGGCCTTTCTACCGAAAGGAAGGGCATATGGACGCCTCAGAAGCCAGAATCACAGACAGCCCAGCTCTAGTTTCTAGTTCTCCGTTTGAGCCGTGGTGCAGGCTCTGTAGCACATGGCTGTGGAGTGCCTTCCCTTAGCACACGCACACACACACACACGCGCGCGCGCGAGCGCGTACACACAACCGGCGGGGACACACTCACTGCCTCTGCGGCTTGCCTGACCTTCAGACAGGCTGGCAAGTGTTACAGCCCCACTTATTCTGAGGAATGCCCTCTGGCTGCTGAATATGCAGAAGCATCACGGCCAGGTGCAGAGCCTCATGGTGGATTCAGAGCCTCCATGGATGATCTTAATAATAATAGCAACAGTCCCAATGCCTGGCATTTATTGGGTGCTTGCTAAAATTTTCCTAAAAATATTTCACACACTAAATCACGCTTGCTCATAACAGCCCGGAGAATCTTATTTCACCGCTAAGATTCTTAATGTCCGATAAGCGGACATTAAGTCACTGTTTCAATCCTTGCACGCTGCCCTTCCTCAGGCTTCATAAGGGCATTCCGGGGAGACTCCTCTTTGTGGCCTGTGTTTCTTTCGTGCCTTCCATTATCATCTCTGCGTCACTCTTTCTCCATCAGCTCCCAGATCTGAATCTGTGTGTGGTCCTGGAACCTGATTTGAATCCCACTCGTGCCTCCCAGGAGCGCACAGACCCAGTGTAACAATGCCATCCACCCTGCCGTCCGTATGCCTTGCCCCTCTGTCCAGTGACCCAGGGATTCATTCCCAGCAAGACACCGAGAGCATCTTCAGTTCGTCTCCATTCATTGTCTAATACCCACAGATAGCTCAAAAACTCTCATCCAAACACACGCTGGAGAGCTGTTCCTTCCTAGGGGGCCTTTCCTATTCTTGAGAGCTTCCTTGTAGCCTGTGAAACCCTGTCCAGGCATCCGCCTTTTTGTGACGCCATCTCTTACACCCCCTAGGGACTGAACCTCTCTCCTCGGAGCTGCCCTCTGGCCCTGGGTTGCAATCCTGACATAGATTAGGCGCTTTAATAAGAGCCGTTTGAGGATGACAGGGAGACTAGAAGTGAGGAGAGGGGAGCCTTAGAGATGGAAAAGGGAGGAAGAGAGCCATGCAGCTAGTGGTGATCAAGACTGGCTCAGCGCCTCCTGCTCCAGCTGAGCAAGCAGCAACCTAGCATGAGGGCGTGGCTGGAAGTAGCCACACCCACTGGGAAGCAGCTAGTACTGAGGCTGGAAGAGAAGCTAGATCCAGGTGCCCAGGCCCCGGGAAAGTCCGTTGTTAAATTTCCAGGTTGTTTTAAGCCGATTGTTAAACAGAGTCACATAATTATAAATGTGGAACGCAGTACACCATAATAAAACCGAAGATCATGAAACACAAAGCTCATCCTTTCCCCGGGCTGTGGGACACTTTGCTTTCAGTGTGGGGAGCAGGCAGCCATCCCTGAGCCTGTCAAAGGACCTACTCTACGATGGCAATGTGTGGCCCCTTCAACTCCTCAGAACTGTCCCACTGATAGCTTGACATGGGACACCACGGAAACTGGAAAATACTGTAAGTCAGTCGTTGCCTCCTCTCACTCCTACCCGTGTTCAGCAGTGGGTACCAATGTACAGCCTGGCTCCCTTGCATCCTGTTCTGTGGCTGTGGATAAAATGGTTTGACCTCTTCGAGCCTCTCCGATTCATTTTCTTCCGTGAGACTCTTTGTAGTGCTGGCACAACGAAAACCGGGCAAACATAAAGAACTTAAGCAGTGACTGGTACACAGTAAATGCTCAATAAGTGTTGACTCATCTTTCTTTGGCTCCTCATTGTTCTGGACATATCCGAATCCCAGAACAACAGACGCTTCCCGAATAGAGGAATGTGCATTTTACATCTGGAATCCGTGGTTTTTCCCCCTCCTACCCTCTTGCCCACGTTGTTGAACTTGAGTAGCTCCGAGCAGGAAGCAGAAAATACTGAGCGACCCAGGGGAACAGCCCTGGTGGACTAGAGGATTGTGCCCCTGGGCCTAGGACGCTTTGAGGTTAGGGCTGCTACAGATTATAGAGCAAGCGAGGGGGCAGGCACAGATGAGGTCGGGGCAGAGTGGAGCTGACGTCAAGGGTCGCCAACCCGCATGAGCAGGGAAGGTCGGCAGATGACCGTGGGCACACTGAAGCTCTGCAAAGACCCCTGTCCCCTCTGTGAGTGTGGGATGCAGAAACTGTGCCCTGGCACGCGGGGGCTCCCCTGGTATTGGGAAGAGGAGATAGGGCTGAGACTGATTCCAAGTGATGCATGCTCAGTGAGTGCCCTGGGCCGGACTGGGTTGCCCGTGCTCTTGTTTCTTGGGATGTCACAGCAGAGAGTGACAGTTGAAAGACCAAGGCTGTAATCACTCAGGCAAAGGAAACTGAGCAGAGGCCAATGGGCAAGGGACCTCTGGCTCTTTCTCACGGGGCTCCTCAGGCCCCAGCCAGCTCTGGCCTTTAAGGGTCCTCGTTCTAAAGTTATCTGACATCGCTAGCTCACTCCCAGACAATCCCTACCCAGCCTCAGCCCAGCTCTCCTCCGATGGTTAGCTAACTAGGAACCTATGGACACCGGCTACCCCTATATACAGGTCTGAAGGTGCATCTTGCTGCCTGCTGTGATCTCTGTTTTTAACTCTGGGCTCATAGACCGATTCCCCTGGAAGTGACTGTCCCGACTTCCCACTTCTCCTAGGAGTCTTGTCTTTCTCTGAGTGACCCTGGGGCCTGCCTGGGCCTGAACTATATGTGAATCAAAGCGCAGGGCCAAGATTGGAGGGACGCTGGTGAGTAGGATACATTTAAGGGTGTTTCCTTAGGCTGAGCGGCTCGCCGTCTGCTGTAGCTGTTCACCACGAGGGCCTGATTGAGAGGAAGGGCGAGATCCAAGGCTCGTTTTTCCTCAGTCACGAGGCACATAAAACAGAAGGGTGTATGTGAGAGCATCTGAGGCCTTGAGAGTGTTGAGAGGCTGAGGAACCAGGGTCTGTTCATTTGATGGGAGTGCCCATTACTAGCATGTGCCCAGATTCCCTGAAGGCTGCTGTGTTTGTTTCGGCAGGTACCCTCCTTGCCATTCAAGTTCAGAGCTTGGTGTGCTTTCTGCTCTTGTACTAGTTGAGGGGTCCCTGAGGTTGTCAATCTCCTGGGAGGGGAAAGGAGGGGCACCCTGGCTTGCTCATACTGCTGAGAGTACCAGTGCTCAGAGGTAAGAGCCATGCTGGGGCCAAGCTGGGCATTTGCTGGCTGGCAGAGAAAGAGAAACCTCCTGAGGAGGTATTGGGGTCTTCAGGCTCTGAGGGATTGCGTGGGTTTGGGGGCATGGCTGAGTGCAGGCATTCTAAGACGGCAGTGGAGGGAAGGGAACAGCTGAGCTGGAGATTTGCTCTAACTGGGAAACCCTGCCCTGCTTTACGAAGTACAAAGGAGGAAGGGCTTGTCCAGGTGACATGAGGATCTATGGAATCAGGTCTGAAACAAAGCCATTTTCTGCAATAGCTCTGAAGGCACCCTGTCTATCACATCTCATGGTGGTCGGGCATGGACCTGTCCTCACTTGCACAAACTGTGCAGGAAAGGGATGTGGAACCCCTGAGAAAGCCTGTGGCTTTCGGAAGCCTGGAATATGTGGAGGTGTCACAGGCGCCATCTCAGGCTGGCCCATGTGGCTGGGACTGGGAAGCAGAGAAGCAGAAGCTCTGACTGTCCTTGCTCCACTGTTCTCTCTGCTTTCCCCATAGCATAGCCTGGTGGGGTCGGGGCTGAATCAAAGGCTTGGGTCTTGGGGCAGGGCACTGACAGTGGATGGCTACAGGGACTGGCTCTGCCTACTTGGTAAGGGCTAGCCTCCCTGCCAGGTGCTTGTTACCCTAAATGCTCACAGAGCCTGGCTGGGCCATGGGAGCTGGCAAGGAACAGCAGATCACCTGCCTCAAATGCCATTAATCTTGTGTCTCTGCGGGCTCTTGTCGTCCTATGCTAGCCTCCCAGCACCAACTGTGGCAGAGAAGGACATGAATGAGCCCTTGGATACCTCTCCATGGTAGGTCAGGACCCTGGAAAATACCATCTGCTTCTTCTGTGTCTTCTAACATATTCCCCAGGTGAGGATACATCAAGGAGAGCCCTGGCTGGTGAAATTCCATTGTTATTTGCTTGACAAGACCTTGGCATTAAGGTCATGACTATATAAGCACCTCCAGAACTACATGTGAGTCCCCCAAGGGGCTTCTAGAGGGTGACCTGAAACCCAAGGCTTATTCACTGTATCTAGCTGGCCAGTTTGCACACTGAACAATAGGGACCCTAATCTCCCACTTGAGGTTTCCTCATCTAGTTCATCCTTCCCAACAGACTGACCAAGTGCAGGCTACAAGTCACCTGGGTGCCGTGTAGATGGACTGAGTCTGCCCCCGGCCACGAGAATCTCAACCATAGCCTAGGATCTCTGTTTTCCTTATACTAAGAAAGCCAAAGTTATCTGGGCATGCTAGTGATGTGTTCCTATAATCCTAGCACTCAGCACCCTGTGGGAGGGTGACTGGTAAGAGTTCAAAGGCAGTCTGGTTTAACCAGTAGGGCCTGACTTGAAAGCAAACTGTTGGGGATGGGAAGAAGGAAGGAAGGAAGGAAGGAAGGAAGGAAGGAAGGAAGGAAGGAAGGAAGGAAGGAAGGAAGGAAGGAAGGAAGGAAGGAACTGGAGACTAAATAGAGGGTCTCTGATTCAGCTGGATGCTTGGTGTTCAGAAAAGAACCCCTAAGCTAGCAAGGTAACATGTGCCTTAAGTTCCAGTTCTTGGGGGGTGGAGTCAAGAGGATCAGAAGTTCAAGGTTATCCTCTGCAACACCTCAAGTTGGAGGAGAGCCTAGGGTGTGTGAGACCCTGTCTCAAAGGAGAACTAAACGAGTGAACGAGCAGCCCTGCCTATCCACTACCCTGTGGAAGAGCCTCTCCATTCAGGACGGTGGGGACAGTTGAGGGGGCTCATTTAACCCTGGCTCCTCTTCTCACTGTTTCACTCCCCGTCTTTGAAACATGGGCGGTACCTCCTCAGCCGACCTGTGCTTGTTGGACATTTGTCTCTGTAACCGTGGGAGCCAGCACAGGTCGGCATCTTACTCTGTGCCAGACACACCGCAGCACACTTGGCCACTTTCTGCCCTGACTCTCTCTGCTGTGCACATACGTTTTCCTCATGTAAATGGAGGAAGTTGAGAGATGCTGTAGTGGTCCCAAAGGCACAGAACTGATAAAAAGCACAGCAAGGTTGGAACTGGAGAGATGGCTCTTAAGAATGCTTGTTGCTCTTCCAGAGGATCTGAGTTTTGCTCCAAGTTTTACTTGTTCACAACCTGCCTACTAAACTCCAGCTTCAAGGGATCTATTGCCCTCTTCTGGCTTCTGTATTCATGTGCATGCATGTGTGTGTGTGTGCGCACGTGTTTTTTACACTAAGTAAAATTTTTACGCTAAGTAAAAATAATGCTTTAAATTTTTAAAAAGTGTTTTGACATTTAAAGGTTCTGAGTCCAGATCTGTAGTCTGCTATGCTGGGTGCACCTGTGGATGACAAATGATTCCTTGTATCCCCCCCCCAATTTTTTATGATACTTATTTGTGTGGGGGGTGCCCATGCCTCAGTCCACGTGTGGAAGCCCAGGATGGAACTTGAAATACCAGGTTTGGTAGCAAGGGCGTTCGCCAACTGAGCCACCTCAACAGCCCTTTCTCTTTCTCTTATGAGTCAGGGTTTTGTGTTTCCCTGCTCTCCTCAGACACACTGTGTAGCCTATTTAGGGACTTTGACCTTGGATTTCCCTGCTTCTACCTCCCAAGTACTGGGATTACAGGTGTGTGCCACCAGGTTATGAGGCTCTGGTGCATGCTTTGCCCTTCATGCAGGCTGCCACCGGAGCACACCGCCACCTGAGCTGCATCTCACCTCCTTCGGTCGACATTTTCTCCACCAGAGTTCCGAGGCCAGCCAGAGATGGGGGGTTTGCTGCTTACAGTCTTATTACTTTTCCACTCTTGTCTCCCTAGGCAGGGGACAGTGCCTTTTCCTAGGGAGAGACAGTCTGACAGCCTTGGACGTCACCTTCATGGCAGCTACTGTGGGCGCTGGGCCAGATAGATGTTCTCATGGAGCCCTTGCAACAACCCATGAGGCAGAAGGTCCTCTGTCCGTTGTTTCCAGATGTTGCCACTAAAGCCTGGAGAGATTCTTTGACTGTCCCAAGGTTGCTCAGTATTGTACCGCAGAGTAAGAATCAAGCTTGAGTCTGGTACACTAGATGTTCCTGTATTTTGTACAGGGCCCTGGCCCCAGTTTGCCTCTTTCCTGGTGTACCTAAATGGCAGATGCCAGCACCATGGAAGGGACTAGTCACCGTGGTGGTGTTTAAAGGTACAGGATGAGACAGTTTATGAGTGGATTGGTTGATATTTTTGTTGGTTTCTGAAACAAGAGCCCTGCTATGTAACCCAGGCTGGCACTGAACTCTCGGCAATCCTCCTGTCTTTACTTCCCAAGTGTTAGAATTATAGGCAAGTACCATCGTGCCTCGCTTGGTTGTTCTTCAATCCAGTGGGAAGCCTTTGTTCAAACAGGTGACTGGCTTTGGGCAACGCAAAGAAAGCATGGGGTACAAGGCCTCCTGGGAGTCCTGGCTCCTAGGCAGGTTTTCACTCTGAGCATTTTGGTCTCTTCTGTGGAGCAGGTATAGCAGCCAGCTCATATAGAGCCAAGGAGACAAAGCAGGTGTGGGTAAGGTGTCCTTCGCCCCAGGACGAGGGTTCTAACAGCACCTCCCTTCCTCCTACCTCTCTCCTTCCCACCTCCCTCCCTCCCTCCCACCTCCGTCCCTCCCTCTGACCACGTTCCCTGTTTGTTAAACCACTGTCAGCATCACTCCCATTATGTGGAATTCTTTCTTTGGGGGACAGCCAAGGTCACCTAGAAGGGAGGCTGGGGAATTAGGTGGATGACGACAGAGAAAGTGAGGTTCTGACTCTTTCTCAGTGGACCTGACCCTCCAAGGCAGTTCCCAAAAGAAGCATCAAGAATGTGACCAAAGGCAGCATTGCTGGGGACGGAGGTGTCCAAGGTGACCATTTTGAAGGGGACTGCACTCCCCAGGTATATAAATATCCCTGGTCACAATGGGTCTCCTGACTTCACACAGTCACAGCCTGATGCCCCAGACCAGCTGTCCCTGCTCCATGTTGTAAACTCGGTGGGAGTTCATGTAAGTCTCCAAGGGAACTCGAGTCACTGTGGCAGTCACTGGTCAGGTTCCATCCCGTTCCACGCAGAGTCAGCGATGGCCGAGCAAGGTGTCTATAACTTTCTCATCTTAGCAGCCATACCCGCCGGTTGCCCAGCAGAACCCATGCTGCCTTAGCCTGGCCCAAATGAGTCAGAGCTTGCAGAACCTCACTGAAGACAAAGGGAACAAGACACAGCAGAGGCTGCACTGGGCCCATCCTCTGCCCTTGAGAATTAGCCTAGCAGTGGAACCCCTGAGTGGGCAACTCTCTCCCTTTTTCTCGTGTAACCCTGTGCTGGCCTCATCCTTCTGGAAAACCTAGGAAAAAATCGTTTGGAGAGGTAGAGTTTGGAATAAGAATGTAGCAAGCCTGGAGATGACCTCAAATACCGACCCACAGCAGCCTTGAGAACAGGGGGAGAATGTTGAAGCCCATGAATCTTCCAGAACTCACTTCAGCTGGGATGACCATTGTTCTAATTGTTCTAGTTTCATGTGATGAAACACTGGCCAGAAACAACCTGGGGAAGAGAGGGTTTTATCTGGCTTTTCCTTCCAGGTCTGATCACATCACTAAGGGAAGTCCCGGCAGGAACTCAAGGTAGGAACCTGGAAGAGAATTTTCTTATTACAACCCAAGACCACCTGCCTAGGTATGGTACCCCCCACAGTGGACTGTGGCCTCTTGCATAATTTAATAATCAAGACAGTCCCCCACAGACATTCCAGTGGGTCAGTCTGATCTAGGGGAGTCCTCACTGGATGCTTTACCCTGAAGTAGCTCTAGACTACGTCAAGTTGGCAATTAAAGCTAAGTGAGCAAGCATCTTCCTTTATTTGTACTTGCAAATGGCCTTTTCTTTCGTGAAGCGTGGCTGTGTGGACACCCATCCCTCTTTAATGTTACAGTGACATCCCTGGATTAGGGGCTAAGTTGGTCGACAGTGGAGGGAGCAGGTTATGTCCCTTGAGATTGAAAAGTGAAGGAGGGGGGCTTCCCCTGACCCAAGCCCAGCAACCCCAAGCTAGGTAGTGTCAAGCCAGGTCTCAAGGCTCAGTAGGGAGCCTGGGAACAGAAAGCAAAGACGTACAAACACGTACCTGTGTCTGGTGTCCTCGGAGGCCCAGCTCCTCTGGCTGGGCTCTGACCCATCTGGTATCCTTCTCCCAGTTGGAACTGCCTTTCCGGGCTGGGCCTTCAGCTGACTAAACAAGGCCCACCAACACTAGGGAGGGCAGCCTGCTTTCATTTGACAATTTGAATTTTAATCTCCTCCACTAAAACCCTCAAATGTCTAGGACGATGCCTGAACAAAGTATTTTGGCACCCTCTGGACCAGTTGAATTGACATACAAAATAAAGATATCAGTAGTTAAATGTTTGGAAAACACTATATACCATATACCACAACTCTGCCTTATGCCTTCCAGGCCCTGGTAGTATATTCAAGGTTTTGAAAAATTCTGCAGTAAAGAAACCTGTTTGAGTTATTCACTCCAAACTGCTTCTATATTTATTTGATCCCGGTGCGTTTTGGGGGAAGGGGTATGTTAAATTCCCATGAAGCTGGGTCCAAGGCACAGTATACTGGGACCGCTAGCTTTGAGAACGAGCATGCGTTCTAGGTGTTGCTCAGAGCCCCTTCTGTCTGTAATATTTGGCCTTGGCCTCTGGTCTCTCTCCTCCATGCTTTCTGCTCCTCTGTGCCAACTCATGACCAAGCGCACTGTGCACCTGAAGCTTCCAGGTACCCTCGTGGCCAGAGGGAATCTAGAAAGGACCCCAAGAGAACTCCTCGGAGTTGTTTTTGGTTTTTGTAACCAAGTGTCACAGTGTAGTCCAGGCTGGCCTAGAGCGTTCAGCAGCTCCCCCAGCCTTCCACCTCACCCCCAGCTGCTGGGATCACAAGGATAAGCACATACTGGCACTTGCCAGATACTCGCCCAGTGCCGAGTCTCAGCCTGGCACACGCAATCTCTTTCATCTTCCCAGTCACCCTTTGCGGTTAGAACCAGAGTCCCATTTGACAGATGAACAGGCCCAGAGAGGCTGTGGGACTTTGGAGCAAGTCAGTCTTCAGATCCCGACCCATGTGAGTTCAGAGCAATGATTGGACCCCATCTTGCCCTGGTCTTGCTGTGTAAGGGCAGCTTTGCCGAGCAAGGAACCTCCCCAGCCATACTGTTTGGGGGGCTCAGTTCATCTGAAAACCCCTTGTTGACAGCAAGGACTTTCGGTGGCAGAAGGAAGGCAGGAGAGGAGGTCAAGGCTGTATGAGCCCAAGGCTGCTAGGGAGGAGAGTCTGTGTGCTGGCCCAATGTTCCCACATCCAGCGGGATTGCCAGAAGAACAATGCGGGCACAGAATGGTCCGAGTTGCCATCTGCCTTGCTGGTGAAAGATCTTGTTTAGTTCTGGTTTCATTAGCCATGTGAGGGCCCAGTGCTCTTGAAGGCAGACACCACGGTGTCAGCCAGGTGGACATGGCAACAAGCAGGAAGACCAGCTAATTAGGAGCGAGTACTTTTGATCTAGTAATGGATGTTTCTCAGCGAACTCTGGCTACTCTCTAGTACCCAGTGCATTTTCTGCTTGTATGCCAAACACTCTGGTTTGCATGAGGACATTCCATCACGTGTGCATGGGAGCATGTGTGTGTGTGTGAGCACACATGCGCACATGAATGTGTACAATTGTGTGTGCATATAAGCTTGTTACATGTGTGTGAACCATGTGTATGTGAGAATGTGAGCTGGTATGTATGAGCATGTGTAATTGAGTTGTGTGTGTACATGTATGACCCAGCATGAAGGCAGAAGGGAACCTGGGGTTCCTGGGAGCCTTTAGGAGGACATACCAACAGATGTGGATACTCAGGGGCGCTGTTCTCCAAAACAGGCTAAGTGAGGGAAATATTAAGGGGAACTTAAATTGTTCAGCAGAAGGAGGGGAAAGGAAGTTTTCAGATTTGGTAGGGTCAGGCGCTCCAGGCTGGGTCAGCCCTGGGGTAGGAGCAAGGGTGTCTCATGTTGGTTTCCTCTGGAGGCAGTAATGGGATTTTACCTTGGGCCTATGAGTCTGTGGACTGACTGATCAAAAGAGGTCTATGGGTCTGGAGAGATGGCCCAGAAGTTAAGAGCATGTACTGCCCTCACAGAGGACCAAGTCAGTGCTCAGCACCTATGCCTGTCTGTTGACTTATAACTGCCTCTAACTCCAGTTCCAGGGGATCCCAATGCCTCCAGCCTCCGCAAGCGCCCAACTCACACATAAGTAAAAATGAAAATAAACAAATAAGTAAATGAAGAGTACATGGCCCCTATGAGAAGCATACTCATAAGACAGAGTCAGAAATCCCAGAGTGTCGGGAGGCCCATTGTAGCCAGGATGTAAGCTGCATACAGAATTTAGCCATCTTCCCTACCCAGCCACCTCTCTGGCGTCTTCATGCCACCATGGACGTCCTGAACCCTTTTTTTTTTTTTAATGGACTTTAAAGACAGAGTCTCATAAGTCAGGCTGACCTTGAATTCACCAAGGAGCAATGGATGACCTTGAATTTCTGATCCTCCTTCCCCTACCTCCCTAGTATGGAGCTACAGGTGTTCAATACCAGGGCCGGGTTTATTTATTATTTCAGTTTTACTAGAGTTGCTTACAGGAGCATGGGTTGGAGGTTATTTACAACAGCATGGCACCTTACTAATGACTGCACCATTGAAGAAAATGTCGTGTGCCCCCATTAACTGTTAACCTCACTGATGGAGGGTGGGGCCTTCTGAGCCCCTCCTCCCAGACCGTTTTTAGTTTGTTTGATTTTTATTTTGCTTTATTTATTTTATTTTTTTTTTGGTTTTTTGGGTTTTTTTGTTGTTTTGTTTTGTTTTAAGACAGGTTTTGGATGATGGCATAGGTATAAATATCTTCTTCTACCTGAGTGCCATTTGTAGGTTAAATTTTCTTAGGAAGAATCTCAGAGACCAAAGGTTGTAGCACATATGTGTAGTCCCAGCACCTTGAGAGGCTGAGACAGCAGAATTGCTCTGAGTTTGGACCAACTGGAGCTTCAGAGTGAGACCCTATCTCAAAAAACAAAACAAAGAAAAAGAAAGGGGAAAACGGATTTTACATTTTTTTCTTTTTGTATTTAAAGGTTAAACATATTTTGCCGCAATTTTCCTACATATCATGGTCCCTAGAGAAATCCCTAGGCCAGAGGCACTGGGCCAGGAGGGCGGAGCATACAAACTGCTCCCGCTTCTCCCTGGGGAGCATAGGACCAGAAGTGGGGAAAACAGAAGCCAAAGGGAAGATTGGCAGGAGAAGCCTCGCGTGTCTGAGGGGCATCCAGGTGGCTGGGGGGCCTGGGGACCGGCAGCTGGACTGAGTTCCCACTGGGCTCTGATGTTCAGCTCACTTAATTCATGGAAGGCCTTGAGCCCCGTCCCTGCTGCCTGCCCGCCCCCAGTGCCTCTCCCAACCTCAGATAACTTCTTCTCTTTATTCAAAACACTTCTCAAGGGACATCTCGATAAAACCGCACCCTTCCTTCTCTGACATGAGATGCAATTTGGATTGAAGAGAAGTTAAGAGCAAGCACTTACTACTTTTGCAGAGAACCCAAGTTGAGTACCCAGCACCTATCCCGGCAACACACAACTGCCCGTAACTCCTGCTCGAGGAGCTTTTCAGGAGCTTTTCCTCACGTGTATGCCCACCCAGCCACATAATATATAGACATGAACACTTCTACATCATGTTTTCAAATGCAGTGTTAAGTTGAATGTGGTGACTCAACCTGAACTTGGGAGGTCAAAGCAGGAGGATCACAAGTTCAAGATCAGCCTCCTCATCAAGTTTGAATTCATCCTGGGGTGCTTTGCCCTTGTTTAAGGTCGGGGCGGGGGAGACTGATGTAGTGACATATACCCAAAATCGTAGTACACTTGGGAAACTGAGACAGGAGAATCAGGAGTTCAAGGTCACCTTCAGCTACAAAGCAAGTTTAAATTACCCAGGCCTATAGAATGCTCAGATGGAAAGAAAAATAAACAACAAAAGAGAAGCCATTATGTTCTGCAGACAGACGAGCAGGTTTGGAGAGCGGAGACACCCTGCAGCGTTTGTCACTCCACGAACTTCCAGCCCCATAGACTGCTCAGGACAAAAGTTGGGTCCTGTGGGTCATTAGGGCCGTGGCACTGGTTCATATTTGGTCTGAAACCCTTGCAGTTGACATGATTGGGGGTCTGTGTTGTCCCGGAATTGGGGCTTCTAGAAGGGCAGAGATTCTTCTCGATCTCTCAATAACCTTGCAAGCAGGCACCAGAAGCAATACAGCTCCTGAACGCTTCCTTAGCCTGGGTACGCAACCCATGACTCTGTCTGGCCTAGCCACAGCATGGGTGACTGTGGATGGAGGACCACAGGCTCCTGGCAGTTCAGTTCTCAGCCAGCTGCTAACAGCTCCTGGAGCTCGGGCCACGTCAATCACCGGCAAGGACAGGGCCCATCTCCAGTGATGCGGTATCACACTTGCAGCTCTTTACATCTCCAGAATGCCTGAGTTCCAGTTACCAGACAACTCTGAGGAGCCACCAGGGAGTGCGAAGGAGTTTGGTGTAACTTGCAGGGGAGAAGAGCGAGACCATGTCAGCTGAGCGGGGTTGTTCCGGCACATTCCATCTCCTTTCACGGTTGTCCATGTAATTAAATTCCCAGTTTCCAGCTACACAGCTTCAAGGCCAGAAAAATCAAATTCTTGTCTGAGGCCACAGAGGCAGCAGATAGCCATCAGGCATAAGCATGAGACCAAAAAAGATATGGAGGAAAGAACATTCTGGTTACTGGGTCGCTTCCTGGGTCTCTGGTGGGCAGCAGTTAAGTGACCAGAGACAGGGTGGGGAGGAGTCAGGTCTGGGTGAGGTGTAATGAGGAAGAGAAGGTATAGCTCACCTTCCTCTTGCTGTCCTGCAATGGGGACAGCAAGAGGAAGGGGCTGGCACCAGGCTTTTGCCTTAATCCATGGACGGTTTATCTCCGCAGACTTCGCTCAGGCAAGCTCACTGTAAAGATCTCAGCTCAATACCATTAGTGTCTATCTGCAGAGGCCCTTCATAAAATTGATTAGAAAGTGGGCTTTTGCATGTGGGGCGGGGACCGTGGGCCTAATCGCATTTGAGCACTAGATGGTATCTAATTCCCTGTGTCGAGCAAGCAAACAGGGGGTCTGCCTGGAGCCAGGGTTCCCCTAATTTGGTTTGAGAATACATTAGCTAAGGAAGCTGAAGAGCTCCTTAGGGGAGTGGGTTTTTGGAGAGTCGGAAGAAAGCAATGGGGCCCTGCAGGAGAGATGTGACTGTTGTCTTGAGGGGCCAGCTCTGCCGGACATGGCCCCAGTTGTGTCTTCTGATGGTTGGCACCATTCTGAAGAATGGAGCAATCATATAAGGAGGCTTTTGATTATTGCTTCCATTTATTGAAACCCTCCGTGCATTCTCCTCTTTGTCGTTTTCCATTATAAAAAGGAAAAGCAATGTTGGGCCCAGAAAGGTGTCTCACTTGCTGCTCTTCCAGAGGACCTGCGTCCAGCTCCCAGATCCCACACAGCTCACAAACATCGGTAACTCCTGTCCTGGGGGACCCAATGCCCTCTTCTGGCCTCCAAAGGCTCTTGAATGCACGTGGTGAACAGAGGTACATGAGAACGAAACACTCACACACATAACATTAAAATAAAATCTTTTGCTGGGCAATGGTGACGCACACTTTTAATTGCAGCACTTCAGAGGCAGAGGCAGGTGATGACTGTGAGTTCGAGGCCAGCCTGGTCTACAAAGTGAATTCTAGGAGAGCCAGGGCTACACAGAAAAAACTTGTCTCAAAAAAACAAAAAAGAAAAAAGAAAAAGAAAAAAAGAATACAGGGCTAGGGGTGTGGTTCAGTTGGTAAGGTGCAGCCATAGCTGTCACAATGTCCTAGGCTCAGTATCCAGCATCCCATAAAATCAGGCACAGTGGCATGCACCTGTAATTCAGTACTCAGGGGTGAAGGTATTGGCAACTTTGCAAATCTCTCCAATAAGGGCTGGAGAGATTGCACAGCAATCAAGAGTATTTGCTGCTTATGCTGGCCAGATTTGTCAGCTTGACACAAAGAGTCACCCAGAAAAGGGGACGCTCACTAGCCTCCATCAGATTGGCCTGGAGACTTGCCTGTGGGGGCACCATCTTGCTTAGTGGCTGATATAGGAAGGTCCTGCCCACTATGGGCAGCGCCACCCCTAGGCAGATGGATTGTATAAGAGAACAAGCAGCCTTAGTCTGCAATCTCTCTTCAGTTATTACCTCAGGTCCCTGCCTTGAGTTCCCGCTGTGGTTTCCCTCCTGGGTTGTGACCTGGGAGCCAGAAGAGGAAATAAACCCATTCCTTCTCAAGTTGCTTTTAGCCACTATTTTATCAGAGCAACAGAGAAACAGAGTAGGGCACTGCTCTTCCAAAGGACCCGACTTTGATTCCCCGCATCCATGTCGGGGATCTCACAATCACCGGTAACTCCAGATCCAGTGGACCCAATACTCTCTTCGGGCCTCTACAGGCACTTTCATACATGTGCAAGCACACACACACCACACACACACATGCACACGCACACGCAAATAATTTTAAAATAAAAATAAAATAATTTAAAAATGTCTCCTAAGTAAACTTATAGGGGAACCTTGGCCATTCCCAGTTTGCAGATGGGTAGAGTGGAGGCTCAAGTTGTTTAGATGACAGTTGCTGAATGGCAGAGTCAGGAGCCAAGCTGTCAATGGTCTGGCTTCGGATCCTGGGATCTTTCTGTAATATAATGTCCCCTCTGGTGTACACAGCAGGAGGCTCCTGTTTGTCACATCTTGGGCCCTTCTTGTCCATCTGTTTGCTGTCACTTGGTTGACTTGTGCCAGGCTTCCTAATGGCAGGATAGATCCCTGAAACCCATGGAAAGGGGGAAGGAAAGAGCTTACTCCTGCAGGTTGTTCTGGAACCTTCATCGTGCACCATGGCACATGCATGTGCAAACACACACACTAGACAGTAATCACTAATACTGTGAGTTTGCATGCCACCATACTATATAGATCTCCCAATAACCTTAGGAGACTGGTTTTCTTCATGTCTGTAGTGAAACCATACCCTGATGCTAGTTTCTGAAGCCACAATCATTTAGAAGCACACTCTACCCGCAGCACCACCTAGCACTGAGGCCATCCCCATACCACACACACATCACACATGTGCGTGTGCGCACACACACACAAACATACACACACACCCCATACACACACACCCCATACACACACACCCCATACACACACACACGTGATAACTAAACAAACAATCAACAGCAACAAAATATATGAGAATCCTAAATTTCAGACTGACCTTGGCTACTTGAGTACATGAAACCTTGCTTCCAGTAAACAAAACAAAAGTGCACACCAGACTGGGTGGTGTGGGTCTGCCAGCCCAACATTAGGAGACAGAGGCAGGCGGATCTTTGTGAGTTCCAGGCCAGCTAGGGACACATTCCTTTCCTACTCTGTGCTAGTTGCATCATCTGAGACGAAGAATAGAATTTCTCCCCCACCCCATTTAGTCTTTTGAGACAGGGTTTCTCTATGTAGCCTTGGCTGTCCTGGAACTTACTCTGCAGAACTCCTAAAGATCCTCCGGCCTCAGCCTCCTAAATGCTGGGGTTAAAGGCATACACCACTGTCTCCTGGCCCTAGAATTGTTTTTTATGTTACTCTACTTTTGATAGCTTATGTTTAAAACATAATAATGTTCACATAATAAAACAGTATCATTTTAAATAAAATTAGCATGATGCCAAAGTGCAGGAGAGATTTAGTAAGTATGATTATCACCCATGTTCTCTTCCCTAACCAGATTTGAATTAAGAGACTGAATGGTCATGGTGCATACCTTAACTCCAGCACCCAGGAGGCAGAGGCACGCAGATTTCTGTGAGTTTGAGGCCAGCCTGGTCTACACAGTAGTTCCAGGCCAACCAAGGCTCCACAGCAAGAATGTGTCTTGTGGGTACTGGTGGCGGCACATGCTTTAAATCCTACCACTTGGGAAGCAGAGACAGGCAGATCTCTGTGAGTTCATGGCCAGCCTGGTCTACAGAGTGAGTTCCAGGACAGGCTTAAAAAGCTCAGAGAAACCCTGTCTCGAAAAACAAAAAGCAACAACAAAAAAAGTGTCTCAAAATCAAACAAACCAATAAATAAATAAATAGGAACTAATTTTCCTTTCCATTCTAATCCTGATTTTCGATAAAATGAACTGATTTTAGTTTCTTCTCATCACAATTATTGAGCACTTGCTGTTTACTTGGCATCAAGCCGTATGGTGGGGCCATAAGGAGAACAATCCCTGAGTGTGCCTTACCCTGGAAGGTCTGAGGGTGCAGAGAGGAGCTGTTCGCCTGTGAAGAACTGCAGAGGAAGGGCTGGGTTTGGGGGGCAGAGGAGGAGGGCAGTACAAAACGAACGTTGCTGGTTTGTGCTGTGCACCTCAATTTTTCATTCTGAGAAGAAGAGCCCAGTCC
Source organism: Chionomys nivalis (assembly GCF_950005125.1). NCBI lineage: Eukaryota > Metazoa > Chordata > Mammalia > Rodentia > Cricetidae > Chionomys > Chionomys nivalis. The sequence goes on along the minus strand of NC_080095.1, from coordinate 38,463,364 downwards.
TTTTCTTGTTCCTTGTATCTGGAAGATGCAGAACCTCTTGGCTGATACAATTTCTGTCTTGTGGGGACAGGCAGCACTGAGCCAGTGTTAGCCCAGTCCCGTCCGATCCCCTCCCCGCTCTCCCTTCTCTGCGAGCCTGCAGGCTCTGGCTTGCTATAGACCAGCAGGAACCTAAGCTCCCACTGTGCTCCTGCCCTGCTGTCACGCACAGCCCCTGGCAACCCATCCTTGACCCAGAACCCATCCTGCCCCGGGATGAAGACAGGTTTGTAGGGACCAGAACAGCTCAGCCCCAGGCTGCACTGTGAGAGCCTGAATTACCTAACAGCTGCACCACAGAGCGATTATTAGCTTTACTTAAAGATGTTCCTTGTACATGAGGATTAGCTCCGGGTTCCTTTAAATAGCTGGCTTTGCTGAAGCATTGGTGTGTGTGTGTGGGGGGGGGGGGCTGCAGAGCAGAAGATTGCTGTAGGCTTCTGGAGCCTCCTTTTCCTCAGTAGGGAAGTCAGCAATCACTGACTAGGCTAGACCTACTACCGAAGGAAACCTTCTTCTCCTTCAAGCCTGGCCTCACCTCCTCCAGGAAGCCTCCCAGGACCCACTTCTCGGGAATGCAAGTCGATGCTTCTCTGTGAACATAACTTACTATGTGGGTGCACAGCTTGGGTTCAAACTCAAAGCAATCCTCCTGCCTCCTCCACTAAAGTGGTAGGATTACAGTCATGAGCCACCACGTCTGACTGCCCTGAATATCTTTAGGTTCAGAATCTGTTGTATTTGACTCAATAAATGTGTGGGACGCCAAATTAAACAAATGCATAGTTATCTACTGTTTGTAGGAGGGAAATGTGTTTCCCCATGGTGTAAGGGACACCCTGCACCCTAGGAAGCAAGGCATGCTGGTGGAGAACCTGGTTTTGGCTCCCATAAGGTCTAGGAAACTGGGGTTCTGCTTTGGCAGGTGTAACCCCTCGGAAACCCTATCCCTGAGTTTCCCATCTACCAAGCCAGAGCTGGCTCACTCACAGTTCTGACCCCCTGGCGTTACTGCAAAGGCCGCTAAGGGTCACACTGCTCTTTCAATGGTGGTCACAGTGGCGTCTGGATGTTTTCAGATGCAAGACTAGATCCCCCCACGCACACACACCACTCACTGAACTTCCTTGCTTCCCCATCCACCCCACCTGGGCAGCGCATACAGACTCTAACGAAACCTGATTGTCCCTCATTGCTTTCTGCTGCACTGCTTTTCATCCGTGCCCCCTCTCCCTGCTTTCCAGACTGAACTGAGCTGATTGATCAGAACATGCTCTCGGGTGGGAGTTTTGGTGTAAACCCCGGCCTCCTGTAATCCAGCCTTTCTCAACGTGGGTTGAATGACCCTTTCCCAGGGCTTGCATCTCAGATATCCCGTATATCAGTTATTTACATTACAACTAATAACGGTAGCAAAATTATAGTTATAAAGTAGCAATAAAACAATTTTGTGGATAGGGGTCACCACAGCATAAGGACCTTCTACAAGCCAGTTTGGAGGATGAAGGGAGAGGGCTCTTAAATTGTGTGGGGGATTCGGGTCTAGCCCAAAACCATAAGAGCCAGGAGGGGTGGGACGTGGTTGCACTCTGAGCTCTGAGGCATACAGGAATACATAACTTTTTGGTTTTTGTTTTAATCTAACACTCCCCCTCCCCATATTAGGAATCAAACTAAGCAAGACAAGCACCCTACCACAGAGCTATATCTGTAAGCCATGTTTTATATTGAGATAGGGCCTCACTCCGTTGTCCAGGCTGGCCTTTAACTCAGCGTGTAGCCCAGGCTGGCCTTTCATTTTTCATCCTTCCTTCTACCCTCAGTCTCCTGTGTCATGAAATCACAGGCCTATACTACTAGGTCTAGTTGTTTTGTTTTGCTTTGTTTTTCTTATTTATTTATTTTCTTACTCAATTCGCTTCCTTCTTTCAATAAAGTCTCGCCTCGCCCAGCCTGGCTTTGAACTCCTCTTGGGTCTGCCTCTCAAGTGCTGGCATTACAGGTGGGTGCCACCCCTTCTGGTCTTTATAATCTCTTTTAAAAGCATTTTACTGGGATAGGTTTTATATTACATACCAGTTCTCAACATAGCACTGAACCCCTGCATGCCGATCATGGGGTTTCTCTGTACCTTGCATCACCAGGGTAAACATCAGACTCCGTCACAGCTGAGATGACCCTTCATGCCATCACTGTGAATAGTACAAACTCCTCGCCCTTTGCGAATTGCCTTGGTTTTCCTGCTGATGCCCTTCCTTCAAATCCCCGGCTGTGTTTAGTGGTCCTGGGCTGTGACAGTCTCTCAGCTTTTGTGATGCTAACAGTCGTGAGGCTCACAAGCCAGGCCCCTTGCCAACTCTCTTTTGGGGTTGAGATGTTGAAAGACTGTGAACTGGCAAGGTTGAGTTCAGGCCTCAGAGATGCTGGGGATTGGGGACTGGCTTCAGATAACCCCTCCACCACTAAGCCACACAAATTGGGGAGCCTTCTCTGCCTCACTGGGGGTCTGGTGGGGCTGAGCTGGGGTACGGTGTCTTCTGTGGGTGGGTCCCTGGGGCAATGATCTGCTCTGAGGTGTTCTTGATCTCTTCTAGGAGCTGGGGTGAAGAAATGCAAAGGGCGGAGGGCAACTTTAAAGGAAGCAGACACTTGGCATGGCTTTTGAAATTAGCATCCTAATTCAGTACTCACAATACATATCCCACCCTGAGTAAGTGGGTTATCCCTGCTTGAAATGAAAAAGCTGGGATTTGGAAAAGGCCAAGAACTTTCTGGAGGTCACAGAGGGAGAAGGGGTTGCCTGGGGGTGGACTCTGATGTTTCTCTCTTCCCACGTGCAGAAGGTTCCTTGGTGTTGTGGGTTCGGAAGCCTGGCCTTTGGTTCCTAACTCATTGTTTCCGGCCCCTAGCTCCTGAGATGCAGGGTGTCTGCCATGGGAATTTGACTGGCCGGACGCAAGGGATAGAAGACAATAAATATGGATTCCCAGTCTCTGTCATATTGATCTCCAACCATTGTATCCAGCCAGTGTTTCTTTCTGTCATGTGGATTTTCACTACCTCTGGGTGATTTCATTTTTTAACCCTGATATTCTCTGTGAAATTATCATGAGCCAATAAGCCAAAAAGCTCCTACCTGGCATAAGCCTCTGAGGTCAGATCTAGCTAGATTCAGGGATCTAGCTCGCTTCCGGGGTGAAGCGTCTCACTTCCTGCTGCCTGCACTTTCAGCCGCCACTAGCAGATGGCCAAGGTTGCCTCCCTTTCCTAGAAAGGGATGTAGAATGGCCAGTTGTCCCCTCTCTCGAAGAAGCAGCTTCTGCTTCTCCCCACTTCTCCCCCCTCCCCTCTTCTCCCTTTTTTCCTTCCCCTCAATAACCCACCTAATAAATGTTCATCCAACTTTACTCTGCATGGTCTCTCTCTCTCTCTCTCTCTCTCTCTCTCTCTCTCTCTCTCTCTGTCTCTCTCTCTCTCTTGCCCGCCTGCCACCGCCACATGGAGATATGCCGCGTGGTCTCGTATGCAGTCCCTGCCTAAAACTGGCCCACTGCTGGGGACTTGCACCTTCCTGGAACCCACTCTCTGCCGCTGCTGGGAACCCGCAGCAAGCTGCCAGGGACTCACAGCCTGCTTGGGACTGGCTGGTTTTGGGACCCCGCAGCAAACCCATTACAGCCAGGGCAAGCAACTTGAGTAACAATGTCAAGACACAGAGTCTTGGAGTCAAAAGAAGCCAAGTCAGCATCCGGGCTCTTCCCACCAGGCTCGGAGGACAACGTGTACTGTTTAGGATTTCTTCAAGCCTGAGGTGTAAGGCTTAAAGATGATGGGGGCTAGGAGGTTATCATTCTAAGTGTGTGAGGAGAGTGGGAAAGAGAGAGAAAGGGAAGGAGAGAGGGAGGGAAAAAGATGAGGGGAGAGAGATTATGAATTATGCATTATGAAAACAATTAAATAGTCAAAACCAAGTCATATGTGTTTAGGTTGGAGGCTCCTGGGGCCTGAGGCTTCCCACTCTTTTGTGGACCAGACAGGCCTGGAATTTGAAATTCTCCTGCCTTGGGTAGCCTAGGAACTGGAATCACACACCACTACCAGGCCAGACTAGCCACTTGACACTGGAAGTTCCCACCCCACCCATGTTGAGCTCTCTTAACTTCAAGGCTTGCAGGGCACCCAGATTACTAAATTGGTACTAAGTGACATCTCTTCTGCCTGGATCTACCAGCAGACAGAGGTCTGTCTTCCTTACCTATCTCTTTTCAGCCTGACCTTCTGGAAGCTTCTCCAGAGCTGGCTCTGCAACAAGTGCCAGGCAGACAAACAGCAGCGGCATTTGTTCAGACTTTTTGCTTTACATTTGTTTTATGTATGTGAATATTTTGCCTGCATGTATTTTGTACACCACAAGTGTGCCTTGGGTCCCTGAAGTTTAGAAAGGGGCATTGGATGTGAATGTTACAGCCCTGAGGGGAAAGGTTTCCCCAAGGCAAGTGCTGCAGTTCTGAAAGGAAAGGTATCCTGGCAGTCAGGAGCCAAGGAATACCACAAAGTCACACCGCACAACAAACTTCACACAAAGAGATTTACTAGGAAAGACTCAAAAGGTTAGCTGTCTCTGCTTGGGCTAGAAACTGCAAAGAGCTGAGCAGAAGGCAGTAGGGTTTCTTGGGGGCACACTTTTCCATGGTGGAGATTTTCAGGATGGGAATTGATGGGATTTCAAGTCCTGAGCTTGGATCAAGCCAAGGGATGGGTGGATTTTTGAGCTCAGGGATTGGTGGGTTTTCAAAACCCTGAGGTGAGCTTGGACTTTTTAGCCCTATAGGGGGTCCCTTGGAAGTGGAGTTAGGGATGTTTGTGTGACATCCTGTGAGTGCTGGGAACCTAATCCAGGTCCTCTGCAAGAACAGTCAGGGATCTTAACCATGGAGAATCCCTCCGGCTCCCAGAGTCATTTTGGAGATGAAGAACTCGGATATATAGAGCACTGTGCAGGTTGGAGGTGCCGACAGAGGAAGCTTGGCACTCTCCTCCAGTCACTTTTCTTCTGAGAGTTTCTGATCTGTTCTCTCCCCCCACTCCGTGACCTTACCACAGCCCAATGCCATCAAGTTGTTTCTTGGAACCCAGTTTCCTGGTGCAGCAGTTAAGCCTCAGTGGAGTGTGATGGTATCCGAAGTCTCTCTGCAAAGTAGGGAGCTGAGGCTGGAACCCCAGCTCCCTGAAGCTCGGAGGTCCCATCCTTGCTGGCATGGCCGGCATGACCCTTCCTCACTATCATGCTGCCTCCCCGAGAAACAGAGCCACAGTCTCCTCTTTGCTAATAGAGGATAACTCTGCCTCCCCAGCTCTGGGGCAGGAGCATCCTGGTGGGATGAAGGCTGTGGTCCTGAGCAGTAATTGAATTGCAGAATCCCATTTTGATGGAGCCAACCAGCTGTTAATTTATCAGATCAATAGTCAACACTGGGGTCAGTCAGTGGTGAGTGACAGCATGGCCAAGGGCAACCTTGGCTCCAGCCCATCTCACAGCAGCATAGATTAGGGAGGCCAAAAACGGAGGGTGATTTCACCTCTACCTCCATTTCCTAAATGATAAGGTAGGGACTGGGGAGCTAGCTTAGTGGGTAGAGTGCCTGCCTAGCACACACAAAGTCCTGGGTTCAAATGCCAGTACTGCTTAAAATAGTTGTGGTGGTATAAGTTTGAAATCCCAGTTCTCATGAGGTAAAGGCTGGAAGAGCAGACGTTCACGGCTGTCCTCAGATGCACAGCATGCAGGGCATAGTTCAAGGCCAACCTGGGCTACATGAGATCCCATGCCAAAAAATAAAAATCACAACTAGGGTGCACAAACACTGTTTCCTCATTTTCTTCTTGCATCTGGTTCCCATGATGGAGGAATGAGGTCCTCAGTCAAGGAGAGCCTTACCAAGATCATAGAATGTGCACCCATGTGGGCGTGGAGATGAGAATATCTCAGGTTTACTGAGAAGTTACTATGTGCAGGTGCTACTCTTAATGCTTTCTGTTCATGGATATTTAATCCTAAGAAAAGTTCCATGCGTTGGGTATTATCTTATCACTTTTCAAACAAGGAAAATGAGATAGGGAGAGGTTAAGCAAGGGATTGCATAGCTAGCTAATACCCAAGCTGGGATTCCGAACCAGGGGATGTCTGCCTTCATCCTGCGGATTCCTGTCTCAAAGGCAGGAGCTTGTACATGGTTGTTATGCCTGAAGTCACGTGGTCCTTTTCTAAGCCACTGCCCACTACTTTTCATGAGTCACAATGGTGTCACATTAAAATAACCTTCTTTGGGCTGGAGAGGGGGCACATATTGTTGCTGCAGGGGACCTGGGTGTGATTTCAAGCACCCATGTTGGCTGGCTCACAACTGCCCGTCACTCCAGCTCCGATGGGCTCTGACTCCTTTGGCCTCCCTGGGCACCTGTGCTCACATGTGTGCACACACATACTCACACTTAAAATTAAAAACAAACTTCTTTTTTAAAAATGCCTTTTGGCCGGGCGGTGGTGGCGCACGCCTTTAATCCCAGCACTCGGGAGGCAGAGGCAGGCGGATCTCTGGGAGTTCGAGGCCAGCCTGGTCTACAAGAGCTAGTTCCAGGACAGGAACCAAAAAGCTACGGAGAAACCCTGTCTCGAAAAATCAAAAACAAACAAACAAACAAAAAAAAATGCCTTTTGTCAGGGGTAGGGGTGGGAGTGCACATGTTTAAGCCCAGCACTTGGGAGGCAGAGGCGGGCAGATCTCTATGAGTTTGACGCCAGCCTGATCTACAGAGTGAGTTGCAGGACAGCCAGGACTACACACAGAGAAACACTGTCTTGAAAAACCAGAACCAAAGCAACAAACTAAAAAAAAATTAGCCTTTTTAAGTCTGGGTGTTGTGGTGCATACCTTAAGCCCAGTACTTGGGAGGCAGAGGCAGGGACATCTCTGTTGGAGGCTATTCTGGGCTACATAACTGCACAGTTAACTTCAGGTTAGTCAGAGATGCATAGTTACAGCCCATCTCAGAAATGATGAGCTGTAACCCCAGCTTCCTTTGTAGCAATTTGGGGACAAATTTCTCCATAAGCAGACCTCAGACTCTTGACTTCCACATTCTCACAAGTGTGGGCCTTGGGAACCACTGAAGCCAGTTTGATTGACATAACCAGTTGTCAGCTTTTCCTTTTTGTTTCTTGATTCAATAGATACTTGTCTGTGTTTTAGCTAGGTTTTCTATTGCTGTGATAAAACATCATAGAAAGATGACTGGAGGGGTGGGGGCATTTCGGGGCCAGGGAAACTCCCAGGAATCTGTAAGGATGACCCCAGCTAAGACTCCTAGCAATAGAGGATATATAGCCTAAACTGGTCATCTCCTGTGGTCTGTCCTGTCTATGGGATGTGCTGGGGAAAGGGTATTCAACCAATGACTGGTCCAGCCCGAGACCCATCCCACGAGAGGAAACCCACGCCTGACACTGCCTGGAGCACCAGAACCCAGAGGCTGGATGACCCAGAGACCTGGGATAGGACCAAACATGACTGGAGAAAAAAAGTCAATGTAATGATGCCTAATAATATTCTGCTATATTCATAGATTGGTCCCTGGCCCAATTGTTATAAGAGAAGTTTTATCCAGCAACTGATAGAAAATGATGCAGACACCCACAGCCAACATTAGCCAGAGCTTGGGGAGTCCTGCTGAAGAGAGGGAGGGAGGATTGTAAGAGTGGGGGGATCAGAAGGGTCAAGGACATCATGAGAAAACCCACATCATCCACTAACCTGGCTCATAGGAGCTCACAGAGTCTGAACTGACAACCAGGGAGCCTGCGTGGGACTGATGTAGGCCCTCTGTGTATACTGGACAGTTATGTAGCTTGGTCTTCTTGTGGGACTCCTAACAAGCGGCTGTCTTTGACTCTTTTGCTGACTTTCGGACCCTATTCCTCATACTGGGTTGCTTTGCCCAGCCTCAATACAAGGGGAGGTGCTTGGTCTTTTGTTGATAACCATGGGAGGCCTGCTCTTTTCTGAACAGAAACTGAGGAGGAGTGGATGGAAGGAGGGGGTAGAGGGAAGGGACTGGGAGCAGAGGCGGGAGGCGGAATTGTGATGGGGATGTAAAATAAATAAATTAAAAACAAAAACCCCACCATGATCCAAAGCAACTCAAGGCAGGCATCTGGAAGGATGAATAGGAGTTGGTGCAAAGGCCGTGGGGGAGTGTTGTTGCATGCTGCCTTGCTCCTTGTGGCTTGCTCAGTTTGCTTTCCTATACATCCCAGGACCACCAGCTCAGAGTTGGCACTATCCACAGTCGGCTGGACCCTTCCACATCAATCAGCCAATTTAAAAAATGCACCAGAGGCTTGCAGAGACCAGTTTTCTCAACTGAGGTCCTCTCTTCCCAAATGGCTCCAGTTTGTCTCAAGTTGACACAAACTAGCCAGCACAGCCTGAGAGTGAGTGTGCTCGGTGCTGGTAGAAAGCAAGAGAAGTCAAATGGAATTCCTAGAATTATGGAGGTTCAATGCAGTTAAGGTACCGACAGGTACCGACAGGATAGGGCAGGTGCCTGGGGTGGTGGTGGTAAAACCAGACAATGGCAAAGCCAGACAATAGCGTACTGCAGGCCCTTGACCCCAACACAGATGAGGGAGGTTGTTGTTGTGTAGAGGTCTCCTCTGAGAAAAAAAACATTCCATCCTGCAGGGGAGCTCCTTAAGCAGAGAAGTAAACAACTAAAAAATAGCTCCAGGAACTCCCTGAAACTGACCAGATTCACTAGGCCCCTCCCTGCCAGAATAAACCAGAAAAATTGAAAGTTGGCTTAAGAGAAAGCAAAAGCTAAGCTACAAGGAAGATTTCCAGACAGGCTGAGAGGCCAGGAAAACCCTCAGAGGAGAAAAGCTGTAAAAAGGACTCCAAGACCAGTCCAGCTGCCTGGGAGAGGTTTAGACCAACAGCCAAAGGGCGCTCTCCACCCTGCTGAGCTGCCTGCAGGCTGTGCAGTGTGCTCCAGGTTCCCAGCTGTTGTGAGCTGTCACGGGTGCTGGGGTGAGCCTTGGTGGTGCAGCTGTCTTTAAGTCATTCCTGTGCCTGTGAGTAACCCTAATAACACTAATTGGTCACCAAGTTGGACTTAGATGGTACATGCTCATTGGTCTGCTGGGGATCCCTGACTGGGGTCAGAAGACCCGTGTCATGTCTCCCCAGGAAAGGTTCTGTCTCACACCAGTAGTTCAGTAGTCGAGATGGTGAGACCTTGTAGGAATGTGGGCAGGAAACAGCAGAGAAGATGGACTGATCCTGGAGGCGCCAGGCGAGGTAAAATCCCTGCTTTCTGAGCGTGGGATAGTACCCTTAGCACAGTAACTTACCACAGTGTTTTCTTTCTATGTGACCCTTGCCCAGATAGTGACTCTTTCCCTTCTGGACCTCAGTGTCCTCATCTGAAAAATGGGGAAACAAGAGATAGGCACAGTGGTGCATGCTTATAACCCCAGGGTACTGATACTAGAAGATTGCTATGAGTTCTAGGCCAGCCTGGTCCACAAAGTGAGTTCTAGGCCAGCCTGGGCTGTAGAGTGAGATCTTGCATGAGTTCTAGGCAAGCCTGGGCTATAGAGTGAGATCTTGTCTCAGAGTTGGTAAAAGACTGGGGCAGGGAGACAGGGCAGAACAGGGGGATGATAGGGGCCACCTCAGCAAATTTTAGTGAATTAAGGACCTCGCACATACTTGCCCCATGCCGGGGATACAGCAAACCCTCCGTGACATTGTCAGTGACACTACCAGTTGACTGTAAAGCCTGGTCCCCATCTCTGTCTCACTGAATGACGATAGCTCTGTCATCTGCCAAGATAACACAAAGCTGGAAAATTGATCGAGAATAGGAAAAGGATGCTGAGTGCCATAAATAGCCTGTGTCACCTGTGCTGTGCCCAAGGCCACATAGAAAGGGCCACTTCGATGACCGGAGAGCGGGTAGAAGTGTCCTCTCGTTGGGCTTGCACATATCCGTCTTCGGGAATATGCATAAGCTGGTAGTAGCAACACTCAGGGAGGATTGGGTTTGTGATGGGGTGCAGCTGGGGTGAGAGGGGAGTGGAGGTCGGCAGTGGGTACCAAGCACCTTACGTGCTGATTCTCCCTGGGCTGCACAAAGAAGAAGCACGGTGCCCAGGATGCGTGTCTTTCATTGCTACTTTGCTCATCACTGGTCCGAGCTAACGAGGAGACCTCTCCCATCTTCCCTCTTTCTCAGCCACAGGCCTCCCTGTTCCTTCTCCAGCAGAGCTTTCCCTCAGATGTCTCCCCTCAGGGCACACGCATCCCACTGCCTTGTAGTCTTCAGGGTCTTCATCGCTGACTGGGTTTGCGCCAAGCGGTGCCTTGTTCCTGGTATTAGTTAGGGGGCAGCATTGGCTCTTCCTTCCAACAGTCACAATGTCATGGTGGCTAACCCCACTGTAGGTGGGTAGGGAAGGTGTGCTGCCTAGAGTTAATACAATATGGCACTGTCTGCCTTTGAGAGCAGGGGCCTGTCCGCTTTGTTGACTAGGGGAACAATAGATCGTACGTAGATACTCAAAGAACAGCAAGAGAATGAGCGTGTGAGGGCGTGATGGAGATGGTGCTGGAGTCATGCCTTTCAAGTGCCTGAAGTCCTCTGTGTGGACACAGGCTTCAGGGAAGCAGCCATGCTTAATGGCTTGAACAGAGATGCCACTAGCTGCTGTACCAGCACAGCCTCCCAGAATCCTCTGCCTCTGCCCCTCGCTCTTGGTTGCTGCTAGCTTCAATATTCTCCTTTTTCACTGCACATTGGAGAGGTGCATGACCTTGTTCAACCCTGGAGCTCTGCAGCTTGCAGCTCCTGGCCTAGGAGAGGCATCTCCAACCCCAGAAATCTTCCGGGAGAGACTTGGTGGCCTGTCTTGGGTCAGGTGCCGCTCTTGTCTGAGAGAGAGGAAGAAGTATATGTTGGAATTGGATGTCGGTTCCCAGGAGAAGCGCCTGCATGAGGGTACCTTTCGCTAGCAGGAATTTCTCAGTGCAAATAGTGTGTGTGAGTGTATGGTTGAATGGGCGGATGGACAAATGCGTGGGTGGGAGGTAAGTAGAGGCCGTTCCCTTATTGCCAAACAAGGGTGATAAAATCGTTACTCATACAGATGCGTACTTACTATGTGCCAGGGACTTTTGTGTATCAAGGTGCTCATTCTCAAGACTGCCCTGGGAGAAGAGCATTCTCGTTCACATCTCCATGTCACAGATGGGGAAGCTGAGGCATCTAGAGGTTAAATAACCCAGACCATGGGTGGCAGAACTGGGATTCAAATTCAGACTGTCCAGCTGTGAGTTCAGTGCCAAGACCATGCCCATGGCTCATGTGAGAACAAGGTGCCATCTGGAGACACCAGCGTGTGTTCAGCACCAGTCTGTGGGGTGCTTATGCCATATCACTGACTGATACAGAGGGAAAATATAAACAGGCTTGGGACCTGTCATAACATTCACAAATGTCGAATGTCATGCCGCCTTTAGTAGGACATGAAAGATGGGTGTTGACAGAGGTTTCTGGCCCGCCTGGAGTCCTGCAGTTGTTCAGTCCCAAAGAAACACACGGAGGCCTACATTAATCATAAGCTGGTTGGCCTATTAGCTCAGGCTTCTTATTAATTAATTCTTACATCTTAAATTAGTCCATCATTCTTATCTATGTTAGCCACGTGGCTTGGTACCTTTTATCAGTGAGGCATTTCCATCTTGCTTCCTCTGGGTTTGGGAAACGATTGCAGACTGAACCTTTCCTCTTTCCAGAATTCTCCTGTTCTCATCACCCTGCCTCTACTTCCTGCCTGGTTACTGGCCAGTCAGCCTTTTATTAAAACAATACAAGACCATTGTCCCACAATAGATGGGGTAGAAATAGATTCTGAGGTTTTAAATTTCTTTCATTATGTGTGTGTGCACAAGTGCGTGTATGTGTGTGTGTGTGTGTGCACCTGTGAGTGTATGTAGCTCGCTCCTTCCACCACGTGGGTCCCAGGCATAGCACTCAGCCATCAGGCTTGCAAGAAGGAAACTCTTTTGCCCACTGAACCATCTTGCTGGCCTTTCAAGTCTTTTCCTTCATTTATTTTTATGTGTTTGAGTGTTTTGCCTGTATGTGTGTCTGTGCACCAAATGTGTGCCTGGTACCCCCAGAGGTCAAAGAGGTCATCGGGATCCCTGTGGACCTAGAGTAACAGATCATGTGAGCTGGCATGTGGGTGTTGAGAATCAAATCCTGGTCCTCTGGGAGAGTAGCCAGAGCTCTTGATTTCTAAGCCATTTTTCTACCCCTATTAATGTTTTTTTCTTGGTCTTGTTTTGAGCCAAGGCCTTGCTATGTAGTACGAGCTGTTCTGAGGTCATCCCCCTGCCTCAGTCTCCCAAGTCATAGGGTTATAGGCTTGTGCCACCATGCCCAGTTTATTCAGACTCTGACAGTTTCCTTGACCCTTTGTTGGGTGTGGAGAACCCAGAGCTGGCCGAGTGGACTGGAATGAGAGCCATTAGTATTGATGACCCCGGAATGAGAACTCTTCCCTGAGGAAGTTCCAGGTCAGGGCTGAAGCTTCACAAAAGCTCGTACTGGCCATCTGGGGGCCAGACTGGGACTTCCTGCTCTCCTGAGGGGGCCACTCTTCATCCAGCAGTGGCTTCCAGCTTCAGCCACAGCCCCTCTCTCTTCTGATGTATGCAGCCTGAAAACTGATGGATAAAAAGCCCCAATTGAAAGACACTAATTACCTATCATTATTTTCCATGCCGTAATTTGCGTGCAATGAGATTTCCATCAGTTGTCTGGGATCAGCCTGGTTTTGACTAATCTTCCAAGCGACACGGCGCTTAATTACAGATTTCTGCCTGAGCTGTGGAGCGTGGAGAAGGAGGAAGGCTGTCGCTGAGGCTGTTACACTGTTGAGCACTCATTTTTCCTGTGTTCCAGCAAAGATATTCCCAAGAGAGACAACTAAAAACAAAACGCAGACATCGCAGAGGAAAGTACCTGAATAGCAGTGTGACCTGGGTTGGTGGCAGGTGGGTGGCTTTCTCCATAGGCTTGATCTCCCAGGCAGGTTCCCTCCAGCTCAGAATCTAAACTCTGTACTTCTTGGGTGCCCTCCACCAAATCAGTTTCCCAGGCTATGGTTCCCTAACCTAAAAGTCACCAAGTGAGGCCGAAGGCCTGCCGAGAATTTGAGAGTCAGTGACATCAGCTGGGCAGGTGTGTCTGGTTGTGAAAGTTGAAAGATACAAGTGTGTAAGATGTCGGCCCCACAGGAATGATTTTAAAAAACATTTCCTATTAAAACGAGCAATTCATACTGATAGGGGAAGGGTTTCAATTAATGAAACTTCTGAGTTTAAGAAAAAAAGTATCTATAATTAATGGTCCTCAGTGCACAGAACCTGATTTATCGTAATCCTAACACGTCTCATCACTGGCCCACCCCTCTCCTCCTCTGCCCCCTCCTCCCCTTGCTCTAATGTAGTAAGCACCTAGAACCCTGAGAGTTTGGTAGTCATTTACGGCTAACATCTAGCCTCAGGCCTTCCCCTGTCCTGTGCACAGCTGAGTTGTGCTTTTTTGTTTTTTGAGACCGGTCTGCCAGCCTTGAACTTTCTCGGTTGCTGAGGCTGGCCCCGCAGTTCTGATTCTTCTGCTTCCATCTTCCTAGTGCTGGCGTTTTAGGCGCACACCAGCAAGTCCAGCCTTCCTTAGGTGATCGTCTTCCTGTTGTCTTGTCTTCTGAGATGGACTCTCGTGTGGTATGGGCTGTGGTCACGTACTCCGTGTGGAGCCAAGGCTAGTACAGATCACCTCCTCCGCCTCTCGAGTGTTTTGCTTGCCCGGAAGTTTAGGAGTGTTTCTCTCTGTGCTTGGGGTTCTGAGGACCCATCTGCCTTACCTAAGGTCCCTGGTTTCCAGTCAGGTCACTGACTATAGAAATGTAAGAATCAGTATTTCAGACCCCCGCCCACTTCACTGGGTTCCCAGTTCAGGCCTCTCTGTCCTCTTTGCTTATTTATCGACCCCTTCCCCTCCTAGTATTTGGGAAATTTCTTGCATTTTATCCTCAGTTTTGGATGAGACTGGTGTTTGTCAGTTAACCCCAGGCCAGCTAGCTGCTGGATTTCTTCATAAGCTGTCCATGGAAATTATCACTATAGCAGCACCCACTAAGAGATGGCTTGGGGCCAACACTGTTTGGAGCTGGTCCCCTCCTTAGCACCATCTCCTAGACAGCCTTGGGAAGCAGATGCTGTGGTTGAGCCTATTCCACGGGTGAACACCAGAGAAGGCATGACCTGGCTACCCAGAACTGACCACCCTGTGTGAGGCAGAACCAACATGTTCCACACAGATGTTTATCCCTGCCCTCAGGTGCGTGGCCTGAGGAGAAAACCAGATGGCTCTAGCTAGGGCAACAGTTTGTTGTGACCCAGATTCTTTTCAGTGGTGAGAAGACCCCCCACCCCACAGCAGAAAGTAGGTGAGTCCGTTCGACACCCCCCTCTGCCCGTCCAACACCCTCCTCTGCCCGTCCACCTGCTGGCAGGTCACCTCAAGGGGACCTGTACCTGGGATTCCCGCCGAACTCTGGGAATTCTTTTCCTTTAGAGTTTGGGGGCAAAACTCGGTTTCATTCAGAATTTACGAGGTTCTCCCCATCTCTCTGTGTTTGGAGAATCTTCAGCCCTATGGAGTGATACCCAGCTGGGGCAGGACGGAGGCCACATTTAATCAGACGGTGGTGACATTGAGGCCAAGGTGGTTTGCCGAGCTCTGGTTACCAGACTGATCAAAGAGAGATGATGCCTCAAGGGGCTTCGGCCCCCAGTGACTGCTCTTGCAACGGCCCTGAGATGGGATGTCTGCTCCCTTCCCATAGTCAATAGTCATTGATCCAGCCCGCCGCAGATGATGGCTGGCCTGTGCCCCTCCCAGAGCTTGTGTGGGGTGCCTCCTACTCTCTCACCCTGAGACGGTTTCTTTCCTGCTCTCCACTTGGTAACCTATCCATGATCACCTCTAAAATTTTTTCATTTTAAATTTTTCTTTGTCTTATTTTATTTTTTGAGTAAGGGTTTCACCGTGTAGCCTTTGCTGGCCTGGTACTGGCCTGTAGACTAAGGCTGGCCTTAACTCTCACCTGCCCTGCCTCCCAAGTGCTAGGATTAAAGGTGTGTACCACCATTTTGTGGCAGAGATGCTCATAGCCCTGGCTGGCCTCCAACTCAACTGTTGCACAGCGTACCTGAGGCTAGCCTTGAACTTTGAACCCTTCTGTCTCCATCACCTGAGCACTGGAATTATTGGCATACACAACCAGGACTGAGTTTATGCAGTATAGGGGATCAAACCCAGGGCCTTGTGCAAGCTGGGCAAGCGCTCTACCCACTGGGGTATATTCCCCACTTTTGCCTTCCCTTCTTCTTTCTGAAGGGTTGGGGAGCATGTCCAGGTTAGATAACCGCTTTCTGGGTTCCAGGAGTGGGCACGCATCCTCAGGCCTTTGCCTGCTCAGTCATCATACAGGCCCTGACCTTGTTCGTCAGGAGTCTTGGGGACTGAAACCAGGGCCTTGCACATGCCCCAACTCCAGCATTTCCTATTTCATCCCTCTAGTTTATGACTTATTTACTGATTTTTGAAACTGAGTTCCACTGTGTAGCCTGGGGGTGTGGTGTGTGGAACTGGAGATTCTCCCAGCTCAGTTTCCTAAGTAGCTGGGATTGCAGGCATATGCTATGTTGCCCGGATCACCCTCCAAACAAAACCACCATCAGCGGCTGACATAAAGCGGAGCGCTCTACTCTGAAAATCTGAGATTCAAAATTTGCTCCAAAATCTGAACTTGTGTTGTTTTTCTTTCAGTTTTTGTTTTTGTTTTGTTGTTGCTACTTGGATGGAAGATGGAATCCAAGGTATCATACATGCTTTTTACCTGACCCTTTCCCCAGTACTGCACAAATATCCCTAATAACCGAAGACTTGTATTCATTTGTAATGTCAAGGTGGTTTTCTAAAAGTTTTGGGTTTAGGGACTGGTCCTGGGTTTGATCCCCAGCACTGAAAAAAATGTATAAAATTACCTTTTGGTTCTGTAGAGCAGTAACTTTTGGGAAAAGCAAATACGTTGCATGTTTAGAGTTGGGTCCATCTCCATGATCTTACTACATGTATGCAAATATTCCAAAATCTGAAAAAAAAATCTCCAATCCAAAATATTTCGATTCTGAGGCATTGCAGCTGACGACCACGCAATCTGACGTTTACAGTATGTGGGGGAGCGGGATGGAGAGAGAGAGCAGTGGTGACGAGAGATCAGCAGGCGGGAATGAATTGCTGGGGCAAACTGGAAAGTACCGATGGTTGATTTTAAATATGTGGCATTCCTTCCATTCTAGCAATTTGCTTCTCATCAAAGACACTAATGTGACCAGCAATCGTCGAAAGTGTATCCCTTCCCCATACCCACATCCCTAAGTCCAGGGGAGACTGCCCTGTACCTGGTGCTGACTGCCCTGTACCTGGGACCCTTCTGTCTGTGCCTTTCCAGTGCTGGGATTTCAAGCATGCTACCCTGTCTGACTTTTTACATGGGTTCTGGGGATCTGAACCTGGGTCTTCACACTTGTGTGGCAAGCAATTTACCAACTGAGCCACATCCCCAGGCTCCTTCCTGCCGTCCCTCTGCCCTTCCATCTGTTCATCCTTCCCCCTTCTCTCCCCTCCTCTCTTCCTCTTGCTCCCTCTCTCTCCTGTCTTTCTTTAGGGTCTCACCATACAGTCTAGTCTGACCTTGAGCTTGCTCACTCCTCCTGCCTCTGCCTCCCACTTGCTGGGTTTATAGGTATGTACTGCCTCACTTGGTGCTGTCTCCCACTTGCTGGGTTTATAGGTATGCACTGCCTCACTTGGTGCTGTCTCCCATTTGCTGGGTTTATAGGTATGCACTGCCTCACTTGGTGCTGTCTCCCACTTGCTGGGTTTATAGGTATGCACTGCCTCACTTGGTGCTGTCTTCTTGGATGCCTTCCTCTCTGTCCTTCCTCTACATTTTGCTCTGAATAAGTGCCTGAAGTCAGGGGCAGACAGGGACTGTGGCCAAGTGTTCCAAAGAGTCTGGCATCATCAGTAACTTCCTTTGCCCTGCCAGGGACGTGAAACAGGGTTGATGAGAATGGACATCCCTCCTTGCCTCAGAGTTCTCCATTCTTTTTGTTCTGGGTTGGAGACAGTTTCATTGTATAGCCCTGCCAGAGTTTTCCACTCTTAACTCTAGGGGTCAAGAGATGACAATAAGGACTTCAGGTTGGGGACAGTAAAACACCATCTGTATTTTGGAAGACTGTAAAGACAGAGTTTCTATATTTCTATATGGAGTGGGTTTCCTCAGGCCTGGGATCAGGGCGACGGGGTTCTGACATAGGAACCAGGTCTGCAGACACTGCTAGCTGGACTCCTGGCTCCTTCCTCTGCTTTAGTAAATTGAATAAACGTGGAGCCCCTGCTGTCTATTCTGAAACACCGGGGAAATAGTCTCCAGCAGATAGGTTACGATGATTAAGTACAATGGTACAGAAGAAGATCCCCAGCCGGGTGTGATGGTTCACGCCTGTAATCTCAGTCCCCAAAGGCTGGGAGGTAGGACTGGTGGCAGTCCAAGGCTAGCTTGAGCTGAATGGTGAGAAGCAAGTCACCCATGGTTACCTAGTAGAAGCCAGCTCAAGAGTCAAGCCAACAGACAAAGCAAAGATCTAGAGGACAGCTGGCGCTTGGTGAATGGCAGCTGGGGTCAACAGGCCTTGGAGTGGAGGAGCAGGCGGATGGGGCCTGAGAGTGAAAAAGAAAATGAAACAGAGCAAGGCATCTCAGGGATGTTTATGCCCTAAGAAGACCAGAAACAGGGGCGTCCCCTAAGGTAGTGCTGGTCTGGGGGCCTGGTGTCCCCTAAGGTAGTTCCGGTGTGGGGACCTGGGATTCTTTCTGAGGGCGTCTGACCTGGCCCCTGGGTTGGGCTTGTTCTCTTCCTGTCAGCCAGCCAACAGCTGGTGTGCAGTAGGGACCCACACATGTAGCCTGTCCACGGGGAGGCATCCTGGTGGGGCTCAAATAGCCACAGAAATGAGAAAGCTAGATTAGATGTGGTGACGGGTAAACATGTCATAATCCTATAATCCCAGCACTTGGGAGGCTGAGGCAGGAAAATGGCGTGCTAGAGTCCAGCCTGGGGAGATGGCTCAGAGGTTAAGAGCACTAACTGCTCTGTCTTTGGATTTCAGTTCCATCCCCAGAATCCATGTCAGGTTGCTTACTACTGCCTGTTAGCTCCAGTTCCAGGGGATCGCACGTTCCTGTCCTTCCAGGACACCTGTGCTCATGTGTGAACGCGCACATATGCACACACACAGACATACACACATACACATACAATTAATAAAATAGCCAGGTAGCGTAGTACATGCCTTTAATGCCAGCATTCAGGAAGCAGTGGCAAGAGGATCTCTGTGAGTTTGAGGCCAGCCTGGTCTACATAATGAATTCCAAGATGAACAAGACTACATAGACCTTGTCTCAAAAAAAAAAAAAATACAAGAAATAGAGAAGTGAAATGAAGAGGAAGAGAGAGGTAGGGAGGAAGGGGAGAGGAGGGAGAGCTGGAGGGGAGTTGAAGAAATAACGCCATTATACCAAATGCCCCTCTGTTGGGATTCAGATACTAAATTACAGGCTGCTTCCTGCACCGACTCTGACTGAGACCAGGGTCCAGTTTCTTAGCCCTGGGGATCCCAGACACTGAAGGATGCCTTGGGGCCTTCTGAATCAAGACACTGGACTGGAGAAAGCCAGGATTTGGGCTTGGGAGCACAACCAGACACTTCCAGTATCTTTCAGGGTAGTCTGAGCATCAAGATGTGGTGGAGGGAGGGGACAATAGAAAATTGTGGCCTATACCCTCCCAGGAGAAGCTGCAGCCTCCCTCTGCCTCCCTCCGGGTAAATGCTTCTTGTGCCTCCAGAGACAGAGGGAGGCCTGTGTTACGTGCTCAAGAGAAGCGGCTTTTGGCCCTGCTGTTGTGAAGGGTCCCTTGGGAAGTCTTCGGTGCTCTCAGAGCCTGTGGAAGGCTGAGTAGAATCAAGAAATTAGGGAGTCCCAGGGCTTCACGTGGGACTTAAAAGCTAGAGAGGATCAGAAGTTGTCACCCCTGACACGGCATGGAAGAGCACGTGGGGAGCGTTCCAGCAGTGTTCTTGACCTTGCTCTCGGTCCGATCCCCCTCCAGATGGTACCCTGCTGCTTCCTTAGGCTACCTTGCTGGTGTTGGGTAGCCGTGCCCAAGATGACAAGGTACCAGCCAGAGATGTAGAAATGGTCTCGAGTCAACTGTCTGCTTACCAAGGGAGAATGGGGATGTCATAGGAGAGGATCTCCATGTTAAAGGAATGTTTTATTTGGAACAGGGGACCCAGGGGCCCAGTCTGTTCCTTTCTAGAAAGCTAGAGAACAAGAGCCTGTAGCAGCCATTCTCGACCTCTGGGTCGCGACTGGGGAAAACACATTTCTGATGGTGTTAGGAACCGGGACACCACTCAGTAACAAAATTACAGTTATGGCATAGCAATAAAATAATTTTATGGTTGGGGGATAATACAACGTGAGGAAATGCATGAAAGGGTTGCAGCATCAAGAAGGCTGAGGACCGCTGCAAGGCTCTCTCATTCAGAACCTGCAACTCCCTCCCTCCCTCCCTCTCTCCCTCCCTCCCTCCCTCCCTCCCTCCCTCCCTCCCTCCCTCCCTCCCTCCTTCCCTCCCTCCCCCCTCCCTCCCCCCTCCAAGTTCAAGCGCAGATGAGTGACAAACCCAGGAGGTGAGGTGCCCTGAATGTGAGTGTACTTCAGTGGGACCAAAAGCCCCTTTGGTGGGTTACGTGAACAACTCTGTGGTCTAGGTGCCCAGCTAAGCCAGGGATTGTTAGTGGGTGTAATGACAAAGCCCCTCTTCCCTATGGAGGTTCCCTTTTCATGGGCTTTTCAGAAAAGAGGTGATAAGCAAGTTGCCTTCAAGTGATACTGGAGGTGTGAACCCTCCAGCTCTGGGATCTTCCTTCCTGCCCAGGAGTCTTGCTGTTTCTGTCATTTTTTTTCCCTTTGTTTTTTCCTGTTCCAGGTGCACAAGCTGGTCCATGCACTCTCCTTGTAGAGAGGCAGGTCTGAGGGTGAGGCCGCTTTAGGGAATCATGCCTCTAGACAGTTTTGTTTGTTTGTTTGAGACAGGGTCTCTATGTAGTTCTAACTATCCCAGAACTCTTTCGGTAAACCAGACTGGCCTCAAACGCAGAGATCTTTCTATTTCTGCCTCCAAAGTTACTGAGATTAAGGGCATGTGCCACCATGCCTGGCACTTCTAATCTGCCTCTGCCTCCAGTCTCAGACCCAAACCCTAACTGAACCTGGTGAACAACTAGGTTCCCCTGAACCCTCCTTCAGTCCAGTCCCCTTCATGTGAACTTGGCTGGAGAGATGGGGCTCCCAATAAGCAGAAATACTCTATTACCCCAGGGATTACTGTCAGGGATTCCAGAGGATCTGCCGTAGTGGTGAGACTCCAGAGCATTCTGGAAGGTTCTAGGCTAAAAAGAACTTCAGGCGATAGAAGTAGGGTGATAAGAAGGGTGTTTGCTCAGTTTCTGTGAGGCAAACAACTCTTCCTTAAGAGTTATCTGGTGGCACACCCAGCTTAGTGGTGCACACCTTTCATCTCCAGCATTTGGGAGGCAGAAGCAAGCTGATTTCTGTGAATTTGAGTCCAGCCTGATCTACATAGTTCTAAGCCAGCCAGGGCTACATAGAGAGACCCTGTAAAGTTACATGGTGGTGCAGGCCTGTAATCCCAGCACATCCTTGGCCAAGGCAGTAGAGTACAGAACTCTAGGTCAGACTGAACTACCTAACCTAATAAATTCAAGGCCAGCCTGGGTTGCTCTCACTTGCTCCATCTCAAAAAGAGAGGGACTAGGAGGCAGAAGAGAGAGCTGTGTAGAACTGGCTTTGCTTGATTCTCTCATGCAGTCTAATGGAGACTATCTTTGGGGTACTGGGGGGCTTTATGCAAACTGGATTAGCCATGGGTAAGAAGAGAAAATAGAAACTCGGCTGCAGTGGTGCATGCCTTAGGCTGGTGAGTCTCTGAGTTCGAGGCCAGCCTGGTCTGCAGAGTGAGTTCTAGACCGGCCAGAGCTACATGGAGAAATCCTTTCTCAAAAAAAACCAAACCAAAAAAGAAAGGGGGAAGGTAAAGAAAGGGTCAAGAAATCACACTTCAGATAGGACCACAGATAAAAATCAACAACAGTCAATCTGATTGGTGCCTTTGGTCACACTGCCCCTCTTTGCTCCAGTTAGAAGACTTGGCAGTCTCAGTAAGGGTCAGGAATTGGGGGGAAGTCCCAAGCAGGGACTTCACAGCTCACTGGGGTTGGAAGAAGTGGAAGGACTAAAAGGGCCTTTTACTGTGCGTGCCTGAGGTGAGGCTCTGGGCTTGGGACAGCTTTGTCGACTGCTTCCACTGATTGTCCGTCAAGGTTGGAAGGTTGGCCAAATATTTAGGAAGGCTAGTTAGCATCTTAGCGCCCTTAGGCCAGCAATTTGCACGGCACAGAGCGTCCCATTTGCAGCTTGCTAATTCAAAGTTTCTTAGCACTCCGAAATCGCAGAAACTTGTTCTGGGCGGCTGTTACTGGCCTGACCACCACGGCATCTCAACGCCTTAGCTGCAGACACGCCCATGTGGCCCGCCCACTAGGCCGGAGCCCCAGCTGCACTTTCACCTTGCTGAGGACTGACTCCCGCGTTTTGTGTCCGCAGGCTGCTGAATCGAATGTCCTCGGAAGATCGGCACCTGGGCTCCAGCTGCGGCTCCTTCATTAAGACGGAGCCATCCAGCCCATCGTCGGGCATTGATGCCCTCAGCCACCACAGTCCCAGCGGCTCCTCGGACGCCAGTGGTGGCTTTGGCATGGCCCTGGGCACCCACACCAACGGTCTGGACTCGCCGCCTATGTTCGCAGGTGCAGGGCTGGGAGGCACCCCGTGCCGCAAGAGCTACGAGGACTGTGCTAGTGGTATTGTGGACGACATCAAGTGCGAGTACGTGATTAACGCCATCCCCAAGCGTCTGTGCCTCGTGTGCGGGGACATTGCCTCTGGCTACCACTATGGCGTGGCCTCCTGCGAGGCCTGCAAGGCGTTCTTCAAGAGAACCATCCAAGGTGCGTGGTGGGCAGTGCAAGGCCTGGATTCAGGCCGTGGGCGGGGACTCTGGCCTCCTGGACTAGCATGGTTTATTTTCTTAAATTCAGATCTGGGTTCCCAGGGAGCAGAGGCAGTCTGGAGGACTCCTGTTTGTGTCTGTTTCTCACTCACGGATTCTAGGCAAGGATTCTAACTGTAAGACCATAGGTAATACTGTGCTCCTCCCAGCTGCACCCCTGAAACACCATAGCAAAATCCATGCCCGTACCTAATCTTGAACAACGGTCACCGTGTGTACTGTCAAATGCTTGACCCCTCCCTCCAAAATCTTATTGTGGGGGTGTGAAAATAGGTCGTTTGCTCCACCGTTCCAGACTTAGTGAAATATGAAGAGCCTCTCTGTTTTTATCTTAATTGTAGAAAGGTAGGCCTGTCCTCATGGTACCGGAACTGGCTGGGGGGGGGGGGGGGGGATCCTGCTGACCTTAGGCTATTTTTCGATGCATTTGCATATCACTTGGGTCACGTGCTGGTAGCCCTGGGGTGGTCACCTCTTTCATCTTGATTGTGGTGTTCAGGGCTCCTGTTGCCTCCCTCTGTGTAGGTAAGTAGAGGATAATGGTGGACCGGCCCTCACTGGGCAGCTTCCTTTATGGCCCGGAGGGACTGGGAGTGACTCTTAACTGGATTTAGTGTGGACCACTTAGCTTGCATTCAGGCAGCCAGGCTTCCTACTGAGCACCTCCTACACTATTCAGGCAGGTACCTGGAAGGTGCTGATTCCCGTCAGCGCTCACTGCCAGTCAGCTGGAGGAAGGAAACCCAGGGGTGTTGCCTGTGTCTCCCGGTCTGGTTCCTCACCCTGTGTCTGGCCTCTCGGCCTCAAAGGTGTTCTGTTCCCGTGTTCTTCCTTGACAAAGGAAGAAGTTGGCCAGGCTTCCCTAGGGTGATTCTGTTTATTCAACAGATTTTTATTTGTTAATCTCATCCGATAACGATCTAGTAGGCCAGTTGAGGGCATTAAATGCTTGCCACGGTACACACAGAGAAATGAGAGGAGTAGATTGTCTCCTACTGGGTGGGTCCCTGGGATGGGGCTCGATCATCAGCATTGGCTATAAGTGTGTTTAACCTCTGAACCACCTTGCTGGCCCCTAGCTTAGACTTTTCACAATCTCTCCATACACTTTGACCATGAGAATAAGTGTAGTCTGTTTGATCGTAGGGGAAAAGCTTGATATATAATATATATTATATATAAAAATATACTTTCTTTCAATATATATAATACATAATCAGTATATATTGAAAGAAGGTAGTGTGATTATTTTGATCTAATAAAATTTAGATTATTAAACTATTTTAGGGCCTCTGAGATTGCTCAGTGTGAAGAGCCTGCCACCAAGCCTCATAACCTTTCAGGCCTTGTAGCTCACACGGTAGATGACTCCCGACCTCCGCATGGGCACTCCGGTGCTCATGCCTGTATTCATACACACAAACTAGAGTCACCGTAATTAGCCCAGCGTGGTGATGGATATATTTTGGTGTTTTGTGACAGGTTCTCACTGTGTAGCCCCGGCTTGCTCAGAACTCGAGAGATCCACCTGCCTCTGTTTCTGAAGTGCTGGGAGTACAAGCATACACTAATATATCTGGCTTGGAAGAATGTTTTAAGCAAACCTTTTAAAAATTTTTTAAAATTTAAACGTCCAAAATGTTAAACAAGCAAGTGTTTGTAAGCCCCACCCTCCTGCCTCCCTTATCACCCTTGGGGTCTTCTGGCCGACCCATTCTGCAAGTGTGTACCAGGCTCCGAGACACATGAATGGCTCCAGGCCTGTCTGTTCTGTATTGCCTCTTTTGGTGCTGGGGTGGAACCCAGGACCTGGTGCGTACTGGGCGCCTACAGCTTTATACCTCTCCCCTTGGGTGGAAGGAACCTGGGCTCTGTATGAAATACGCTGTGGGGCAGAGAACTTGCAGCCCACTGAACTCTTAGGGCTCAACGGATGTTTGCCCCATATGAGATGTTTAAATCCGCGTTACTGAAACCCCAGGTTTTTCTTCCTAAACTGGGAAGTGGCCTTGCAGGCTCCTTGTTTTAGACATAAGTTTTTTGGAAATGAGATTTGAGAAGATGTCAGGTTTTTTTTTTTTCTCCCTTTTCATGGTGACTTTAAATGGAACAGGAATGTTCCAGATCAGATTTTCCAGATTTTCTAGGAGCCAAGGCTGCTGTGTACAGACCCAGAGCCTCTGCCACCCCCTCACCAGGTGGCTAGGAGTGTCTTAGGACAGATCTGCAAGCAGTATTAATTACGCACTACCATGAAAAGGATACAGATCTCTTCCTAGAAGTCGGCTGTGTGCTGTGGCTCCTTATCTCTGGGAGAGGTCTGCGCTCAATTACCTGGTGGGAGAGAGTCTTCTCTCCAGAGCCCGGGAAAGGTAGCTGGAGGCCTGAAGTTGGCCGGATGCTCTCCTTATTAACTCCTTGGTTTCCGATCTAACAAAGATCACAATCGCCACCGAGCCCTAACAGGTTGGCTGGTTCCCTGTCTCTGCCACTCAAGTACTGGGATAACAGGAATTCTCCGCCATAGTTGTTGTTGTTTCTAAATGCGGTCAAACGCGAAAGAATGAAGTAATCACTTAAGATCCTGCTCTGAGTAAGATGCAGAGGGAAGACAGGAGAATTAGGGGTATGGATCGTGTCTCTAAAGTAGCTGAAATCAGTGCTGAGAGCCCAGGGGTCTGCAGGGTCTGCGGGCATGGCGGTCAGCTCCAGATCAGAACGGCTTTCTCCTAACCAGGGAGCTTGGGCCATTTTCCTTCATATGTACAGACGTGGAGGGTGTTTTCAGTACCGAGGTGCTGTGTGGGCTCGGTTGGTTTGTTTGTTTTACTTTTGAGACCTGGTAAGCCCAGAGTTTGTTGCAGAGTCTGGGCTGGCCTCGAATTCACAGATCACCAGCCTCCGCCTCCTTCGTGCTGGGATTGAAGCTGCCGTTAAATCGCAGTGTCCGACAGGAACCTCCTAAGGGTTTCTTGAATATAATGTAGTTCTGCTGAGCTACACCTCAGCCGCAGGCCATCTTCTAAAAGTCAGATTCTGTGGGCTGAACCGAGTGGTGCAAGCCTTTGAAGTACTGTACCAGCCTGGTCTGCTAGCAAGTTCCAGGTCAGCCTGGGCTACACCTAAATGGTTTCATCTGTGGACCGATTCCCAAATAATTACGTAGGCTAAGAGCCATAGCTGTTCCAATTCTTTCATCCCTGTCTGGCAGAAATGTCTGTCTGCTTGACCCATACGTAAGGAAGCTTGCAGAAACCAGGTGTGCTGACAGACATTTAGAGAGAACCCTGGAGGTCCATCCTCTGGACTTGTCTGAGTGTGTGTGTGTGTGTGTGTGTGTGTGTGTGTGTGTGTGAGAGAGAGAGAGAGAGAGAGAGAGAGAGAGAGAGAGAGAGAGAGAGAGATTGTGTAAGTCCAGGCCGGGTGTGTGTGTGTGTGTGTGTGTGTGAGAGAGAGAGAGAGAGAGAGAGAGAGAGAGAGAGAGAGAGAGAGAGAGAGAGAGATTGTGTAAGTCCAGGCCGGCCTCAGATTTTCTTCATTTTGTCTGCCTCAACCTCTCCAGAGACTTCTATGACTTCCATTGCAGGTGTCCTCACCACACTCAACTTTTGTTCTGTTTTGAGATAGGGTCTCCTGTCCCTGGCTTGCCTCTATTTCCCAAGTACTGGTTATGGGCATGGACCTGAAAAATACTTATTTTTTTCTAAGCACATTTTGTTTAAGGCATTGAGTTTTCCCTCAGAATCTTAATCTTGGGCCTCTGCCAGCCTTCTCGCTGAGTTTTGAGTGGTTTTGTAATGCTTCAGGTCCCTGTCTGCCCTACCCTTCCAGACTGGTTGAGTGTGTGGACCACTCTCTTTGTTTGTTTGTATATTTTTAGGTCATCACATACCTCCACTATTAGAATAGTCCTTTCCTGTGTTAGTTTCCGGGTGTTAAGCTTATCTAGGTAAAATATGCTTTTTTTTTTTTTGACTTCCAACAGTTTCAGCTGTAAATTCACGTTCCTGAGAGTGACAAAAATTGGGTTAGATTTCTTGACTCCCTTGTTGCTGACCTGTGCAGGTCAGCAGCATTGATTGTAGCCTTCAGACAATGCCAGTAGTTTCTAGTTAAATCTTAAGCGACTGATAACTGGGCGGTGGTGGCACATGCCTTTTAATCCCAGCACAAAGGAAGCAGAGGCAGGAGGGTTTCTGTGAGTTCAAGGGCCAGCCTGGTCTATAGAGGGAGTTCCAAGACAGCCTGGTCTATAGGGAGTTGGAGGACCGTGAGACTCTTGTCTCAAAATTTAAAAAAATAAAGAAGGAGGAGGGGCTGACATATCATGCCTAATATGAGACCTTACTTGCGTATTAAGCAACTCCCCCTTTTTCAAAAGGACTAAAGGTGGCCTTACATTTGAGCTTGTGACTTGGTCATTCTTCAGTAAATTTGTGTTGAGTGCCAATCATTACACTGGGAACTGGTCCCAATTCTAGCATCTTTCCTATGACAAAGTCAAGGAACAAATTGAAGAAGTGAGACCAGTGATAATAGGAACTCTAATGGAGACGGAGGGCAAGGAAGGCTCAGGGAAGGCTTTCAAGGTAAGTTGAGGCCCAGGTAAGAGCTCTGAGGACCAACATTCCATGGAGAGGAAGCATCAGGTATTTTTGTTGTTGTTGTTTGTTTGTTTTTTATTTTTGTTTTTGTTTCCCCAGAGGCAGGGTTTTCTGTGTAGTCCTGGCTGTTCTGGAACTCTCTCTGTAAACCAGACTGGCCTCAAACTCACAGAGATCCCCGTGCCTCTGCCTCTCTGAGTGCGGGGTTAAAGGCTGCATCATCACCTCCCGGCAGTTTAGGACAAAACTGTGACTTTCTAAGCCAGTGAAAGCTGTGGTGCCAAGCATAGTCTCAGCTGCTCCAGAGGCTGAAGCAGGAGGCTTGCTGGAACCGTATAAAGCAAGGATACTCCCCACTTTGAAAACTATATTTGTGTACTTGGGGGGAGAGGGGTTTGCACGTGCATGCCTGGTGCCTGTGGAGGCCGGAAGAGGTCCTCAGACGCCTCTCAGGGAGCTGGAGTTAGAGTGAGCCCCTTGTGGGAGCTAGGAACTGAACTTGGGTCCTCTGCAAGAACGTGTGCTCTACCCATTGAGCTATCTCTCCTACCCCAGTTTTTTTCTTTCTTTTTTCTTCTTTGCTTTTGGAACAAGGTCTCGACATGTATCCTTGGTTGGCCTGGAACTTCTTGTGTGGATCAGATCTTCCTGCCTCTGCCTTCCAAGTGTTGGGATCAAAGGTGTTCACTCCCAACTCTGCATTTTTCCCCTTTTCTTCTCTCTCTCTCTCTCTCTCTCTCTCTCTCTCTCTCTCTCTTTCTTGGAGTGGTAGTTAGGGAGCTGGTGGTAGAACAAACACTTCACATGTGTGAAGTCTGGGTTCAGTCCAGCACAGAAAAGAAGGGCGGTGTGGAGTCCCACCTTGCCTGCTCAGAAGAGGTGATCCATGTAGCAGGAGTGTGAGACACCCTGCCAGCACCTCCCTGGGTGTGTGACTTGTGACAGGGAGCAAGTGAGGAGTCCTGGCATGGAGTTCCTGCTCCCCAGAGGCCCTGCTGCTGGCTCCCGGGAAAAGTCCTCAGGGAGCAGGGCAGAGGCATGACAGATGGGGTGTTCTGTCTGGGACCACCTCCAGGCCTTTTGTCTTGGAAAATGAGGCTCCTTGGTGAATCCTGGGGGACCCAGGACTGGTATGGGGACAAAGCCCAGGAGGAGGAAGGAGTCAGGATCTTCCTGCAGGCCAGTGACAAGCCAGCTGGCTGACCTTGGACAGGGACTTGAATCCCCTGGCCTCGATTTTCCTGTCAGCAGAGGCTGTTAAAGCGGAGCTACTGGAGGAACAGCTCATGAGTCCTGTACAGACGGGTGGGTGAAGGGGGAATATGGTTGGCCTGACTCAGTGACAGTCCAAGGAGGCATTTTAACTGATTCAGAATCGTACCTGGGCAGTTTCCTGGTTGTAGCTATCCTTTTGAACTCGTGACTCTTTTCTGAGCTATTTAGTAAACTGTAGCTAACAGTAGTTCCTTCCTCTCGAGTGTTGCTGCAGAAACTGAGCCGTGCACATAATGTGTGTAATTTCATGCCTGGTGTATAATCGCCTCAGAATAAACAGCTAATTGTCCTGTTATTTATGTTTGACCAAAGGAAGCTGTTGAAGATTTCTGGGCCAGGTAGTAAGTCTCCTCTTAGCAAAACAATTCTGACAATGATAGGAAGGGAGGATCTGGAAGCCAAGGGTATCTGGGGGGAGGGGGCAGGGAAGGTGGGATGGACTCACTAATGGGTACCATCCTGCTAGATCTAGTCTGGAAGGGAGGAGAATGGTGGAGGGTTAGGAGCACAGTGACAACTGAGAGTGCTAAAGATAGGTGCGAGGGTGTGGAAGAGACCTGGCAGGTGAAGCAGGGTGGGGAAGAGGAAATTTGTGAAATAGATGAAATCTTGACCATACTGGTTAGTTCAGAATCTGGTTAGTACTGAATCTGGTTAGTTCAGAGACACCGGAGTCCAGGATCTGGCTCTGGGTTTTAGGTAAAATGAGATCTAGGGTTGGGTTTCTCCAAATGTGTTCCCTGGCCTACTTGGTTTCCTTAGAAGTGCAAATTCAGGGGCCTGGCCCTGGATTGAACAGCACGTGAGAGACTCCTGATGGGCAGCTGGTTCAGCTATCTGGTTCGCCACACCCAGCCCTCTTCCCCCAGCTTCCTGCCTCTGGATGGTAGCAGGGCTGGGGGAAAGCGCTGGAGGTGAGAGCTGTGGCTGGGTGGGAGGCAGAGGGATGAAGGAAAGGAAGTGAAGTTCTGAAGCACGTTTGCCCTAGTTGTAACTGTGGCACGTCCGCCTTACCAGTGCAAGATGTGGTTGTCACCGGCTCATGCGCAGACCTCAAAACTTCTAGAGCCAGGGTCAGTGGCCCAGGAGGAAGGTTGTGATGGCAGTGATTCCTCATGTAAAGAAACAGATTGTGTTAGCTCCCCAGGTTAGGAAAGAGACAGTTCTGTGAAATGGTGAATTTAGTAAACAACAAAAAGCAAAAAAACATTTTGGAATCTCTTAGCCAGTCTTCTTCATATATATATACACACACGTATGTATGAAATAATATACATATTTCACATATACAGTGTATACATACATACACACACAGTATATACCTCAATTCCATGTGATCAAGCCTATACCTAACTAAAAGTGGTTTTTAACTAAAAATGTGAAAATACTGTAATGCTTTATTTTTTTAAGACAGGGTCCCTCTACATAATCCTGGCTGTCCTGGAACTTGTTCTGTAAACTAGACTGGCTTCACGCTCACCGAGATCCGCCTGCCTCTGCCTCCAGAGTGCTGGGATTAAAGGAGGGCTCCACCACACTGTCTCAAATAGCAGTTTAATTGGAGGTGTTCTCTTCTCTTGGTGGCACATTAAAAGTACATTTTATTATCTTAGAAATGATGAAGTGTGCCTGCCAGGTAGAAGTGAGTGACAGTCTCTGCCGAGAAGAGGGAGATAAAATGTAGTCCTTCATCTTAGCTAAGCTGGTGGTGATGGGTGTGTGGTCCCCCAGGGAGAGCCCAGAGGAGGACCAGGAGGACACTGTTGTCCTTTGGGAATTCTCTGTGGGGCTCTTCAAGCTTTCAGTTCATTTACGTTCAGCCTTAACTAACAGATACTTAGGTGCCGGTATGGTGACTCGACACTTGTGAGTCTGGTACTTGGGAGACAGAGACAGGAGGGCAGCGTTGACTTACTGGACACACACACACACACCCAGCATATTCTGGGTTACTGATGTTAATGACTTCACAGCTGTACTTACTGGCTTAGCAATCTTGACTTTTTTTGGTTAAGATCGGTTTTTCTGTTGTTTTCTTTATTGTTTTGCCCTCCTCTGGGTTAAATTACCTGTTTTCTGGGCTCTTCTACTTTTTGTGCTTTGTTCTGTTTGGAGTTGGAGCACAGGCTGCAAGAGCATGTTGGAGAGGCGGTGCTTCTGATGACCTGTGTGTGTGGAAAGGACTTTCTAATACCCTTCGACTCTGTTAGGTTCACACCTCGGCTTCCATGGGAATTCTAGTTGACAGCCATCACCTCCCGCTCCCGGAAGCATGTTCCAGGAACTTGTGTTGTGCCTGGAGGACTTATCTGATTTTTTTCTTCTTTTTGGAGACAAGGTCCCATGCAGCTCAGGTTGATTTGGGGCTCACCATGTAGCTAGCCTGTGCTGGCCGAGAACTCCTTCCCATCCTCCGGCGGCGACTTCCCAAGAGCTCAACTGACAACCTGCGTTGTGGATTTTTTTGTTTTGGATCTTTTTGTTTTGAGATAATTACGGATCACATGAAGCCGTGAGCAGAGATAACCGTGAGATTGGGCACATTCCTCATCCAGCCTCACCTGTGTAGATTCTTGTGTAATCTGGAAATTGGCACAGATAGAGCTTCCAGGTTGCAGTCTGGCTGGTGTGGGGACCAGAGTGTGGTGGAGCAGGGATGGAGGGTGTTCGTTTGTTTACCTTTGTCTGTTACTTCAGGGCACTCATTCCTCCCTCAGGTGTGGAGTATCTTCGGAACTGACTCACAGAGGGGGCGTGGCCCCACTTTCCATTCATCTTGTAGGTCTCATCTGATTGGGCCTCTGGCCCTGTGTCCTAAACATCATTCTTGCTCACATTCTCCAGAGACATTCTCTGTCAGCTTGCTCTTGTGCAGACCTTGGTGAGATTCTTGGTGGCCAGGGGGCTGCAGAGCAGGTTTGAATCATACTGTTCCAGAAAAGGCTAGTTTTAGCCCATGCCTCTACCTATCTCTTGCGTTATCTTGAATCTTCTGTGCCTGAAGCCTTCTGAGGGTCCTCTAGACCAACGTGTCTTCCCCTTCTCCTTCTGGCTCCTGTTTTGGAAGGGGCCGTGGGAACAGACTGTGTAAGAATCCAGGCACTTCCTCAGCCTTTGACCTAAGCGGCAGGTTGGAAACTCATTCTGTTTGACATGACAAGGACTATAGAGGAGCACCAAGTGTGAGGGTGGGATCAGTTTGAGGATGCTGAGAAGCCCAAAGGCCCTCCATGTGGGAGCTGCAGAGCATGCGGGCCCGGAAAGGCCATTTGTCCCAGTATAGAGATGTTATAGGGATTTATATGATGGAGTTATGTGGGCATAGTGGAATAGGATCGTAGCAGTGGATCAGGAGGGGCGGTAGAGCTTGGGGACACTGGACCACACACAGTGAAAGGGAATGTCTCTGTCTTCCAGCACTGAGATTAAAGAGAGCCCAGTCCTTCAGGGCAACTGCTCACCACGGCCTTTGAGGTCAACTGGAGCCTTGGAATTGTTTGAATTTAACAGCTCCTGTGCCTGAGCCTGGATGGGGATGCTGGCTTGCCTGCAGCTGCGGAGACAGCTGGTATGGCTTCCCCCCTGGGATTCCCTTCTCAGAGTGGCCTGGGATCAAAGAGACTACCTCTTCGCCTCAGGGTCACAGTGAATTCCAGCTCCGCTCCGGATGTGCCTTCCTGTCCCTCAGACACAGACAGGAGCTGGGGGCCAGCCATCCGCAGATTAGAGTGCTCCCAAGTGTCCTTGGGTGGACAGCCTTCAGTGTGACACCGACAGGCTAGAGGCTAGCTAGCTGGTGTCCTCCACATCTGCTCCGGCAGATCTGCCTGGGTGTAACACGGTCTGTGTTCCGTTCAGTTCTGGTGTGCTGAATTTATCCAACTTTGAGATGGAAGCTACACACCTGTTCATAGACGGGGAAACTGAGGCTCAGTTAGGTGGCTCAACTTGCCAGAAGTGGCGTCTGCCTGTGTCTATAGTGGACAGACTTTCAGGTTAGGACCTGAGATTGCACTAGCTGTTTTCTAATGTGCTGTCCGCTAGCTTGGTCACACCTGAGTTGATGCTGTGTGTGTGTGTGTGTGAGAGAGAGAGAGAGTGCATGCGCACGTGTGCATGAGCAATGCACCACTGATGTCCCCTCTCTTTGCTGAGATCTCCTGGACTCCCCTTGAGACCACAGGAACAACGATGAATTAATCTCATCACTTTATCAAGGAGGCACTTACAGAAATTACAAGGCAAGGCCACCAACTTGGTTTTGTTGGCAGCCGGCCGCCACATCCATAAAGCAAATTGAAACGAACAAAATAAATAAGCGAAATTAGAAATCCACACAGGCACTTGTGTGTGTTTGCGTGCATGCGCCCCCCCCTCCCCCCAGGGGTCAGGAACGTTGTCCCACACTCGCTGTTAGCACTCTTGCATAGGAAACACTCCTGTCCTGTCACCTTAGGAAGACAGCAGGACTAAACCCACACCCCCGTTCTGGGCAGTAACTTGTGGCTCATCCTCACTCAAGGGGTGGCTGGCCTCAATGCAGCTGCCATGAGCAGGCTACCTGGGTTCTATTCCCAGGATGCTTCTGCTAGAGTTGTGCTCTCCCTCTCATTCATAAAAACTTTAAAACAAACAAACCAGACTCTCACTGTATAGTCCTGTCCCATTCTGAACTTTGTGATCTTCCTAAAGCACTGAGACATCTGTAAGATGGGGAGAAATTGGCTAAGTTAAAGACTTAATAGAGGGGCTGGAGAGATGGCTCAGTGGTTAAGAGCATTGCCTGCTCTTCCAAAGGTCCTGAGTTCAATTCCCAGCAACCACATGGTGGCTCACAACCATCTGTAATGAGGTCAGGTGCCCTCTTCTGGCCTTCAGGCATACACACAGACAGAATATTGTATACATAAAAAAAAAAAAACCTTAATAGATGTTGATTGAGCAGGGCTGCTGCTGCATCCCCGAATCCTCGTGTTTTTTAGTGGTCAGTGTGATTTGGAAACCTACTGTGTATGAGTCAGGTCTTGGACAGTCAAGAGGAACTGGCTTGCATGGAGGAGATGGACAGGGCATGGATGGTGGGCAGCATGGGGTGGTTGGCAGGAAGGAGCAATACCTCCCCAGCCGGATCTGGATTGGTGGGCTGTAGACCTGGGACAGAGGGCACTTGGTGGACTTGCTTCTGTTTGCTGGTTGGAACTGGTTGCTATGCACAGTGCTGGGGGAGTGGGAAGGGCTTAGGCTGTGTGTGAAGATGGTTGGGTGAAGTGGGGGGACAGGCTGCAGAGTGTTGAGGATAACACGCACGGAACAGATACATTAGCTGAGCTTGTGTTTTCCTCTTATCTTTGACATTACCTTGTTTAGCCAGGTGTAGTGACTCCACATCTGAAATTCAAGACTGAGAAGGCCAAGGTAGGAGGATCCCTGAGTTTGGGGCCAGACTGGGCTACAGAGTGAGATCCTGTCTGAAAAATTAAAAATCACTAGAAAAACAAAACCCATGTCTATATGACCATTGCAAGTTACTGCCACACCCCAGTTGACCTCCCATGAAGTTACACAAGTGAGTTCTCTCAGAAATAACATTGGAGGGGCTGGCGAGAAGGCTCAGCAGGGAAAGATGCTTGCTGCTAAGCCTGATGACCTGAGTTTGAGCCTTAGGACCCACGCGTTGGAAGAGGGAACCGACTCCCAAGAAGCTGTCCTCTGGTCTCCAAATAGACTGTGGGCGCTCAGGACTCACACATGCACAGTGCACAAACACACATGCACAGTGCACACACACATGCACGAATAAATAAATATAATACAAACACACAAAGAAGAAGGGAGTAGCATTGATTAGAAGAAGCAAGGGGTGTGATGAGCGGAGAAACGTCGTAAGAAGATTGTCCTGTTGTCACAGGGGTCCTTGAGGTCCCTTGGTCTGAGCTCTGGGGAATGCGGCAGTCTGGTAACTTGGGCCCAGAAGTGATCCTGCTTCAGAGCCCTTTATCGCTGATGGCCCACGCTTCATGCTTTGCTCTAGGAGACCTGATAGTGCCTCCATATCCCACACCAGGAGGCTGTGGCATGGGATGCCCAGGAACACTTACTTCCCCTCCTGGCTACCAGGCCTCCTCAGCTGCTGGGTTAGTAACAAAAACTTGTCTTTGTGGGTGAGGCACTTTCTGTTTTCTTCAGGCTCCTTGTGAGGTACAGGGGAGTGGGTATAGGAGCTCTGGGCCCGAGGTAGCTCATTTTGGCTTCCTGTTTCTTGGTCTGTGAGTCGGGCACTGGTAGGCCAGCTCAGAGATGGTAGGGGTCAAGAGAGCTGATCCAGAGGCGGCACATAGTAGTGGGTTTACAGTCGGAGCCCTGGCTATTATTAGTGTGAGTGGATAGTAGCAGAGCTGGGGCAAGGGTCCAACTTCTTTCTCCTTGGCCCCCT
This sequence comes from Chionomys nivalis, assembly GCF_950005125.1. Classification (NCBI taxonomy): domain Eukaryota; kingdom Metazoa; phylum Chordata; class Mammalia; order Rodentia; family Cricetidae; genus Chionomys; species Chionomys nivalis. The sequence continues at coordinate 38,428,590 of NC_080095.1, read as the reverse complement.
GGGATGGGATGAGCATCGGATGTCTTCTGTTGCTTTTTTTCCCCTGGTACCAGGCTTGTAGGCACAGAGCCTGCATTGGTTAAATAGGTGTTGAAAAGACAGGGGACTTGGGGTAGACACTGTCCCTGTTTCAAAGAGCTGGACACCATCCCATGCTTTCACAACGAAGATGGCTTTATAAAATAAGCACCTCAGCCAGGGAGTGGTGGCGCACGCCTTTAATCCCAGCACTTGGGAGGCAGAGGCAGGCGGATCTCTGTGAGTTCGAGACCAGCCTGGTCTACAAGAGCTAGTTCCAGGACAGGCTCCAAAACCACAGAGAAACCCTGTCTCGAAAAACCAAAACAAACAAACAAACAAACAAAAAACGAAAATAACAGGAATGCGCACTGTCAGGCCTAACCTAGGCTACAACTTGTCTTCTTTCCTTCCTTCCTTCCTTCCTTCCTTCCTTCCTTCCTTCCTTCCTTCCTTAATTTAAATCTGCCTGCCTAACTTTCTGTCCATCTATTTTGAGGCAAGGTCTCACTGTGAAAGTCTTGGCTGTCCTGGAATTCACTAGGCTGACCTCAACCTCACAGAGATCCTCCTGCCTCTGTAGGGCTTAAAAGCATAGGCTACAGGTTTGTTTTGTTTTATGGTTTTTTTTTTTTTTTTTTTTTGAGACAGGGTTTCTCTGTGTGGCCCTGGCTGTCCTGGAACTCACTCTGTAGACCAGGCTGGTCTCAAACTCACAGGGATCGGCCTGCCTCTGCCTCCTGAGTGCTGGGATTAAAGGCGTGCGCCACCACCTCCCGGCTAGGCTACAAGTTTTTGAAGTGACTTTCTACATAAGGTTTCGTTCGACTCTTCTCTTAGGAGCTAACAACCCACCTGTTTTGCAGGTGAGGAAACTAAGACTGAGTGACAGCAAGATTTCCTCAAGGTCTGGAACTTGGTGGCCTGGCCCCCAGAGGGAGCAGAGTCCCGTTCCTGCCACAGTTTCCCTGGGCTTTTCCTAGTGACAGGTGCAGGCTGACTCAGCATATTTGATGTCATTCTTCTGCCCCGCCCTCCACCCTGTGGCAGTCACAGAACCACCGTGAGTGACCATTCTCAGAAAAGAAGAATGATCTTTTCTCCTCCCCAGATGGCTGCTTGGCCCACCCAGCTCAGCCCACAGACTGCAGTTGGCATGGGAGAGAGTTGACACATTCTGGAGAGCCATTTAAGAGTCCTTGCTCTGAGTAGTACTTCCCTGTGCAACCCTGGGTTAGAGCAAGTCTGCGCTGGCCAATTAGGCCCCAGACAGTCATCGTAATGGGTGGGGTTCCGGGATGGACAGCAGGCGCCTGGCAACCCTCTCTCTGTTGCAGGAAACATCGAGTACAGCTGTCCGGCCACCAATGAGTGCGAGATCACCAAACGGAGGCGCAAGTCCTGCCAGGCCTGCCGCTTCATGAAATGCCTCAAAGTGGGGATGCTGAAGGAAGGTGAGACCAACTGCCAGGGTGAGGGCTCCGCTTGGATTGTCGTGGTGGGGAGTGTCAGGCCTGTGGAAGGATACGTGCAGGCCTAGAGCCTTGCCAAGGGCGGTGTGTGTGATTGGGGGGGCGGCTATAGGCTGCCTTGGATCATGGCTGCCATGCCGTAGTAGCCTGCTGGACTTCTCTTCTTGGAAAGATGTGGGCTAGTAAGATGGAAGTCAGGAAGTCACAAGTATCCTTTTGGGGACTCCAGGCCCTATTTGGAGCCTTGGATGTTAGTTAGCTTGTTACCCTGGGAAGTCCTCATTTGGACTAGGACTCCCCCTCCCCCTCCCCATCTTGGCAGGTGAACTTAGGACTCCTGGAGCTCCCCAGGTTTGGGGGTGGGTACTGGACACTGCTTGCTGGTGAGGAGTGGCCCTTGGCTTCTAGTGGAGTTCAGGACATGTCTCTTGCCTGGTGAAGTGTTTTCCACCCCATTTCTCTTCCGTCTTCGCTTATGTTTCTCCTTCCTGTTGCCTTTTCCCCTGGAGTCATTTGGTGTATTGTGTTTTCCCTCTACTGCAAGGATCAGAAGTCACAAGTGCCAACTGAGCTAAGTTTAGTTCCATCAGAAGGTGGTTTTTATTTGTTGGCCATTTAGCTTTTAATTTTTATATGTTTTTGTCTTGTATGTATGTGTGAGTTCCTGCATGTATATATTTCCATACAGGTGCCTTTGGCTGTCAGAAAAGGCCTTCTGATCCCCATAAGTGGCTATATAGGTGCTGGAAACGGATTTGATTGAGTTAACTGAAGCATGGTGATGTTAACATTGTGGCATCCTGTGTGTCTTTTTTACTTGAGAAGTGACTCCTTGGAAGTGTGGGATGGAGCCCATTGTGTGGAAGGCACCATCTCTTGTGGATCTGCCCAGTTTGAATCTTGTTCAGTACCATATTGGGGATGGGGTACGAGTGTACGCGTGTGTTACAGTTGCACTTCGCATACCACTGCGCGTGCCCGTGTGATTCCCTCAGAAAGAGCCAGTGCACATTCTTACAGATCAGCTTCAGAGCCTTGATTCTTCACAGCGTGGAAGGACATAGGAAGAGTTTATGGGAATGAGGAGCAGCGTGGGCAAAGAAGAGGACAAAGACCGCTTGGGTGCAGTCTTCCCTAGGAAGGGCAAGGTGGGGTTGCTGGTCTCCCAAACCTAACTCAGGCTTCAGCAGGCCCGGGATTCCACCATTCCACCCGTGCCTGCTGTTGAAATGTCCGCCTCTGAGCTGTTTGCCTGGGCGAGAGTTTGGATGGAGCTTCTGGTTTAGGGAGAATTCCGGTGGTTCCTCTCCTCACCTGGGCTCAGTTAACATCTGCACCTCTGAGCAGCTTCCAGTCACCTCTTGGGTCTGCAGGGCACCGGGTTTTAAAGTCCTGTCTTAGTTACAGGTCTGTTGCTTTGATGAGACACCGTGACCAAAAGCAACGTGGGGAAGAAAGAAGGGGTTGCTTTGGCTTACGCTTCCACATCACGGCATGGTTCATCACCAGAGGAAGTAGGGACAGGAACTCAAACAGGGCAGGAACCTGGAAGCAGGAGCTGAGCCGAGGCCGTGGAGGACTCCGAGACCATGGAGGACTGACCGGCTCTCCATAGCCTGCTCCAGCCTGCTTTAGGGATCACCAGCACAAGGATGGCACCACCTACAAGGGGCTGAGCCCTCCCCTATTGTTAACTAACTAAGAAGATGCTCTACAGGCTTGCCTGCAGCCCGATTTATGAAGGCATTTTCTTAATTTTGGTTCCCACCTCTTGGATCACTTTTACTTGTATCAGACATAAAACTATCCCTTCTTCATTTGTCATTTCTTCATCCCTTTGGGGACATGCCAGCAGCTGTTTAAGGGCTCTATAGAGGACACAGTCTCGTTCTAGTTTGAAATGGGCTGTGTTGGGCCTGCTGTATGTAAAATTGTATTCCATCCTGTGGTACAGTTTTGGTCTTGGTGTGTATAGGTGTGACCAAGAGAGGTTAGACTCGGTCCCCTGCCTCCCCCACCAGGTTCGTTCTGCTGCCAAGCTTTCTGATTCTCAGATGAGGAGGCCCACAGAGGTAGGCCTACTTGGTCTCCTTAGTTCTCAGTGCTGGGAACCTGAGGTTGTCTAGGCTTTGAGGAGACTTCTTCCTCCTAAACTGCAGAGATGGAACTGCCACCTTGTTCTGGGAGGGAGACACCGGGTCAGACACTGTGTAGATACTCCCTGGCTGGAGTGTGCCTCCCTGCCTGCTTTCCCATACCTCAGGGAATAGTAGCAAAAAGGCAACCTCTTTCCTTAGTGGTGATAAATAGGGCCTGCAGGGCTGGAGTGAGGTGACTGCCCCACCTTCAGCCACCCTGGAGCTTGAGGGGATCAGGGTGCAGATCTGGATCTTCCTGTCCTATACTCCCCTGCCCCCGATGACAAGGAAGGGGAGGGAATCACCACTCAATCCCAGTCATAATGCTCAGGATTCTCTTTAAGGGTTATCCAGTGCCGGGAAAGAGGGGGTCTCTTCCTGGTGGTCCCCAGAAAGGGTCTCACCCATGACAGGAGAGGTGTGACTAAGCACACTGAAGGTCAGTAGTGGGAGATCCCCGGCTGGTTCCTGAAAGAGAAGCTGGTAGATGATACAGGTCTCCAATGGCAGGAGTAGGTGCCACAAGGATACATGCTGTCTAAGTGGGAGGACCTGCAGGGTGATCCCCAGAGTTGCCTCATCTCCTGGAGTGGCTCTCCGCATGGCTGCCAGATGTCCCCGGGCTGATGTACTGAGTCTGATGCAGCCATTAAGGAGCCTTGCCTGAAGGAGGAAGGGACCAGTCGCCAGGGCACATCCTACCTCCTCTGCTGGCAGGCCTGTGTCTGAAAGGGAAGAGCTGACAGGAAACCTCGTGAGTGTGGGTGAAACTGAGCTTCTGGCTTAGTGTACGTCCATATAGAGCTCTGTGGTACCTGGCATCAGAAGCTCCGTGGGGAGCAGTATCCAGGGAGGAGCAGGCCTCCTGGAGGAGTCTGGGTCCCTGCCAGGTAGAGCTCTTGGCAGTTGTCCTGGCTCCTGCTTTTGTTTGGGTATCCTTCTTTGCTGTGTGTGCAAGGTCTGGTCCCTAAGGCCAGCATCTCACACCCCCCTTCTCAGCCTCTGACTTCATTCTAGAAACAAACTTCACACTTCCCCTCTGCTGCTTCCTGCCTTAGGGTCTCACAGACAGCTGGGCAAAGGGGTTCCTGCATCTTTCAAAAGAGCAGGGGGTATAAACACTGCTCTCATTTCCCCCCTTGTACCCAGGAGCTCGAGATGTCTCCAATCACTTTTTCTTAGTAAAATAGTCCATGCCGCTGAGCTATGAATTTGGGGCTGCAGCCGTTACTAGGGATGAAGTCAGATGTGTGGTGTTCTCTGCCTCACGATCAAAGCCTGTCAGTTGCCTCAAGTGGTTGGAGACTGGTCCTGTTTGCCACATGGCTTCCTTTGGCTCTGCCCTGTCTCTCCGGGGATGACTGGAGCGATCAGTGACTGAAGGCAGTGTCCCAGAATCTCTATGCAGATGCATTGTATGACAGACAATTCATATTTTTAGGGAAAGACATCCTTTTCCTATGTGCAAAATTGAATGCAAAATCTGATGTGGGTTCAGAGCTGGCGACTGGCATCTCTTTGTGGTTCTCATACCTAACAGTCCCTGGACCTCGTTTCTTCACCTCCTTTGAGACCTGTTCATCATCAGCTAAAGGTGAGGCTCCAGTGGGACAGCCGTGACGTCGCCTTGGTGTGTCAGCCCTCTGGCAACATTCAGGTCGTGTTAGACTCACCTGAGTTCACACTGGTCTTTTCTACAGCCAGCTACTGAGTTGAGTGAGGCAGGTTGGACCCATTGATCTCCTTCCTGGATTTGTTGGTGGGACTCTAAGGGAGTGGTGTTACCTTAGGCTGGTCCTCTCTGAGTTCTGGAACACTCAAGAGTTCAGAATGGAAAGAGATGGTCCCTGGCATCACAGGTGTGAACAGAATCAGTCTCCAGACCAGAAAATCCACTTGCTGTGTCTGTCTGGTGCCCCCAGTCTTCAGTTCAGCTCTGGATCTTGACTACATCTCCCTGGCCAACTTGTCCCTACTCACTTCACCTCCTCCTTCCCTGACTTTACCCTCTCTCCAGCCACTCCTGCCGTCCCCTCTCTGCTCAGGCCTCCCCTTCCCGAGGGTTTTCTGAAAGATATTTGATTTCAGTGAAAGCTGGGCTGACGGCCATACAGTATGCTTTCTCTCTCTCCGCGCGTGTCGGAAAAGCAGAAAGCTTCTCCAGGGGTTCCGGGTAATTGGGTTATCGGCCAACTCACGTCAGGAAATTAAAAGGAGGCCCTGATCAGGTTCCGGCTGTATGGCATGGATCTAATGGTTTTGTATTTATAGAAGGCTCTGCCTCTAGCCCATGCCAGAAATACCTCTTCTCTGGTCTTGTGAATGAAGGAAGAGAAATTCTTTTGCTTTTCCAAAATACATTAATGTTTTGAAACAAACCAACTCTCCAACATGTTGGAGGGCAGCATTGAGCTACTTTCTGGCCTATACACACGGGCACCCCACCCTCCCACCTTGCTAGCTCACAAGACCTTCCCAAAGCCTCCTGAACACTCAGGTGCAGTGACCTCTGCCTGAACAAGTGTTGACTGAATACAGACAGTTGCTCTTGGCTGTGTTAAATTCTTATTACAGCTCCCTCCAGGCTTTTGACACGAGAGCACTGGATCACAGGTTCAGCCCATCTGGTCAGGCCCCTGGAAGGGAGGTGAAATTTATGAAGGCCTAAGTAGCCTTCCCAGGGAGCTGCTAAATGGCCAAGTAGGGGTCTGACCCTAGTGGTGGCCAGGGATGTCTATGGGCTTCTGCCATGACGTCTGATGTTGATTATTGATTAGAGATAGTAGCATTGATTTTTTTTTTGGGGGGGGGGTTGTTTAGTTTTGTTTTGTTTTTAACTGGTAGGTAACTGCATTTATGGGGCACACTGCAGTGCTTTGCTTTATATATGATAGGGAGATTCAATCAAGTTAGTGGACATTCCTATTGCATCACCGGTTTATTTGTTTGGTCTCCGGTGAGAGCATTAAAATTCTGTATTAGCAGTCTGGACATCTGCAGTGTGTCATTGTGTTCAGGGGGGCCTAGGCAGTGCGGTGGGGAGATATAACCAAAGCAGCTGTCTGGGGTCCCCCATAGCCTGCCTGTTCATATTTAGCTAATGATTCTGCTTCAGTGTCTTGAAAATGAAAACAAAATTTCAGTTAATCAATTGTAGGGCGGGGATCAAACCCAGGACCACACGTATGCCAGGCCAGTGCCCTGCCTATCTGAGCTACAGCCCTAGCCCTCTGCCCTTTGAGAGGTCATCTCACTAAGTCACTTGGGCAGGCCTTGAACTCTGAATCTCTGTGTTCTGGCCTCCCAAGTAGCAGGATGCCACCAGGCTGGGCTGCATGATTTTTTTTTTTTTTTTTAAACTCAGCTACAGTGGACTCCTCACAGATGGTGAGTACGCATTCTGCTTGTGTCCCTTGTGGGGGTGTCTTGATTCTCTTTATTCAGAAAGCAGTAGTTCAGAGGTCTGGCTGTTCAGGATCTCAGCCTGTGACCATGACCCCAGTTCTCACAGCTAGCCAGAACACCTAATCACATGGGCACCCCACTCAGTGGAAAGAGACTGGGAGTTAGGTGGGATGCCATGTGCTTGACCATGACTGTTGGCATGGAAGAAGGAATTTAGAGCATACATCTTCAAAAGTATTTAGCGTGTGTGTGCAGATGGCACGGCATTACGTGGAGGTCAGAGGTCACCTTTCAGGAGCCCGTTCTTTCCTTCCAGTGTGTGGTTCCCAGGGATTGAACTCCGGTTGTCAGGTTAGGTAGTGGAGCTGTTTACTGCCGAGCCAGCGCAGCAGCGCCGGACAGCTATGGTTGGGCGCCTTTGCCAACATTTGCCAAACAAGTACCGACACCTCCACCACAGGGCACTCTTCAGGTTCCCGTGCCGGTTCCCTTTACAGTTTTTCTCCATTCTTGGAGGAAACCATTACTCTGGCTTTTGTCTTACTGTCTCTTTGCCTCTCTCTGTAGGTTCATCATTGAGTTTTTTTATTTTGTTTGCTGAGGCGGGGTTTCATTTCTGTACCTCGGGGTAACCTTGAATTCTCAGCAACCTCCTTGCCTCAGTTTCTTGAAGGCTGGAATTCCAGGCAGGAGCCGCCCTACTCAGTCTCTAGTTTTATTCTACTATGTTGTTTTTTAGTTTTTAATGAAATTATGCTTGTGGTTTGTTTTTTTTTTTAAATTTTGTTTTGTTTTGTTTTTGGGTGGGAGGGTGTTGTTTGATTTATTTATTTATTTTAAATCAGGGGCTTACTTTGTAGCTCTGGCTACCCTGGAATTATCCTGGAGTATATTTATGAAGTTTTTTTGTTGTTGTTGTTAAGATCTTAAATTATTTATGTGTGCCTGGTGTCATGATACATGGTCTTTAATCCCAGCACTCGGGAGGTAGAGGCAGACTGATGAGGCCAGTCTGGTTTATACCATGAATTCCTGGACAGCCTGAGACCCTGCCTCAAAAACAACAACAACAACAACAAAGTGTGTGTGTGTGTGTGTGTGTAGTGTGTAGTATGTGTATGGGTACCAGTGCACAAACCGGAAGAGGACCCTGGTGGCTATCTGGTTTCTGTCCCTCTAGGTAGGCCCCCACAAGTTGCATGATCTTCCTGTCTCTGCCCCACACTGCTGGCTTAGACGCCATGCTTGCTTTTTATGTGGGTGCAGAATATTCCACTCTTTTGAAACTAGATCCTCACATCTGTGCAGCAGAGTGCCCCTAACCACTGAGCCCAATCCCAACACCTGAATTTATGTGGCCCAGTAGGTTGCCAGGGCTTCTCATGTGCCAGACAACCACTTGCAGCTTTTAATGACTTAATTTTTAAAAGATTTACTTATTTTAGTTTTAATTATGCATGTGTGTGAGGGGCAGGGTGTGTTCAGGTGAGCACAGATGCCCGTGGAGGGCAGAAGGTGGCGGCATTGAAGTCCCCCAGAGCTGGAATGAAAGGTGGGTTGTGAGCCACTCCGATGTGGGTAAGGGGAACCGAACTCGGGTCCTCTGGGAAAGTAAGCACCCCTGACAGCTGAGCCATTCCCCTCCAGCCTGATCCCTGGAGGGATCTTTTCTTTTTAGATTTTTGTTTGTTTTGTTTTGTTTTCTTGAGGCAGGTTCTTGCTATGTAGTGATGGCTGACTTCAAACTTGAGGCCTCTCTATGGCCTTAGCCCCTAGTACTGTGTGTTTGGTTTGGTTTGGTTTTTCAAGACAGGGTCTCTCTGTGTAGTCCTGGCTGCCCTGGAATTCACTCTGTAGAGCAGGCTGGCCTTAAACCCAAGAGAATCACCTGCCTCTGCCTCCCGAGTGCTGGATTAATGGTGTGCGCTATCACGAGTGGGTGAGTGCTGTGATTTTAAGCAATAGTCACCACACCTCCACAGTAGGTAGAGACTGTTCATTCGTTCCCAGCCGCCCAGACCCGGATAATCTCACAGAAACTGTAATTACAACACTGTTTGGCCAATAGCTGAAGCATATTTCTAGCTAACTCTTACATCTTAAATTAACCCATTTCTATTCATTTATGTATTGCCACGAGTCTCATGGTTTACCTGTAAGGTTCTCCAGCGTCTGTCTCCTTCTGTCTCTTTTGGCAGCTATGTGGCATCTCCTCGACTTCTCCTTCTTTTCTCCTATCTCTGCTTGAAATTCCTGCCTTGCTCTATTCTGCCCTGCCATAGGCCCAGATAGCTTTTTTTATTCGTTAACCAATAAAAACAACACATATACAGAGGACATCCCACACTAAACCTGCATCCTTCTTCTTTGTTGTCTTGAGGCAGGGGTCTCACCTCAAGCAAGCAGTGCTTGCTGTTCCACAGTTAAGACTGGTCCAAAGAAGCGTCATCTTTTTATGGACCACGACAGTGACCTAAGTAGATCTCTGGTCTCCTGGCCCTATTCCTTCTTAGTCCTGCTGCAACCAGAGGCGTCTTTTTGCTTTTTGTTTGTTTGAGAAAGGTTCTCACTGTAGCCCTGGCTTAGCCTAAAACACATATGTAGAGCAGACTGACCTGGAACTCAGATACCACCTGCCTCTGCCTTCTAAGGTTGGCTTTATTGTCCTGTGCCACCTCACCCAGCTCACAAGTCTTTTTAAAGCCATAATGAGAGTCTTTTTTGTTTTTCTGTCTTCTTGAAGTTCTCCGTGGCACTTAGAAAACTGCTGAACCATCCGACCGTAGGGCTCAGGTCTGCCCTGAGACTCCACCATCCTCCCATCACCTCATCCTGTCCGTATTCCTCTTCATTCAGTGCCAGCCTCACCAACTTGCTTTCATTCTCCAAGCCTGGCAAGACCTAGTTCTTACCTTAGGGATTCTAGACAATGCCCTCTCTCCAAGTGTGTTCCTGAAGGCAGGCTTCTTGTCCTTTCGGTCTCCATGTAGGTATCATCTCCTCCATCACCTGCCCATAGACCTTGTCACTGAACTGCTCCCACTCAAGAAATGACCTTGTTTATTTACTTCTGCACTCATCTTCTTTTGTTTGCTCTGCCCTTCTTCTAACACCCTTGCTTTTAATTCACGAAGCAGGGTGGCAAATTGCCTTTCCCTGGGACTGTCAGCTCCAGGGTGGTGGTGTGGTAGTGCACATGATTGAAAGGCCCCAGTGGAGTATCTGAGACCAGCAGGCTGTGGTGGCATGATTGATTAGCAGTGTCTATCACGGGCAAGGAAATGGAAAGTAGTCGCACAGGTGACAGGACCTGCCATGCTTGATCTGGCCCAGCTGTGCTTCAGTGTCTTTCCCAGGGCCAAGCAGCTAGGACACGACAAAGCTGGGTGGAGTCTAGGCTTCTTGTAGGAAGCTGGTCCCATCCTCAGTCTGGTTCCTTGCCCAGCAGAAGCCTGCAGTTCCTCTCCAGCAAGAACAGAGTAGAGGAGGGGCTGGCTGGACTGAGTTTCCCCTGCCGGGTGTAGTTTTAGACATTGGCCGTGGGAACACAGGGATAACACAGGCTAAATGTCCTTAGCAGCGTGAGGCTGTGGGCCAGGGGGTCTAGCGAGGGAGAGGGGCAGCAGTAGACACTGTTTCAGTAGCCAGTATACTGGGATTCCCCTTTAGACATTCAGGGACCTGCAGTCCATATACCAGTTGGCAGGAGCCTGAGAATATAAGACGTGTGTGTGTGTGTGTGTGTGTTTATCCATCAGGAGATTCCCCCCAAACCTCTCCCTCTCTATCACCAGGTGTACTGTTTAGTTTTTGTCATCTTGACACAAACCTAGACATATCTGGGAAGAGAGAGTCTTAATTGAGAAAATGCCTCCAACATACTGATCTGTACGCAGGTCTGTGGGTGTACTGTCTTACTTATATAGAAGCAGCCAGCCCACTGTGTGTGGTGTCATCCCTGAACAGTGGTCTGGGTTGTATAAGAAAGCAAGATGAATAATCCACCAGGAGCAAGCCAGTAAGCAGCTTTCCTACATGGTCTCTGCTTCAGATTCCTGCCTTGGGTTCACTCCTTGGCTTCCTCCTAATGATGGACCATAACCTGTAAGCCAAATGAACTCTTTCCTCCCTAAACTGCCGTATTAGTCCTAGTGCTTATCATGTCACAGCAGTAGAAAGTGAACTAGGACACCAGGGTGAGCTTCAACCCACAATTCCCCCCTGGGAGGAATGCTCAGAACAAAGAACTGTATCATAGAGACCCAGACCCTACATACAATCACCGAAGAGCTTTGAAAAGATACTCATCAGGTGGTGGTGGTACACGCCTTTAATCTCAGCACTTGGGAGGAAGAGGGCAGGTGGATCTCTGTGAGTTTGAGGCCAGCGAGGTCTACAGAGCTAGTTCTAGACAGCCAAGGCTGTCTTGTGGAGGGGAGGGTGAGGGCGCTAGACCAGAGGTTCTCAACCTGTGGGTCGTGACCCCCAGTGACTGAATGACCTTTTCATGGAGTGGTCACGACATCAGAAAACATGGGTATTTATGTTATGATTCAGAACAGTAGCAAAATTACAGTTATGAAGTAGCAACAAAAATAATTTTATGGTTGGGGGTCACCACGACATGGGGAACTGTATTAAAGGGTCAGGAGGGTTGAGAACCATTGCTCTAGACAGTACATGACCCCAGAGACCCCAGGTTCAGAGCCTCCAAGGAGCATGTCCTCCATTCTGAGCTGTCCCCTTCCTTGCAGACTTTTCTCACCATGCAGGATGGAAATGGAGTGGCACTCAGTCACCCCCAAATCCAGATGCAGAGCCTTCTGTCCCTCCTGGCTCTGTGACCCTGTCCAGGTCTTGTGTATACCACCAGGCTTGGTACTTGAACTTATCTGCATCCTAAAATAGGCCTGAATTTCTGACCGTCTTGTCCAGGCAGGCACCACACACAGGTTTATTCAGTATCGGAGATTGAACTCGGGCTTTCTGCACGTTCTGCCAGTGCTCTGCCTTCTGAGCTACAACCCCAACCTACCTGACCTTTCTCTAGTCCTCCGTTTTCTCCTGAGGACAGCCCTGAACTCTCCATCCTCACAACTGTCAGGCAGCTCAAATGTAAGGTGAGCAGTCCAGGACCTGCTCTTCATAAAGAAAGTGAGGATGGTGGAGCCAGTGCTGCCGGCTCAACCCTGAACACATTAGCAAGGTCAACAGGATCCTCCCTGGCTTCAACCTGGGACAGGAGTGAGGGAAGGATTCTGGCTTCCAGGCTGGTTCTCTCCATACCCTTGGTAAACTCCCCTTGGGCAGAGAGCCATGTGATGGTGGAGGCAGCACCAGGACAGGCCTGGGGCCAGGTGCAGGACCATGCTTTAACTAGTTATTTTTAGTGCATGAAAGAAACTTAAACTGGCTGCTGCCCCAGTACCATCAGCTATTTTTGCTTTGAAAGACTGGGATCCCGTCCAGCCTTGAGAGAGGGGGTTGCAAATGAGGAGCAAGGTGGTGGTTGAGGGGGGAGGATGGCGAGGAGTGGGAAGTATTGCCCTTCCATTAAGAAAGAGTGAGAGGCCCAATGGCGTCATGGCGGCCATTCAGCCAGTGCCTGATCCGGAACTCTGCGGTGCCTGCAGTGGATAGCAGAGGCCAGCAGGTGAGGCATGGCTTTGAGATGTTCCCCTTCTCTCCTTGAAGCTTCTGTACCATCTCCTGGGCCCCAAGCAGGGCCCCCGCAGGGCCCTGTCTGCCAGCCTAGTGTCTTGAGGCTGGGAGAGGGTAGAGCAAGTGTGACTTAGCCAAGGGCCAAAGCTCTGTCCTTGGGCTGGACTGAGGTGGCTGCTGGGCTCCGTCGCTGTCATGCCTGGCAATTTGAAATTTATTTTATTTTGAGATGGGGTCTTCTGGTAGCTAAGGCTGACCAGAAACTCACTCTAAAGCCCAAGCTAACTTGGAACTCAGGTTGATCATTCTGCTTCAGCCTTTCAAGCGCTGGGATTACAAGCACGAAATCCCTGCATCTCCTACAAATGGGACCTAGTGCTTCTAACTCTTCATTCCAGACTCCTACCCATCCCCGGTGTCCAGCCTGCTTTCTGTCTGACCTCGAGGACTCCAGAAGCCTCAAAGGTAGAGCTGGACCATCGCTGCCTTTTTGTGCCTGGCTTATTTCACTCCGAATGACTGAGTAATATATGTGTATAAATCACGTTTGTTTGCCCATGGTTGCTAATGGCCATTGAGGCTGCCCCTGATCTTAGCTCCCAAGAGCCGTGCTGCAGTGAACGCTGATGTATTTCCACCTGCCATTCTCAGTCGGGGTGGAGACTCGGGAGTAGGATTTGTGGTGATTCTGGGTAGTTCTTTGAGTTGCCTACACGTAAACCGTTCTACACCTCTGCCAGCATTTTCCAGAAATTCTTCAACTTTTCATTTTGAGATCATTGAGTTACAGTTGTAAGCAAATACAGAACAATTCCATGTACGCTTCCCCCAATTCCCCATCACAGTGCCTTGGAAATCTAATATACGGCCAAGATGCTGACGTTGTGTGACAGAGCATCCTTAAGGATGAGGTATTTTTAGCAGTGGTGTTAGCATTTATTTAACATTTACTGTTTGCCATTGGAGGGTTTTCAAGTGTTTGCATGAATTGACATGGGTTTAAATGAGGTGTTAGCCCCGTGAGGTAGGCACCACTACGCCATCACCCCATCCCAGTCCCAGGAAGTGGAGGTACAGAGAGGTGAAGGTGCTTACCCTGTACCACTTGAGTATCTGGGTGTAGGTTGGTTTACCCAGTTCTGCTCTAGGCCACTGCTTGTCCCCTCTACCTATGCTAGGAAGCTCTCACACTTGTCCAGACGTCTAGCGCTTGCCAAAACTCAAGGACTCTGTTTTCCCAGGGCATTGATTACCAGTCTTTTTTTATATTCACGAGACACCGTCAAAGCATTAAAGTTCTCTGTACATCCGAATGGGTTAAGCGGTATCCAACAGTAGTTCAAACAAAGGCCAGGTGTTATTTAGTATTTGGAGATCTGCACTGATTTCCATATTAGCATTATTAATACCTTTCTATATATTTGGAAAATCTCAATGATAGGATCTGATAATCTCAGACAGTAACTATAAGTTAATTAGTGTTTTCATTGCACTTCCTGACTGTGCTTTTTGGGTATTTTGCTTAGTATAAGTATACAAACATAGGCATTCTTATTTCAAGACTCTCTTTTCTCTCTCTCCCCAGTTGGCGTTTGGAAATTACATCCCAATTTAGGAGTAACTGTCCCTCATATCAGTCAGAGGAGATGATTTGTGCCAGACCCTCTGGTAGCCAGTAGTTTAAACATTAGCAAATGAAGTTGCTTTCTATCTTTTCTGTCCCATGTAGCCCAGACTGGACTCAAACTTGGCTATACAGCTGAGGATGACCTTGAAGGTGGATCCTCCTGCCTCTGCTTCCCAAGTGCTGGCTTTCTATTCCTAGCAAGAAGCCTGGGGTAACGATTATTGGAGGTATTCCCTTGCAGTTGAGCTTATCTTCAAGTGTTCAACTCTTCTGTGTTTTCAGTAGCCTTGGCTGGCTGATTCACCGCTGACTGCGAGGTGGCCCGCACAAATCTCTGCTTCCCCATCCCAGTCTGGGTAAAAAGTCAAAAACAGTTGCACCAAATCTACGTGGTACAGTTGACCACTCTCTGCAGTGTGTAGATAGCCACTGTTGTTGTTCTTGTTAGGTACTGACAGTTCTCAGTCCAGAGCAGAGTGTAGCAGTAAAAGCAGGCAGAAAAGGCAGGGAGAGATAGCATTAAGGTGCAGAAGGTAAAGATTGCTTGGCCTTGGAGGAAGGGTGTTCAGGAAAGTTCAGAGGCCTGAAGACCTGGGCGAAAGTCTGTGTTGCTGGCTGTTTTGGAGCTTTGAAAGTTGTGAGGAACTACGAATTAGCAGGAGGAACTTCATAAGGGAGGGCCTGCCTTGGACCAGTGGGACATAGGGAAGTTATGAGAGGAGCTGTCTGAGGTGAACACGTCAGCCTCCTCGTTGGCTACCACAGCTAAGTACTGGGCTTGTCTGGGCACACTCAGCCATAACTGCACGTGGGGTGGTGGTTCTGTAACAAAGAGCGAACAAAGGGAGGCCAGAGAGGTCTCAGGAAAAGCCATGATTCAGGAAGGCCTTTATGGGGAGAATCCAGAAAAGTCACTGTTTCCAGGCGGTGTCGGCAAGAAGGGCAAGGTCATTGGATTTGGAGGTTGGCACTGACTCTTCCTGATTTGTGCGCCACAGAGTGAGAGGCACAGGCCCATGCCCTCCGCTCCAAGTAATCATTAGCAAATCCTGACCAGTGTCGTACAGGGCTGTAGGGAGTATAGAATCCACTGGCCTAAGAGCCAGAGGCATGATGGGAGCAAACCTGAGGTGGCGCTGGAAACAGCTAGTGAGATGTAGCTCCGGGGCTGTCGGAACTCCTTGGCAACGCTCCTGCCTCAAGAGTATTAAAATTTCAGGAAAGCCTAGACTCCTGGCAGAATTGGGTTCCCTCCTCTCAAGCCCAAGGATGACCGTGAAGTATTGAACCTCCTTCTCCAAGTGTCAGGAACTATGTCAGCATGAACTTGACCCCCGGGTTCCCTGGTCATAGACTTCATGGGTTTGGATTTGGCCAAGAGCGTAGAAACGATGAGAACAGACCCGTTTTGTGCCGATCTTAGTTCCAGCCAGAGAAGCTGACATGGCAGTTGATAACCACTGGCTTCTCTAGATGCCTGGCTATAAAGAACTGGAGGGGAAATGCCAGGGTGAGTCTGAGTCCTTGAGATGTGTCCTGGAAGGCCACTCCTGGGAATGGCAAATGGGTTTGGGTACTGACTCTTAGCGGGCAAGCCAGCCAGCCCCTCCACCTGTTTTCCTTATTTGTTAAATGGGGTAATGGCAGCCAGTCCGTATGTTGTGGGTTAGACGGTGTAATATATATATATATAGAAAGTCCTCTGTGAGCCATGCTGTTAACCATTGTTGATGTGACTTACCAGAAAATTGAACACAGTGTTTTCCTAAGCACCTGCTGGCTACCAGGCTCCATGCCAGAACCCAAAGTGGGCCACATGCAGCTCCTGACCTTAAGGGACATGGAACCAGCAGGGGAGGCCCTGGTGCTGTGAAGAAACACCTGGTTGTGTTGCAGGGTGGTGTTCTTTCTCATCAGGACTTTCTTGAGCACCCACCAAGGTCTTTAATCAAGTCAGAGAACATTCAAGAAGGAACAGCAGAGGTGTTAGCTGCCCCCCAGCCTGTTTCAAAGGTCTCTCTCTAGCTTACAGTCACCTTAGGGTAGCTAGGGGGAGAGGAGAGTCCCTTGGAGTGGATTGTGGGGAAAGTGGGGTCTTTGGACTCAAGAAGAAGAGTGCATATCAGCCTCTGGCACTGGAGGGGGTGCCCATGGGCCCTCAGTGTCCTCTGAATGCAGTAGGGTTGCACTCTGGGTTGTGTGGCATTTCAAGGGGGTGGCCTGAACTCGGGTGGGAGAACAGTAAGCAGGGGTCTCGTGCCTTGTGTCTCTGCCTCCATTAGGGGGGATTTAAGGAGTGGGGGACAATTGTGAGCTACGGGAGCCTGTAGGGTTAGGTTTGTGCTGGGAGACTGAGCTGTTTCCTGTGTCCCCTAAGAGCCAGGATGGTGAGGGAGGTGGAGTCTAGAGCAGGTCCACCAGGGTACCTCAGGAGCAGTGCCTACAGGCTCTGCATCTCCTAGCTCATCTTGGTAAGATGTTTGTTTTGGGACTGGGAGTATGTATAGCTTGGTTAGTAGAGTTCTTGTCCAACAGGCACAAGGTCCTGGGTTCAAACCCCGGTGTTGCATAAACTTCTCATGGTGTCACCTATAATCCCAGTACTGGGGAAAGAGAGACGGAAGAATCTCAAGTTCAGGAACTTCTTGGCTACTCAGTGATTTGGAGGCCAGCTGGAGGTACTTGAGACTATCTGGGCGGGGTGGAGGAGGCTGCTCAGTTGCTCTTCCTGCCTGGGGGCCTGAGAAGTTTGCTCTCCTAGCAAGCCCCAGATGATGCTGATGCTACTGGTCTGTGGCCCACACTTTGAGAAGACCGCTCCTCTCTTCTCTCTCATCACTAGCCATCCTAAGTATGCTGGTCGCTTCCTGTGACCTCAGTTCTGCCCCAGAGCCTTGGCCACCAGCTGCCTCAGCCTGGGCCCACCGGTAAGGCTAGCAAAAAAATCAAAGCAACATTCAGCTGGTGACGGGGAGATAAATTACCCAGACCGGGCCTCCAGTGTCTGAGGAGTACCAACAGGTTGAGCGGACACAGCAGCAGAATCCAGAACAGCCCTTCCTTCCCTCGCCCTCATGGCTTCTTGCATGTGCATCCTTTGCTCAGGTTCTACTCCTAGAGAAATCAACACAGACATGGTCTGTTACAGCCATTCGACTGTCTCAACAGAGTTGGGGGGTTGCTGACAGCTTCTCAGAGGTCCACGGACCAGGCTTAGAAAGGCAGATCCCAGAGTGCTCAGGAACGTGGGGCTCCCCACACATTCTGTACCCTCTTCCTTCTCAATGGATGGCCCCGTGTCACGGACTCAACCTTTCACCTCTAAGGGGGATGAAGAACCCAGGTCAGTGGGAGTGCAGCACAGAGCCCAACAAGACGACCCTCCAAATGGGAATTACCGTTAAGTTAGGGGCGGGATGCTGAGGCTGCCTCTGAGGCTGCCTCTTCCCCCTGTAGCCGACAGCCTGTGCGCCACCTGTTACAGGACTGTTAACAAGCTGAGGATGTAGCTGTAGTGTCCAGTGCTGGCCTGGTATAGAGGGTTACTTCAGTCCATCCCTGTGTAAACCGTGCCGTGGTGCAGGCCTATAACCTCCGCCTTAGGAGGTTGAAGCTGGAGGATCTAAAAATTCAAGGCCAGTTTTGGGAGCCATTCCGGACTAGGTGTGGTTGAGAGGTAACTGGCTCCTTAAGAAAGAGTTCCCTCTTGTTGGACTTGGATCCTGTCTCCGAAGCTCCAGCACCTCTTGGAGAGGCTGTGGGCTGCAGCCTTTTATTGAAACTGGGGTGTGGGTGTGTGATGTTTTCCTGGACTCCTTAGCCCCAAAGGCATTGTCCCACCTATAAAAGCAGTTCTCTAGGCAGCTTCCTCTTTTCCCTAGGGCTATCTGTATTTAACTAGCTGTAGGCACTATCAAAGAAGTGGCCTGCGGCAGGAGTGAGATGTAAATCACCTTTCTATCAAGTGACCATTTTTTGACTTTCTCTCCAGCGGGGTAGGCTAGACTGAGTTAAGTGGGCAGGCTAAGACTGCTGACAAAAGCTCATTGTCTCTCTTTCCAAATTGGCTGGTCTTCCTGGAAAAGGGAAGGGCAGGCCTTAGGTGGGGTACTCTTACCTCTAGGGGAAGGAACAGGAGTTAAGCTTTAGAGGAACTTAGAAGCTGAGGCTTTCTTGGAGGACTGTCTTCAATGCCCTTTTACTCTCGAGACAGTCATGTAACCTAGGCTGCCTCTAAACTCTGTGTTGCAGACCGTGGACTTCCGATCTCCCTGTCTTCACCCGACTGCTGGGATGACAGGCACATGCCGCTCTGCCTGTTTTCTGTGCAAGTGTTGGGAATTGAAGCCAGGGCTGTGTATATGCTAGGCATGCGCTGTACCAACTGACCTACCTCGCTAGCCCGTCTTCCCCAGCTTCGTGAACTCGGCCCTCCCTGGATACAAAGCAGAACTGAGATAGGGACCCACGGTAGAGGGCTTTGTTGTGCCTTCCTTTTGGAGATGAGGGCTCAGAGGATTGCGGTTTCAGGGTGATTTTAGGGGGAGCTACACATGGAGAGGCAGACAGTGGCCCGCTGCTTGCTGCTGCCCCTCGGGGAACTGCACCGTTTTTTCTAAACTATTACAGGCAGGACCAGGCTAACAAGTGGGATGGGCTGTTATTTCAGATGGTGTCTTCCATGAGACTGGATGGCCCTGAAGCTCTTAGCCAGGGCTGCAGATCCTAAGTCAGTGCCTCCTTCTCTGGAAATTTGGAATGGCTCTTGATAGCAAACATCTCTCTTCTGACAGGTGTACGCCTTGATCGAGTGCGTGGAGGCCGCCAGAAGTACAAGCGACGGCTGGACTCGGAGAACGGCCCCTACCTGAGCTTACAGATTTCCCCACCTGCCAAAAAACCAAGTGTGTGCCAGGCAGCCCCTCCCCATCCCTTCACCCCCTGCCCTTCTCTGACTGGAATATCGGGCATCTTCCTGGGGCCATTCATTGTGAATCTAAAGACGGACAGTGCCCGGTGTTGGCTGGCTTCATCAGAAGCCCTGTCTATATGGAATGGCACAGAACTGGCCTCCGTGTGAAGTAAGAACCCCAGCACCCAGGCCTTGTCTCCATGCCCTCCTAGAAATGGCTGTGCCAGGGTCCTCTGAGCAGCTGCCCATTGCTGAAGACACCTCAGTGCTCTCCTTACTGCTGCCAGCAGCTTTGTGATGTCAGGGAACAGACAGATGCTAGCCACCTTTGACCCCCAGGGCTTCAGCCTGACACTACCCCTTCTACCCCAGACATTTACTGTTTGCTCCCTTTTTGGTCATTGCAGTGACTAAAATCGTCTCCTATCTACTGGTGGCTGAACCCGACAAGCTGTATGCTATGCCTCCCCCTGGTATGCCTGAGGGAGATATCAAAGCCCTGACTACTCTCTGTGACTTGGCAGATCGGGAGCTGGTGGTCATCATCGGCTGGGCCAAACACATCCCAGGTGAGTCATAGTGCGGTGGGGGCAAGAGTGTAAGGGACTCTATGCTCACCCTGTCCGTCCTGTAGCTGTGCCTTTGATGTTTGGTGCCTGGCCCGAAGAAGCCTGGACGACCTTTGCCACCCCACTTACGGCCCTTCTCTCCTCTATGGGATTGGGGGAGTAGTATGTGAAAGGTTCAGGAATGTTTGTGAGCTTCCCTGGGGCTCATCAGAACTGCATGTCATCTTATTAGAACCTGCCATATGGGGTAGACAGTTGAGAATATTTGGAGAGCAAGGTCCTTAAACCCTCAAGACAAAACAGTAGGCGTCTAGGAGTTCACTGGCATTACAGTGGGAAACACTCCCTTCTTTTACAGTAGCTACAGGCCGGGAGGCGTTAGGAGCAGGGCCTTAGGAGTTGGGTCCCGTTCAGATTCTAGACCCAGAAGCTCTGTGACCTAAGCCTGTCACGTGACCTGTGGAGTGGGAGTATGAGAACTCGGCCTTTGTAGATAAACACGGGGTGAAATAAGGTAGCGGGTTGAGGTGTGGAGTCTGTCATGTGCCATTGTCACTTGTATCCTCACCATGGCCACCTGGTCTCCTTGTTGAGCATCAGGGGCAGGAGCAGCGCTGCATGTATGATGTATTTCAGGCCTGAGCCCCACTGTGAGCCTCTCTCGGTCTGGGTGAATGGTGGAGCCCATGGAATTCCATATTGCACACACATGGGGGCCTTTCTCTGTACAATTTAAGGTCCTGCCCTGTCCTCCAGCACTGGGGTCCACTGAGTCAGAGAACCCTTCCCCGTGCAGACTCTCTCTAGCTACATGACACATGGCTTTATCTTTGTGTCTGTAGATTGTCTTTTGTCAGCCGTGGTCCTAGAAGACGAGCATAGCACACGTGGCAGCGTAGCAGAGCTGTGCTGGCCTGTGAGGGCCAGCACTTGACTGAGGTGATTTTCACTGTTATGCGTGAGACTCACGGGTGCCCCTCAGGAAGGCACCAACTTGTGGACAGGGGTTGGAGATGTTGCCGACGCGAACCTTCGGCAAGCCTAGAGGTCCCTTAGCACCCTAAGCCTCGCGTGGTTTTGCTCAGGCACCTGGCTGGTACGTCCTTCATAAGGAGCTCAGCTCAGTCTCCCGGGATTACACATTCAGTCTTTTTTAAATCTGCCCTGTGCTGCCTCAGCACAGATGTGGTGTCAGGCCGATGCTTAAGATACCTCAGCCTGGATTGCTCCACTGACCCCAAGCCAAATTGGGCACAGCCACCCCAGCCCAGCCTGTAGACTACTACTCGGGGTCAGCTAGGTACAGCTTCAGAGGGACGGCTCAGGAGTGGCGCCTGGCGGTCTCCTGAGTCAGTACATCTTCCTTCTATGAGCCTTACCCCATAACACCCCGGAGGAAAGGAGTGTCCAGGAGACTCAGTCTTTCTGCTCGTGTGTTTCTCACATCTGTGCCAAGTAAGAGGGACAGGCTGAAAAGTTTCTGCACCCTGATGAGCCTCTCCGCTGATGCAGTAATCCCAATCAGACCGAATCATAGCAAATTAGAAAAAGCCCAGATTTAACTGATAAAAACACTCCTGGATGCTTTCCAGTCCCCCAGGAGGAGCCGGGAAAGGAAGACCAGAAAACCATGTGTTTGTTCCTGGGGAGGGGGGGGCAGTTTCAATGTTCTGTAGGAGTGGTCTTGAGCATCTCTGGAGGGGCAGGAGTCTAGACTGGAGCAACTCCCAGGGGAGGAGGTTTGGGGTGGAACTTCCACCCGAAAACAGGCGAGCAGGGTCATTGTTGGGAACATAGGCTTTGGAGCCAGACAAGCGGGGCTTCTGTCTCAGATCTGCCTTTATTGGCCTTGTGTGAGGTTTTTCTGAGCTTCAGTGTTCCCATCTGTAAAATGGGAATCCCAGAAGTCCCCACTAGGTATCCCAGGAGCAGTCACTCAGAACTGCCACCCTACCGTGGTTGTCATAATTACCCATAGTGACACAGTCTCCTTTGCGTTTGCATGTCAACTCCAAAGAATAATTCCCGTGGATTATAATCAAAGTGAGTGTGATGGCTCACACCTGTAATCTCAGCACTCTGGAAACAAGAGGCTTGCTGTCACTTTGAGGCCAGTCTGTTGTGCCTAGCGAATTCTAGGCCACCCAGGCTGCCTAACAAAAGAGACCCTATCTCAAGAAACCAGAGCCGTAAATAAGAGGAAGTGAAGTAAGCAAAGTCTCACTCGTTTATCTTACATATTGACTTGCATAAATTTGCATGTTGAATCATTTAGTTAGTTAATAAGGGTCTCCCATCACTGTTTGTAAGTCTCACACTAAGGGCAAGGACAGACCAAGTGTCTTTTTTTTTAATGTGTATGGTAGGTGTTTTGCCTGCATGTAGGCCTATCCACCGTGTGCGTACAATGCCCAAGGAAGAAGAGGGTGTCAGATCCCCTGGGACTGGAGTTACAAATGACAGTGATCTTCCATGTGGGTGCTGGGAGTCTGCCCTGAACCCTTTCTGTAGGAGCAGCAAGTGACCACTGACCCATCTCCCTAGCGCTGCGTCCACTGTAGTTTAAACTACTGACTTGCTCATTTGAAGATAGGCTTATGGAGAGAGAAAGCCCTTGAAGATTGATTAGGGGGCTCACCTGTTAGAGCCCACACCAAGACCACGCTGAGTCGTCTCTATTCTGGTGGGGGGGCATGCATAAGGGAGGGGTTTAGACTGCCTAGGACCAGGGTTCTGCAGCAGTCTTTAGGCGGGATTGGTTCATGTTACATGTTGTCAGACTGTGGCCTGCAAGCAGGTGCACAGAGGGTACTGATGTTTGCTGGGTAAGTGCTGCACAGAGGGTCTCCCAGTACGTGACTTACACAGATTATTAGGGGTGCCTTCCCATTAACCAGAGATGACCTGAGACTCCATCCCATGCAGCCTGAAACCTCTGATAGGTTCCCATGTCTGGAACTCGTATATATTGTATTTCCGTCCTCTCATTGCAATGGAGTTTATCTGTCCTTCTGTATCTTATGTCCTGATGCCTCCTCCTGTGTCTGGTGTCATGAAGACCACCTGAGCATATCTGTGCACTGCATGTCCCTGATACTCGGCCTCACGACTGAGGTGGCTTCATGTGACAAACAGGCAGGCAGCATATACAGCAAGGGTACACTAGAAAACAGCCCGATTTTTGTATGGAACAGAGTAGAGCAGGGTGGCCCAGATCACTTAAACTTAAGTATTTTCTGGACTCTTCTACCTCCTATGTTCCTATGTTCATACCCAGTTGACCTTAGGGAACTGAAACCTCAGAAGAGGGCCTACTGCTTAAGGTTTTCTCTTTTGGAGACAAGGTGTGACGATGTAGCTTTGGCAGGCTTCACACTTGAGGTGATCCTTCTGCCTCCACCTTTTCAGTGCCGGGCTGATGGTAATAGCAATTTGCTCAGTTATTGTTTAGGTTGCTTTGAGGTTTCACTACTGGAAATGCAGTTTTGGCTCGAGTTGAATTTCCCAAGTATTGAGCTTCTGGGAGGGCAGCGACCTCTTACTCCCGCGGTCCAGAGATTAGCGCCTAAGCCGGCAACTACAGCCTTTGCCTGGGCTGCTGGTCGAGTTCAATGAGTTGCAGGCTCCCTGCATTATTCGCCACTTGTCTGCCCTCCCCAGGCAGCAGGGACTCCACCCTGGCCAGGAAAGCCTTCATGGAGAGTCGCCTCCAGTGCCCAGCTCAGGCTGCTGTGTGCAGGGGATCCCCAGAGGCCTCTTCAAGGAAGGCTCTTTGGACAGCCTGCTCCTGAGGAACCGCCGTCTGGCGGGATGAAGGATGAGCTGCCGAGTGACAGCAGCTGTGTCTGAAGTGGCCCCGGATCCTATAATTACATCTCCCTTTATTACCTCTCTAATGGCTCTCCAGGTCGGCAGAGACCATCATAAATTAGCAGATTATGAACTCCACTTGCCACAAATTACGTGCTTTTTTTTTTTTTTTTTTAATTCTAGGAGTGCATAGTGTCATGGGGGATGGGGCCAGCTGTTATTAGATCCACTGGTGCAGATAACAGTGTTCCTGGAGCCCTAGAGCATAGGGAGGGAGACCTGTGTGCCAGGGGCCCTGGGCTGGGCAGTGGCCCCAGGATGAGCTGCACGGAGGGCTGGTCAGCTTTGTCACCAGAGCCTCTCTCAGACCTCCTGCTGCAGGGGCCTTGCTGGCCCTCCAACCCCGATGAATTGATAGGGACCCAACCCAATTGGAAACACAAGTGGGGGGGGGGGGGAGGTAGGCGGGGAGCACCAGCTGCTTGCCTTTTAAATAACAAAGGATAAGAATCTACTTTGCAGGCCGGAAGTGAATGTGAAAACCTCCAAGGCCCCTACGTGGGAGCCTTCTGAGAATTCCGTACGTGTTCCCTGTATCCCGCGCTCCCCCCCCCCCCCCAGGGGCTCGCATTTTAACGCTGTAGTCCCCTACTGTATCATGAACGTCATGACATTTAATACTTTTGCATTTCCCGTCTGCACACCGAGAAGTGTTCTGTGTGGCCACACATTTCACCTCAGCACCCCTAACATGGTGTCCTCTGTCCCATTTTACCAAGGCGTGTAGATACACAGGGTCGGAGGTGGGTCACCTCTAGTGGTTAGCAGAGTGACAGGTTGGCTCTGGCGTCTGTACCACTGGTGTGTATTTGCACATCCACAAATAGTTCTGCCTCACACTTGGCGGTGGCTCATTAATTAACTGTTGTGTTTGTCTCGTAAGTACACGTATCACAAGTTGCATTTCCATAGTGTTCTCCCCGGCATCCTTTCTGCATGTGATCTAACAGCGCCCCTTTTCCCATTGCCACCCAGTCCTCTCCTAGAGCTAGCGGTGTCTACTCCTGTTTTCCCTTCTAGTCTTTTCCTCAAGTATTAGAAAGCATTAAAATGGTTTTTAAATACTGGCAACAAACACTGCAGGCCGGCTGGGGTTTTCAGACTTCTGTCCAGGACTTCTCAGCTGTCGGAGAGAACATACTCCGTCCCTGGAGGGTGAGCCTGCTGCTCAGACCGCACACTCAGCTGGCCCAGCGGTGGAAAGCCACCCCTCTGAATGCTCTCCCAGAGTAGAGGATTTTCCAAGTGGCTGTCTCCCCTCCCCCACGCTCCCTAGTGCAGGCCAACCTCTTACATGACCCTTACATGGGATATAAACTCGAAGCAAGTGTTTTGGGTTGTTTTCCTGCCATCCCAGGGTCAGGCCATGACATCTGTCTGTCCTCTGCTGTGACTACTTATCAGACTGGGTGGGCAGGAAAGCAAGCAGCCCTGTGTTTGGTGTCTGCACTTTCCAGGCGCTTGGAGGTCAGGGCTCAGGAGTGTGTCTGTACCCCTGGGGCGTGTCCCTTTAGAGCATAGTCCCCAGGTCACTTGTGCAGGGTCTCCCTGGACCTGATCCTTAGCAACACTGCCATTTGCGTGTTCTCAGAAGCTTCCTGTCATTGAAGCTCTCCCTCCCCCCTCCCTCCCTGCCTCCCTCCCTCCTTCTATCTGTCCTTTCTTTTCTTTTTCCCTTGCCCTTCCCTCTCCTCTCCCCTCTCCTTCTCTCCCCTCCCCTCCCTCCTTCCTTTCTTTCTTTTTTGAGACAAGGTTTCTCTATGTATCCCTGTGGTGGGATTAAAGGTGTTTGTCACCATGTTGCTTGGTAACATTCAGTGACCTGTAACATCCTCATTGGGGACAGAAACTGGGAGTTAGGGTTTGAGTAAAGCCGTGGCACGGAGAGGAGCAGAAGCCTGCTTGTAACATTCTTTGCAGAGATCATGCCTGAGAGATGTACCTCACCAGCCTGTTTTTACCCCCAGTACCTGGCTGTTTCATGCCCACCTGCTCTTCTTCCTCCCATTTCATTTGTCTGTGAATTCACCCCTGTGTGCCTCCTCCACCCTCCCCAGTCTCTCTGCTCTCTGACTACCCCTCCCTGTACAGACCGCCTCCTCCCCACCCACACCCTCCCATGCTGGCTGATTGGTATCTGCTAATTAATGTCACCAAAGCCTCTCTCCTACTCACGGACCTGATAAGGGAAATTGGATGTCCATTTCTATCTATCTT